>NW_027175257.1:5997500-6297500 GCF_028021215.1 Eschrichtius robustus
TTAGTTTGAGGGTTAGGGTTCGGTTTAGGGTACGGTTTAGGATTAGGGTACGTGTTAGGGTTAGGGTACGCGTTAGGGTTAGGGTAGTTATTAAACCTATCCCACTCTCTAGATACCCCTTAGCACGTCAAGGATTATTATTTGGGGGTCCAGCCATGGAGAAGAGTTTAGACACTAGGAGAAGATAAGGAACACACCCATTATCAAGAAATCACAATAGGATTCTCTTTTTAACCTGTTCCTTAATACACTAGTGCTTAGGAAATCTATTGGAGGCAGAAGCCGTCAAGGGTAGCTTAGGGTACGGGTTAGGATTAGTGTACGTGTTAGGGTTAGGGTAGAGGTTAGGGTTAGGGTGCGCGTTAGGGTTAGGGTAGTTATTAAACCTATCCCACTCTCTAGATACCCCTTAGCACGTCAAGGAATATTATTTGGGGGTCCAGCCATGGAGAAGAGTTTAGACACTAGGAGAAGATAAGGAACACACCCATTATCCTGAAATCACAATAGGATTCTCTTTTTAACCTGTTCCTTAATACACTAGTGCTTAGGAAATCTATTGGAGGCAGAAGCAGTCAAGGGTAGCTTCGGGTTAGGGTTAGGGTTAGGGTTAGGGTACGGCTTAGGGTACGGGTTCGGGTACCGGTTCGGGTACGGCGTAGGGTATGGGTTAGGGTTAGGGTTAGGGATAGTTTGAGGGTTAGTGCTCGGTTTAGGGTACGGGTTAGGATTAGGGTACATGTTAGGGTTAGGTTAGGGGTTAGGGTTAGGGTACGCGTTAGGGTTAGGGTAGTTATTAAACCTATCCCACTCTCTAGATACCCCTTAGCACGTCAAGGAATATTATTTGGGTGTCCAGCCATGGAGAAGAGTTTAGACACTAGGAGAAGATAAGGAACACACCCATTATCCTGAAATCACATTAGGATTCTCTTTTTAACCTGTTCCTTAAAACACTAGTGCTTAGGAAATCTATTGGAGGCAGAAGCAGTCAAGGGTAGCTTAGGGTTAGGGTTAGGGTTAGGGTTAGCTTTAGGGTACCGCTTAGGGTACAGGTTCGGGTACGGCGTAGGGTATGGGTTAGGGTTAGGGTTAGGTTTAATTTGAGGGTTAGGGCTCTGTTTAGGGTACGGGTTAGGATTAGGGTTCGTGTTAGGGTTAGGGTACGCGTTAGGGTTAGGGTAGTTATTAAACCTATCCCACTCTCTAGATACCCCTTAGCACGTCAAGGAATATTATTTGGGGGTCCAGCCATGGAGAAGAGTTTAGACACTAGGAGAAGATAAGGAACACACCCATTATCCTGAAATCACAATAGGATTCTCTTTTTAACCTGTTCCTTAATACACTAGTGCTTAGGAAATCTATTGGAGGCAGAAGCAGTCAAGGGTAGCTTAGGGTACGGGTTAGGATTAGTGTACGTGTTAGGGTTAGGGTTAGGGTTAGGGTTAGTGTTAGGGTACGGCTTAGGGTACGGGTTCGGGTACGGGTTCGGGTACGGCGTAGGGTATGGGTTAGGGTTAGGGTTAGGTTTAGTTTGAGGGTTAGGGCTCGGTTTAGGGTACGGGTTAGGATTAGGGTACATGTTAGGGTTTGGTTAGGGGTTAGGGTTAGGGTACGCGTTAGGGTTAGGGTAGTTATTAAACCTATCCCACTCTCTAGATACCCCTTAGCACGTCAAGGAATATTATTTGGGGGTCCAGCCATGGAGAAGAGTTTAGACACTAGGAGAAGATAAGGAACACACCCATTATCCTGAAATCACAATAGGATTCTATTTTTAACCTGTTCCTTAATACACTAGTGTTTAAGAAATCTATTGGAGGCAGAAGCAGTCAAGGGTAGCTTAGGGTTAGGGTTAGGGTTAGGGTTAGGGTTAGGGTACGGCTTAGGGTACGGGTTCGGGTACGGGTTTGGGTACGGCGTAGGGTATGGGTTAGGGTTAGGGTTAGTGATAATTTGAGGGTTAGTGCTCGGTTTAGGGTACGGGTTAGGATTAGGGTACATGTTAGGGTTAGGTTAGGGGTTAGGGTTAGGGTACGCGTTAGGGTTAGGGTAGTTATTAAACCTATCCCACTCTCTAGATACCCCTTAGCACGTCAAGGAATATTATTTGGGTATCCAGCCATGGAGAAGAGTTTAGACACTAGGAGAAGATAAGGAACACACCCATTATCCTGAAATCACATTAGGATTCTCTTTTTAACCTGTTCCTTAAAACACTAGTGCTTAGGAAATCTATTGGAGGCAGAAGCAGTCAAGGGTAGCTTAGGGTTAGGGTTAGGGTTAGGGTTAGGGTTAGCTTTAGGGTACCGCTTAGGGTACGGGTTCGGGTACGGCGTAGGGTATGGGTTAGGGTTAGGGTTAGGGTTAATTTGAGGGTTAGGGCTCGGTTTAGGGTATGGGTTAGGATTAGGGTACGTGTTAGGGTTAGGGTACGCGTTAGGGTTAGGGTAGTTATTAAACCTATCCCACTCTCTAGATACCCCTTAGCACGTCAAGGAATATTATTTGGGGGTCCAGCCATGGAGAAGAGTTTAGACACTAGGAGAAGATAAGGAAAACACCCATTATCAAGAAATCACATTAGGATTCTCTTTTTAACCTGTTCCTTAAAACACTAGTGCTTAGGAAATCTATTGGAGGCAGAAGCAGTCAAGGGTAGCTTAGGGTTAGGGTTAGGGTTAGGGTTAGGTTTAGTGTTAGGGTACGGGTTAGGTTACGGGTTCGGGTACGGCGTAGGGTATGGGTTAGGGTTAGGGTTAGGGTTAGTTTGAGGGTTAGGGCTCGGTTTAGGGTACGGGTTAGGATTAGGGTACGTGTTAGGGTTAGGGTAGGGGTTAGGGTTAGGGTACACGTTAGGGTTAGGTTAGTTATTAAACCTATCCCACTCTCTAGATACCCCTTAGCACCTCAAGGAATATTATTTGGGGGTCCAGCCAGGGAGAAGAGTTTAGACACTAGGAGAAGATAAGGAACACACCCATTATCAAGAAATCACATTAGGATTCTCTTTTTAACCTGTTCCTTAAAACACTAGTGCTTAGGAAATCTATTGGAGGCAGAAGCAGTCAAGGGTAGCTTAGGGTTAGGGTTAGGGTTATTGTTAGGGTAAGGCTTAGGGTATGGGTTCGGGTACGGCGTAGGGTATGGGTTAGGGTTAGGGTTAGGGTTAGTTTGAGGGTTAGGGTTCGGTTTAGGGTACGGTTTAGGATTAGGGTACGTGTTAGGGTTAGGGTACGCGTTAGGGTTAGGGTAGTTATTAAACCTATCCCACTCTCTAGATACCCCTTAGCACGTCAAGGATTATTATTTGGGGGTCCAGCCATGGAGAAGAGTTTAGACACTAGGAGAAGATAAGGAACACACCCATTATCAAGAAATCACAATAGGATTCTCTTTTTAACCTGTTCCTTAATACACTAGTGCTTAGGAAATCTATTGGAGGCAGAAGCCGTCAAGGGTAGCTTAGGGTACGGGTTAGGATTAGTGTACGTGTTAGGGTTAGGGTAGAGGTTAGGGTTAGGGTGCGCGTTAGGGTTAGGGTAGTTATTAAACCTATCCCACTCTCTAGATACCCCTTAGCACGTCAAGGAATATTATTTGGGGGTCCAGCCATGGAGAAGAGTTTAGACACTAGGAGAAGATAAGGAACACACCCATTATCCTGAAATCACAATAGGATTCTCTTTTTAACCTGTTCCTTAATACACTAGTGCTTAGGAAATCTATTGGAGGCAGAAGCAGTCAAGGGTAGCTTCGGGTTAGGGTTAGGGTTAGGGTTAGGGTACGGCTTAGGGTACGGGTTCGGGTACCGGTTCGGGTACGGCGTAGGGTATGGGTTAGGGTTAGGGTTAGGGATAGTTTGAGGGTTAGTGCTCGGTTTAGGGTACGGGTTAGGATTAGGGTACATGTTAGGGTTAGGTTAGGGGTTAGGGTTAGGGTACGCGTTAGGGTTAGGGTAGTTATTAAACCTATCCCACTCTCTAGATACCCCTTAGCACGTCAAGGAATATTATTTGGGTGTCCAGCCATGGAGAAGAGTTTAGACACTAGGAGAAGATAAGGAACACACCCATTATCCTGAAATCACATTAGGATTCTCTTTTTAACCTGTTCCTTAAAACACTAGTGCTTAGGAAATCTATTGGAGGCAGAAGCAGTCAAGGGTAGCTTAGGGTTAGGGTTAGGGTTAGGGTTAGCTTTAGGGTACCGCTTAGGGTACAGGTTCGGGTACGGCGTAGGGTATGGGTTAGGGTTAGGGTTAGGTTTAATTTGAGGGTTAGGGCTCTGTTTAGGGTACGGGTTAGGATTAGGGTTCGTGTTAGGGTTAGGGTACGCGTTAGGGTTAGGGTAGTTATTAAACCTATCCCACTCTCTAGATACCCCTTAGCACGTCAAGGAATATTATTTGGGGGTCCAGCCATGGAGAAGAGTTTAGACACTAGGAGAAGATAAGGAACACACCCATTATCCTGAAATCACAATAGGATTCTCTTTTTAACCTGTTCCTTAATACACTAGTGCTTAGGAAATCTATTGGAGGCAGAAGCAGTCAAGGGTAGCTTAGGGTACGGGTTAGGATTAGTGTACGTGTTAGGGTTAGGGTTAGGGTTAGGGTTAGTGTTAGGGTACGGCTTAGGGTACGGGTTCGGGTACGGGTTCGGGTACGGCGTAGGGTATGGGTTAGGGTTAGGGTTAGGTTTAGTTTGAGGGTTAGGGCTCGGTTTAGGGTACGGGTTAGGATTAGGGTACATGTTAGGGTTAGGTTAGGGGTTAGGGTTAGGGTACGCGTTAGGGTTAGGGTAGTTATTAAACCTATCCCACTCTCTAGATACCCCTTAGCACGTCAAGGAATATTATTTGGGGGTCCAGCCATGGAGAAGAGTTTAGACACTAGGAGAAGATAAGGAACACACCCATTATCCTGAAATCACAATAGGATTCTATTTTTAACCTGTTCCTTAATACACTAGTGTTTAAGAAATCTATTGGAGGCAGAAGCAGTCAAGGGTAGCTTAGGGTTAGGGTTAGGGTTAGGGTTAGGGTTAGGGTACGGCTTAGGGTACGGGTTCGGGTACGGGTTTGGGTACGGCGTAGGGTATGGGTTAGGGTTAGGGTTAGTGATAATTTGAGGGTTAGTGCTCGGTTTAGGGTACGGGTTAGGATTAGGGTACATGTTAGGGTTAGGTTAGGGGTTAGGGTTAGGGTACGCGTTAGGGTTAGGGTAGTTATTAAACCTATCCCACTCTCTAGATACCCCTTAGCACGTCAAGGAATATTATTTGGGTATCCAGCCATGGAGAAGAGTTTAGACACTAGGAGAAGATAAGGAACACACCCATTATCCTGAAATCACATTAGGATTCTCTTTTTAACCTGTTCCTTAAAACACTAGTGCTTAGGAAATCTATTGGAGGCAGAAGCAGTCAAGGGTAGCTTAGGGTTAGGGTTAGGGTTAGGGTTAGGGTTAGCTTTAGGGTACCGCTTAGGGTACGGGTTCGGGTACGGCGTAGGGTATGGGTTAGGGTTAGGGTTAGGGTTAATTTGAGGGTTAGGGCTCGGTTTAGGGTATGGGTTAGGATTAGGGTACGTGTTAGGGTTAGGGTACGCGTTAGGGTTAGGGTAGTTATTAAACCTATCCCACTCTCTAGATACCCCTTAGCACGTCAAGGAATATTATTTGGGGGTCCAGCCATGGAGAAGAGTTTAGACACTAGGAGAAGATAAGGAAAACACCCATTATCAAGAAATCACATTAGGATTCTCTTTTTAACCTGTTCCTTAAAACACTAGTGCTTAGGAAATCTATTGGAGGCAGAAGCAGTCAAGGGTAGCTTAGGGTTAGGGTTAGGGTTAGGGTTAGGTTTAGTGTTAGGGTACGGGTTAGGTTACGGGTTCGGGTACGGCGTAGGGTATGGGTTAGGGTTAGGGTTAGGGTTAGTTTGAGGGTTAGGGCTCGGTTTAGGGTACGGGTTAGGATTAGGGTACGTGTTAGGGTTAGGGTAGGGGTTAGGGTTAGGGTACACGTTAGGGTTAGGTTAGTTATTAAACCTATCCCACTCTCTAGATACCCCTTAGCACCTCAAGGAATATTATTTGGGGGTCCAGCCAGGGAGAAGAGTTTAGACACTAGGAGAAGATAAGGAACACACCCATTATCAAGAAATCACATTAGGATTCTCTTTTTAACCTGTTCCTTAAAACACTAGTGCTTAGGAAATCTATTGGAGGCAGAAGCAGTCAAGGGTAGCTTAGGGTTAGGGTTAGGGTTATTGTTAGGGTAAGGCTTAGGGTATGGGTTCGGGTACGGCGTAGGGTATGGGTTAGGGTTAGGGTTAGGGTTAGTTTGAGTGTTAGGGTTCGGTTTAGGGTACGGTTTAGGATTAGGGTACGTGTTAGGGTTAGGGTACGCGTTAGGGTTAGGGTAGTTATTAAACCTATCCCACTCTCTAGATACCCCTTAGCACGTCAAGGATTATTATTTGGGGGTCCAGCCATGGAGAAGAGTTTAGACACTAGGAGAAGATAAGGAACACACCCATTATCAAGAAATCACAATAGGATTCTCTTTTTAACCTGTTCCTTAATACACTAGTGCTTAGGAAATCTATTGGAGGCAGAAGCCGTCAAGGGTAGCTTAGGGTACGGGTTAGGATTAGTGTACGTGTTAGGGTTAGGGTAGAGGTTAGGGTTAGGGTGCGCGTTAGGGTTAGGGTAGTTATTAAACCTATCCCACTCTCTAGATACCCCTTAGCACGTCAAGGAATATTATTTGGGGGTCCAGCCATGGAGAAGAGTTTAGACACTAGGAGAAGATAAGGAACACACCCATTATCCTGAAATCACAATAGGATTCTCTTTTTAACCTGTTCCTTAATACACTAGTGCTTAGGAAATCTATTGGAGGCAGAAGCAGTCAAGGGTAGCTTCGGGTTAGGGTTAGGGTTAGGGTTAGGGTACGGCTTAGGGTACGGGTTCGGGTACCGGTTCGGGTACGGCGTAGGGTATGGGTTAGGGTTAGGGTTAGGGATAGTTTGAGGGTTAGTGCTCGGTTTAGGGTACGGGTTAGGATTAGGGTACATGTTAGGGTTAGGTTAGGGGTTAGGGTTAGGGTACGCGTTAGGGTTAGGGTAGTTATTAAACCTATCCCACTCTCTAGATACCCCTTAGCACGTCAAGGAATATTATTTGGGTGTCCAGCCATGGAGAAGAGTTTAGACACTAGGAGAAGATAAGGAACACACCCATTATCCTGAAATCACATTAGGATTCTCTTTTTAACCTGTTCCTTAAAACACTAGTGCTTAGGAAATCTATTGGAGGCAGAAGCAGTCAAGGGTAGCTTAGGGTTAGGGTTAGGGTTAGGGTTAGCTTTAGGGTACCGCTTAGGGTACAGGTTCGGGTACGGCGTAGGGTATGGGTTAGGGTTAGGGTTAGGTTTAATTTGAGGGTTAGGGCTCTGTTTAGGGTACGGGTTAGGATTAGGGTTCGTGTTAGGGTTAGGGTACGCGTTAGGGTTAGGGTAGTTATTAAACCTATCCCACTCTCTAGATACCCCTTAGCACGTCAAGGAATATTATTTGGGGGTCCAGCCATGGAGAAGAGTTTAGACACTAGGAGAAGATAAGGAACACACCCATTATCCTGAAATCACAATAGGATTCTCTTTTTAACCTGTTCCTTAATACACTAGTGCTTAGGAAATCTATTGGAGGCAGAAGCAGTCAAGGGTAGCTTAGGGTACGGGTTAGGATTAGTGTACGTGTTAGGGTTAGGGTTAGGGTTAGGGTTAGTGTTAGGGTACGGCTTAGGGTACGGGTTCGGGTACGGGTTCGGGTACGGCGTAGGGTATGGGTTAGGGTTAGGGTTAGGTTTAGTTTGAGGGTTAGGGCTCGGTTTAGGGTACGGGTTAGGATTAGGGTACATGTTAGGGTTAGGTTAGGGGTTAGGGTTAGGGTACGCGTTAGGGTTAGGGTAGTTATTAAACCTATCCCACTCTCTAGATACCCCTTAGCACGTCAAGGAATATTATTTGGGGGTCCAGCCATGGAGAAGAGTTTAGACACTAGGAGAAGATAAGGAACACACCCATTATCAAGAAATCACATTAGGATTCTCTTTTTAACCTGTTCCTTAAAACACTAGTGCTTAGGAAATCTATTGGAGGCAGAAGCAGTCAAGGGTAGCTTAGGGTTAGGGTTAGGGTTAGGGTTAGTGTTAGGGTACGGCTTAGGGTACGGGTTCGGGTACGGGTTCGCGTACGGCGTAGGGTATGGTTTAGGGTTAGGGTTAGGGTTAGTTTGAGGGTTAGGGCTCGGTTTAGGGTACGGGTTAGGATTAGGGTACGTGTTAAGGTTAGAGTAGGGGTTAGGGTTAGGGTACGCGTTAGGGTTAGGGTAGTTATTAAACCTATCCCACTCTCTAGATACCCCTTAGCACGTCAAGGAATATTATTTGGGGGTCGGGCCAGGGAGAAGAGTTTAGACACTAGGAGAAGATAAGGAACACACCCATTATCAAGAAATCACATTAGGATTCTCTTTTTAAACTGTTCCTTAAAACACTAGTGCTTAGGAAATCTATTGGAGGCAGAAGCAGTCAAGGGTAGCTTAGGGTTAGGGTTAGGGTTAGGGTTAGGGTTAGGGTTAGTGTTAGGGTACGGCTTAGGGTACGGGTTCGTGTACTGGTTCGTGTACGGCTTAGGGTATGGTTTAGGGTTAGGGTTAGGTTTAGTTTGAGGGTTAGGGCTCGGTTTAGGGTACGGGTTAGGATTAGGGTACGTGTTAAGGTTAGGGTAGGGGTTAGGGTTAAGGTACGCGTTAGGGTTAGGGTAGTTATTAAACCTATCCCACTCTCTAGATACCCCTTAGCACGTCAAGGAATATTATTTGGGGGTCCAGCCATGGAGAAGAGTTTAGACACTAGGAGAAGATAAGGAACACACCCATTATCAAGAATCACATTAGGATTCTCTTTTTAACCTGTTCCTTAAAACATGAGTGCTTAGGAAATCTATTGGAGGCAGAAGCAGTCAAGGGTAGCTTAGGGTTAGGGTTAGGGTTAGGGTTAGGGTACGGCTTAGGGTACGGGTTCGGGTACGGGTTCGGGTACGGCGTAGGGTATGGGTTAGGTTTAGGGTTAGGGTTAGTTTGAGGGTTATGGCTCGGTTTAGGGTACGGTTTAGGATTAGGGTACATGTTAGGATTAGGGTAGGTGTTAGGTTTAGGGTACGCGTTAGGGTTAGGGTAGTTATTAAACCTATCCCACTCTCTAGATACCCCTTAGCACGTCAAGGAATATTATTTGGGGGTCCAGCCATGGAGAAGAGTTTAGACACTAGGAGAAGATAAGGAACACACCCATTATCAAGAAATCACATTAGGATTCTCTTTTTAACCTGTTCCTTAAAACACTAGTGCTTAGGAAATCTATTGGAGGCAGAAGCAGTCAAGGGTTGCTTAGGGTTAGGGTTAGGTTTAGGGTTAGGGTTAGGGTACGGCTTAGGGTACGGGTTCGGGTACGGGTTCGGGTACGGTGTAGGTATGGGTTAGGGTTAGGGTTAGGGTTAGTTTGAGGGTTAGGGCTCGGTTTAGGGTACGGGTTAGGATTAGGGTACGTGTTAATGTTAGGGTAAGGGTTAGGGTTAGGGTACGCGTTAGGGTTAGGGTAGTTATTAAACCTATCCCACTCTCTAGATACCCCTTAGCACGTCAAGGAATATTAATTGGGGGTCCAGCCAGGGAGAAGAATTTAGACACTAGGAGAAGATAAGGAACACACCCATTATCAAGAAATCACATTAGGATTCTCTTTTTAACCTGTTCCTTAAAACACTAGTGCTTAGGAAATCTATTGGAGGCAGAAGCAGTCAAGGGTAGCTTAGGGTTAGGGTTAGGGTTAGGGTTAGGTTTAGTGTTAGGGTACGGGTTAGGTTACGGGTTCGGGTACGGCGTAGGGTATGGGTTAGGGTTAGGGTTAGTTTGAGGGTTAGGGCTCGGTTTAGGGTACGGGTTAGGATTAGGGTACGTGTTAGGATTAGGTTAGGGGATAGGGTTAGGGTTAGGGTTAGGGTTAGGGTTAGGGTTAGGGTTAGGGTTAGGGTTAGGGTACGGCTTAGGGTACGGGTTCGGGTACGGGTTCGGGTACGGCGTAGGGTATGTGTTAGGGTTAGGGTTAGGGTTAGTTTGAGGGTTAGGGCTGGGTTTAGGGTACGGGTTAGGATTAGGGTACGTGTTAAAGTTAGTGTAGGGGTTAGGGTTAGGGTACGCGTTAGGGTTAGGGTAGTTATTAAACCTATCCCACTCTCTAGATACCCCTTTGCACCTCAAGGAATATTATTTGGGGGTCCAGCCAGGGAGAAGAGTTTAGACACTTGGAGAAGATAAAGAACACACCCATTATCAAGAAATCACATTAGGATTCTCTTTTTAACCTGTTCCTTAAAACACTAGTGCTTAGGAAATCTATTGGAGGCAGAAGCAGTCAAGGGTAGCTTAGGGTTAGGGTTAGGGTTAGGGTTGGGGTTAGTGTTAGGGTACGGCTTAGGGTACGGGTTCGGGTACGGGTTCGGGTACGGCGTAGGGTATGGGTTATTGTTAGGGTTAGGGTTAGTTTGAGGGTTAGGGCTCGGTTTAGGGTACGTGTTAGGGTTAGCGTAGGGGTTAGGGTTAGGGTACGCGTTAGGGTTAGGGTAGTTATTAAACCTATCCCCCTCTCTAGATACCCCTTAGCACGTCAAGGTATATTATTTGGGGGTCCATCCATGGAGAAGGGTTTAGAAACTAGGAGAAGATAAGGAACACACCCATTATCAAGAATCACATTAGGATTCTCTTTTTAACCTGTTCCTTAAAACATGAGTGCTTAGGAAATCTATTGCAGGCAGAAGCAGTCAAGGGTAGCTTAGGGTTAGGGTTAGGGTTAGGGTTAGGGTACGGCTTAGGGTACGGGTTCGGGTACGGGTTCGGGTACGGCGTAGGGTATGGGTTAGGGTTAGGGTTAGGGTTAGTTTGAGGGTTATGGCTCGGTTTAGGGTACGGGTTAGGATTAGGGTACGTGTTAGGATTAGGTTAGGTGTTAGGTTTAGGGTACACGTTAGGGTTAAGGTAGTTATTAATCCTATCCCACTCTCTAGATACCCCTTAGCACGTCAAGGAATATTATTTGGGGGTCCAGCCATGGAGAAGAGTTTAGACACTAGGAGAAGATAAGGAACACACCCATTATCAAGAAATCACATTAGGATTCTCTTTTTAACCTGTTCCTTAATACACTAGTGCTTAGGAAATCTATTGGAGGCAGAAGCAGTCAAGGGTAGCTTAGGGTTAGGGTTAGGGTTAGGGTTAGGGTTAGGGTACGGCTTAGGGTACGGGTTCGGGTACGGGTTCGGGTACGGTGTAGGGTATGGGTTAGGGTTAGGGTTAGGGTTAGTTTGAGGGTTAGGGCTCGGTTTAGGGTACGGGTTAGGATTAGGGTACGTGTTAAGGTTAGGGTAGGGGTTAGGGTTAGGGTACGCGTTAGGGTTAGGGTACGCGTTAGGGTTAGGGTAGTTATTAAACCTATCCCACTCTCTAGATACCCCTTAGCACGTCAAGGAATATTATTTGGGTATCCAGCCATGGAGAAGAGTTTAGACACTAGGAGAAGATAAGGAACACACCCATTATCCTGAAATCACATTAGGATTCTCTTTTTAATCTGTTCCTTAAAACACTAGTGCTTAGGAATTCTATTGGAGGCAGAAGCAGTCAAGGGTAGCTTAGGGTTAGGGTTAGGGTTAGGGTTGGGGTTAGTGTTAGGGTACGACTTAGGGTACGGGTTCGTGTACTGGTTCGTGTACGGCGTAGGGTATGGTTTAGGGTTAGGGTTAGGGTTAGTTTGAGGGTTAGGGCTCGGTTTAGGGTACGGGTTAGGATTAGGGTTCGTGTTAGTGTTAGGGTAGGGGTTAGGGTTAGGGTACGCGTTAGGGTTAGGGTAGTTATTAAACCTATCCCACTCTCTAGATACCCCTTAGCACGTCAAGGAATATTATTTGGGGGTCGGGCCAGGGAGAAGAGTTTAGACACTAGGAGAAGATAAGGAACACACCCATTATCAAGAAATCACATTAGGATTCTCTTTTTAACCTGTTCCTTAAAACACTAGTGCTTAGGAAATCTATTGGAGGCAGAAGCAGTCAAGGGTAGCTTAGGGTTAGGGTTAGGGTTAGGGTTAGGGTCAGGGTTAGTGTTAGGGTACGGCTTAGGGTACGGGTTCGTGTACTGGTTCGTGTACGGCGTAGGGTATGGTTTAGGGTTAGGGTTAGGGTTGGTTTGAGGGTTAGGGCTCGGTTTAGGGTACGGGTTAGGATTAGGGTACGTGTTAAGGTTAGGGTAGGGGTTAGGGTTAGGGTTAGGGTTAGGGTTAGTTTGAGGGTTAGGGCTCGGTTTAGGGTACGTGTTAGGGTTAGGGTAGGGGTTAGGGTTAGGGTACGCGTTAGAGTTAGGGTAGTTATTAAACCTATCCCCCTCTCTAGATACCCCTTAGCACGTCAAGGTATATTATTTGGGGGTCCAGCCATGGAGAAGAGTTTAGACACTAGGAGAAGATAAGGAACACACCCATTATCAAGAATCACATTAGGATTCTCTTTTTAACCTGTTCCTTAAAACATGAGTGCTTAGGAAATCTATTGCAGGCAGAAGCAGTCAAGGGTAGCTTAGGGTTAGGGTTAGGGTTAGGGTTAGGGTACGGCTTAGGGTACGGGTTCGGGTACGGGTTCGGGTACGGCGTAGGGTATGGGTTAGGGTTAGGGTTAGGGTTAGTTTGAGGGTTATGGCTCGGTTTAGGGTACGGGTTAGGATTAGGGTACGTGTTAGGATTAGGTTAGGTGTTAGGTTTAGGGTACGCGTTAGGGTTAAGGTAGTTATTATTCCTATCCCACTCTCTAGATACCCCTTAGCACGTCAAGGAATATTATTAGGGGGTCCAGCCATGGAGAAGAGTTTAGACACTAGGAGAAGATAAGGAACACACCCATTATCAAGAAATCACATTAGGATTCTCTTTTTAACCTGTTCCTTAAAACACTAGTGCTTAGGAAATCTATTGGAGGCAGAAGCAGTCAAGGGTAGCTTAGGGTTAGGGTTAGGGTTAGGGTACGGCTTAGGGTACGGGTTCGGGTACGGGTTCGGGTACGGCGTAGGGTATGGGTTAGGGTTAGGGTTAGGTTTAGTTTGAGGGTTAGGGCTCGGTTTAGGGTACGGGTTAGGATTAGGTTACGTGTTAGGGTTAGGGTAGGGGTTAGGGTTAGGGTACGCGTTAGGGTTAGGGTAGTTATTAAACCTATCCCACTCTCTAGATAACACTTAGCAAGTCAAGGAATATTATTTGGGTGTCCAGCGATGGAGAAGAGTTTAGACACTAGGAGAAGATAAGGAACACACCCATTATCAAGAAATCACATTAGGATTCTCTTTTTAACCTGTTCCTTAAAACACTAGTGCTTAGGAAATCTATTGGAGGCAGAAGCAGTCAAGGGTAGCTTAGGGTTAGGGTTAGGGTTAGGGTTAGTGTTAGGGTACGGCTTAGGGTACGGGTTCGGGTACGGGTTCGCGTACGGCGTACGGTATGGTTTAGGGTTAGGGTTAGGGTTAGTTTGAGGGTTAGGGCTCGGTTTAGGGTACGGGTTAGGATTAGGGTACGTGTTAAGGTTAGGGTAGGGGTTAGGGTTAGGGTACGCGTTAGGGTTAGGGTAGTTATTAAACCTATCCCACTCTCTAGATACCCCTTAGCACGTCAAGGAATATTATTTGGGGGTCGGGCCAGGGAGAAGAGTTTAGACACTAGGCGAAGATAAGGAACACACCCATTATCAAGAAATCACATTAGGATTCTCTTTTTAAACTGTTCCTTAAAACACTAGTGCTTAGGAAATCTATTGGAGGCAGAAGCAGTCAAGGGTAGCTTAGGGTTAGGGTTAGGGTTAGGGTTAGGGTTAGGGTTAGTGTTAGGGTACGGCTTAGGGTACGGGTTCGTGTACTGGTTCGTGTACGGCGTAAGGTATGGTTTAGGGTTAGGGTTAGGTTTAGTTTGAGGGTTAGGGCTCGGTTTAGGGTACGGGTTAGGATTAGGGTACGTGTTAAGGTAAGGGTAGGGGTTAGGGTTAAGGTACGCGTTAGGGTTAGGGTAGTTATTAAACCTATCCCACTCTCTAGATACCCCTTAGCACGTCAAGGAATATTATTTGGGGGTCCAGCCATGGAGAAGAGTTTAGACACTAGGAGAAGATAAGGAACACACCCATTATCAAGAATCACATTAGGATTCTCTTTTTAACCTGTTCCTTAAAACATGAGTGCTTAGGAAATCTATTGGAGGCAGAAGCAGTCAAGGGTAGCTTAGGGTTAGGGTTAGGGTTAGGGTTAGGGTACGGCTTAGGGTACGGGTTCGGGTACGGGTTCGGGTACGGCGTAGGGTATGGGTTAGGTTTAGGGTTAGGGTTAGTTTGAGGGTTATGGCTCGGTTTAGGGTACGGTTTAGGATTAGGGTACATGTTAGGATTAGGGTAGGTGTTAGGTTTAGGGTACGCGTTAGGGTTAGGGTAGTTATTAAACCTATCCCACTCTCTAGATACCCCTTAGCACGTCAAGGAATATTATTTGGGGGTCCAGCCATGGAGAAGAGTTTAGACACTAGGAGAAGATAAGGAACACACCCATTATCAAGAAATCACATTAGGATTCTCTTTTTAACCTGTTCCTTAAAACACTAGTGCTTAGGAAATCTATTGGAGGCAGAAGCAGTCAAGGGTTGCTTAGGGTTAGGGTTAGGTTTAGGGTTAGGGTTAGGGTACGGCTTAGGGTACGGGTTCGGGTACGGGTTCGGGTACGGTGTAGGTATGGGTTAGGGTTAGGGTTAGGGTTAGTTTGAGGGTTAGGGCTCGGTTTAGGGTACGGGTTAGGATTAGGGTACGTGTTAAGGTTAGGGTAAGGGTTAGGGTTAGGGTACGCGTTAGGGTTAGGGTAGTTATTAAACCTATCCCACTCTCTAGATACCCCTTAGCACGTCAAGGAATATTAATTGGGGGTCCAGCCAGGGAGAAGAATTTAGACACTAGGAGAAGATAAGGAACACACCCATTATCAAGAAATCACATTAGGATTCTCTTTTTAACCTGTTCCTTAAAACACTAGTGCTTAGGAAATCTATTGGAGGCAGAAGCAGTCAAGGGTAGCTTAGGGTTAGGGTTAGGGTTAGGGTTAGGTTTAGTGTTAGGGTACGGGTTAGGTTACGGGTTCGGGTACGGCGTAGGGTATGGGTTAGTGTTAGGGTTAGTTTGAGGGTTAGGGCTCGGTTTAGGGTACGGGTTAGGATTAGGGTACGTGTTAGGATTAGGTTAGGGGATAGGGTTAGGGTACGCGTTAGGGTTAGGGTAGTTATTAAACCTATCCCACTCTCTAGATACCCCTTAGCACGTCAAGGAATATTATTTGGGGGTCCAGCCATGGAGAAGAGTTTAGACACTAGGAGAATATAAGGAACACACCCATTATCAAGAAATCACATTAGGATTCACTTTTTAACCTGTTCCTTAAAACACTAGTGCTTATGAAATCTATTGGAGGCAGAAGCAGTCAAGGGTAGCTTAGGGTTAGGGTTAGGGTTAGGGTTAGGGTTAGGGTACGGCTTAGGGTACGGGTTCGGGTACGGGTTCGGGTACGGCGTAGGGTATGTGTTAGGGTTAGGGTTAGGGTTAGTTTGAGGGTTAGGGCTGGGTTTAGGGTACGGGTTAGGATTAGGGTACGTGTTAAAGTTAGTGTAGGGGTTAGGGTTAGGGTACGCGTTAGGGTTAGGGTAGTTATTAAACCTATCCCACTCTCTAGATACCCCTTTGCACCTCAAGGAATATTATTTGGGGGTCCAGCCAGGGAGAAGAGTTTAGACACTTGGAGAAGATAAAGAACACACCCATTATCAAGAAATCACATTAGGATTCTCTTTTTAACCTGTTCCTTAAAACACTAGTGCTTAGGAAATCTATTGGAGGCAGAAGCAGTCAAGGGTAGCTTAGGGTTAGGGTTAGGGTTAGGGTTGGGGTTAGTGTTAGGGTACGGCTTAGGGTACGGGTTCGGGTACGGGTTCGGGTACGGCGTAGGGTATGGGTTAGGGTTAGGGTTAGGGTTAGTTTGAGGGTTAGGGCTCGGTTTAGGGTACGTGTTAGGGTTAGGGTAGGGGTTAGGGTTAGGGTACGCGTTAGGGTTAGGGTAGTTATTAAACCTATCCCCCTCTCTAGATACCCCTTAGCACGTCAAGGTATATTATTTGGGGGTCCATCCATGGAGAAGGGTTTAGAAACTAGGAGAAGATAAGGAACACACCCATTATCAAGAATCACATTAGGATTCTCTTTTTAACCTGTTCCTTAAAACATGAGTGCTTAGGAAATCTATTGCAGGCAGAAGCAGTCAAGGGTAGCTTAGGGTTAGGGTTAGGGTTAGGGTTAGGGTACGGCTTAGGGTACGGGTTCGGGTACGGGTTCGGGTACGGCGTAGGGTATGGGTTAGGGTTAGGGTTAGGGTTAGTTTGAGGGTTATGGCTCGGTTTAGGGTACGGGTTAGGATTAGGGTACATGTTAGGATTAGGTTAGGTGTTAGGTTTAGGGTACACGTTAGGGTTAAGGTAGTTATTAATCCTATCCCACTCTCTAGATACCCCTTAGCACGTCAAGGAATATTATTTGGGGGTCCAGCCATGGAGAAGAGTTTAGACACTAGGAGAAGATAAGGAACACACCCATTATCAAGAAATCACATTAGGATTCTCTTTTTAACCTGTTCCTTAAAACACTAGTGCTTAGGAAATCTATTGGAGGCAGAAGCAGTCAAGGGTAGCTTAGGGTTAGGGTTAGGGTTAGGGTTAGGGTTAGGGTACGGCTTAGGGTACGGGTTCGGGTACGGGTTCGGGTACGGTGTAGGGTATGGGTTAGGGTTAGGGTTAGGGTTAGTTTGAGGGTTAGGGCTCGGTTTAGGGTACGGGTTAGGATTAGGGTACGTGTTAAGGTTAGGGTAGGGGTTAGGGTTAGGGTAGGGGTTAGGGTTAGGGTACGCGTTAGGGTTAGGGTAGTTATTAAACCTATCCCACTCTCTAGATACCCCTTAGCACGTCAAGGAATATTATTTGGGGGTCCAGCCATGGAGAAGAGTTTAGACACTAGGAGAAGATAAGGAACACACCCATTATCAAGAAATCACATTAGGATTCTCTTTTTAACCTGTTCCTTAAAACACTAGTGCTTAAGAAATCTATTGGAGGCAGAAGCAGTCAAGGGTAGCTTAGGGTTAGGGTTAGGGTTAGGGTTAGGGTTAGGGTGCGGCTTAGGGTACGGGTTCGGGTACGGGTTCGGGTACGGCGTAGGGTATGGGTTAGGGTTAGGGTTAGGGATAGTTTGAGGGTTAGTGCTCGGTTTAGGGTACGGGTTAGGATTAGGGTACATGTTAGGGTTAGGTTAGGGGTTAGGGTTAGGGTACGCGTTAGGGTTAGGGTAGTTATTAAACCTATCCCACTCTCTAGATACCCCTTAGCACGTCAAGGAATATTATTTGGGTATCCAGCCATGGAGAAGAGTTTAGACACTAGGAGAAGATAAGGAACACACCCATTATCCTGAAATCACATTAGGATTCTCTTTTTAACCTGTTCCTTAAAACACTAGTGCTTAGGAATTCTATTGGAGGCAGAAGCAGTCAAGGGTAGCTTAGGGTTAGGGTTAGGGTTAGGGTTGGGGTTAGTGTTAGGGTACGACTTAGGGTACGGGTTCGTGTACTGGTTCGTGTACGGCGTAGGGTATGGTTTAGGGTTAGGGTTAGGGTTAGTTTGAGGGTTAGGGCTCGGTTTAGGGTACGGGTTAGGATTAGGGTTCGTGTTAGTGTTAGGGTAGGGGTTAGGGTTAGGGTACGCGTTAGGGTTAGGGTAGTTATTAAACCTATCCCACTCTCTAGATACCCCTTAGCACGTCAAGGAATATTATTTGGGGGTCGGGCCAGGGAGAAGAGTTTAGACACTAGGAGAAGATAAGGAACACACCCATTATCAAGAAATCACATTAGGATTCTCTTTTTAACCTGTTCCTTAAAACACTAGTGCTTAGGAAATCTATTGGAGGCAGAAGCAGTCAAGGGTAGCTTAGGGTTAGGGTTAGGGTTAGGGTTAGGGTCAGGGTTAGTGTTAGGGTACGGGTTCGTGTACTGGTTCGTGTACGGCGTAGGGTATGGTTTAGGGTTAGGGTTAGGGTTGGTTTGAGGGTTAGGGCTCGGTTTAGGGTACGGGTTAGGATTAGGGTACGTGTTAAGGTTAGGGTAGGGGTTAGGTTTAGGGTACGCGTTAGGGTTAGGATAGTTATTAAATCTATCCAACTCTCTAGATACCCCTTAGCACGTCAAGGAATATTATTTGGGGTTCCAGCCAGGGAGAAGAGTTTAGACACTAGGAGAAGATAAGGAACACACCCATTATCAAGAAATCACATTAGGATTGTCTATTTAACCTGTTCCTTAAAACACTAGTGCTTAGGAAATCTATTGGAGGCAGAAGCAGTCAAGGGTAGCTTAGGGTTAGGGTTAGGGTTAGGGTTAGGGTACGGCTTAGGGTACGGGTTTGGGTACGGGTTCGGGTACGGGTTCGGGTACGGCGTAGGGTATGGGTTAGGGTTAGGGTTAGGGTTAGTTTGAGGGTTAGGGCTCGGTTTAGGGTACGTGTTAGGGTTAGGGTAGGGGTTAGGGTTAGGGTACGCGTTAGAGTTAGGGTAGTTATTAAACCTATCCCCCTCTCTAGATACCCCTTAGCACGTCAAGGTATATTATTTGGGGGTCCAGCCATGGAGAAGAGTTTAGACACTAGGAGAAGATAAGGAACACACCCATTATCAAGAATCACATTAGGATTCTCTTTTTAACCTGTTCCTTAAAACATGAGTGCTTAGGAAATCTATTGCAGGCAGAAGCAGTCAAGGGTAGCTTAGGGTTAGGGTTAGGGTTAGGGTTAGGGTTAGGGTACGGCTTAGGGTACGGGTTCGGGTACGGGTTCGTGTACGGCGTAGGGTATGGGTTAGGGTTAGGGTTAGGGTTAGTTTGAGGGTTAGGGCTCGGTTTAGGGTACGGGTTAGGATTAGGTTACGTGTTAGGGTTAGGGTAGGGGTTAGGGTTAGGGTACGCGTTAGGGTTAGGGTAGTTATTAAACCTATCCCACTCTCTAGATAACACTTAGCATGTCAAGGAATATTATTTGGGTGTCCAGCGATGGAGAAGAGTTTAGACACTAGGAGAAGATAAGGAACACACCCATTATCAAGAAATCACATTAGGATTCACTTTTTAACCTGTTCCTTAAAACACTAGTGCTTAGGAAATCTATTGGAGGCAGAAGCAGTCAAGGGTAGCTTAGGGTTAGGGTTAGGGTTAGGGTTAGTGTTAGGGTACGGCTTAGCGTTCGGGTTCGGGTACGGGTTCGGGTACGGCGTAAGGTATGGGTTAAGGTTAGGTTTAGTGTTAGTTTGAGGGTTAGGGCTCGGTTTAGGGTACGGGTTAGCATTAGGGTACGTGTTAGGGTTAGGGTAGGGGTTAGGGTTAGGGTACGCGTTAGGGTTAGGGTAGTTATTAAACCTATCCCACTCTCTAGATACCCCTTAGCACGTCAAGGAATATTATTTGGGGGTCCAGCCATGGAGAAGAGTTTAGACACTAGGAGAAGATAAGGAACACACCCATTATTAAGAAATCACATTAGGATTCTCTTTTTAACCTGTTCCTTAAAACACTAGTGCTTAGGTAATCTATTGGAGGCAGAAGCAGTCAAGGGTAGCTTAGGGTTAGGGTTAGGGTTATTGTTAGGGTAAGGCTTAGGGTACGGCGTAGGGTATGTTTTAGGGTTAGGGTTAGGGTTAGTTTGAGGGTTAGGGCTCGGTTTAGGGTACGGTTTAGGATTAGGGTACGTGTTAGGGTTAGGGTACGCGTTAGGGTTAGGGTAGTTATTAAACCTATCCCACTCTCTAGATACCCCTTAGCACGTCAAGGAATATTATTTGGGGGTCCAGCCATGGAGAAGAGTTTAGACACTAGGAGAAGATAAGGAACACACCCATTATCCTGAAATCACAATAGGATTCTATTTTTAACCTGTTCCTTAATACACTAGTGCTTAAGAAATCTATTGGAGGCAGAAGCAGTCAAGGGTAGCTTAGGGTTAGGGTTAGGGTTAGGGTTAGGGTTAGGGTACGGCTTAGGGTACGGGTTCGGGTACGGGTTTGGGTACGGCGTAGGGTATGGGTTAGGGTTAGGGTTAGGGATAATTTGAGGGTTAGTGCTCGGTTTAGGGTACGGGTTAGGATTAGGGTACATGTTAGGGTTAGGTTAGGGGTTAGGGTTAGGGTACGCGTTAGGGTTAGGGTAGTTATTAAACCTATCCCACTCTCTAGATACCCCTTAACACGTCAAGGAATATTATTTGGGTATCCAGCCATGGAGAAGAGTTTAGACACTAGGAGAAGATAAGGAACACACCCATTATCCTGAAATCACATTAGGATTCTCTCTTTAACCTGTTCCTTAAAACACTAGTGCTTAGGAAATCTATTGGAGGCAGAAGCAGTCAAGGGTAGCTTAGGGTTAGGGTTAGGGTTAGGGTTAGGGTTAGGGTTAGCTTTAGGGTACCGCTTAGGGTACGGGTTCGGGTACGGCGTAGGGTATGGGTTAGGGTTAGGGTTAGGGTTAATTTGAGGGTTAGGGCTCGGTTTAGGGTATGGGTTAGGATTAGGGTACGTGTTAGGGTTAGGGTATGCGTTAGGGTTAGGGTAGTTATTAAACCTATCCCACTCTCTAGATACCCCTTAGCACGTCAAGGAATATTATTTGGGGGTCCAGCCATGGAGAAGAGTTTAGACACTAGGAGAAGATAAGGAACACACCCATTATCAAGAAATCACATTAGGATTCTCTTTTTAACCTGTTCCTTAAAACACTAGTGCTTAGGAAATCTATTGGAGGCAGAAGCAGTCAAGGGTAGCTTAGGGTTAGGGTTAGGGTTAGGGTTAGGTTTAGTGTTAGGGTACGGGTTAGGTTACGGGTTCGGGTACGGCGTAGGGTATGGGTTAGGTTTAGGGTTAGGGTTAGTTTGAGGGTTAGGGCTCGGTTTAGGGTACGGGTTAGGATTAGGGTTCGTGTTAGGGTTAGGGTAGGGGTTAGGGTTAGGGAACGCGTTAGGGTTAGGGTAGTTATTAAAGCTATCCCACTCTCTAGATACCCCTTAGCACGTCAAGGAATATTATTTGGGTGTCCAGCCATGGAGAAGAGTTTAGACACTAGGAGAAGATAAGGAACACACCCATTATCCTGAAATCACATTAGGATTCTCTTTTTAACCTGTTCCTTAATACACTAGTGCTTAGGAAATCTATTGGAGGCAGAAGCAGTCAAGGGTAGCTTAGGGTTAGGGTTAGGGTTAGGGTTAGGGTTAGGGTTAGGGTACGGCTTAGGGTACGGGTTCGGGTACGGGTTCGGGTACGGCGTAGGGTATGGGTTAGGTTTAGTGTTAGGGTTAGTTTGAGGGTTAGGGCTCGGTTTAGGGTACGGGTTAGGATTAGTGTACGTGTTAGGGTTAGGGTAGAGGTTAGGGTTAGGGTACGCGTTAGGGTTAGGGTAGTTATTAAACCCATCCCACTCTCTAGATACCCCTTAGCACGTCAAGGAATATTATTTGGGGGTCCAGCCTTGGAGAAGAGTTTAGACACTAGGAGAAGATAAGGAACACACCCATTATCCTGAAATCACATTAGGATTCTCTTTTTAACCTGTTCCTTAAAACACTAGTGCTTAGGAAATCTATTGGAGGCAGAAGCAGTCAAGGGTAGCTTAGGGTTAGGGTTAGGGTTAGGGCTAGGGTTAGGACACGGCTTAGGGTACGGGTTCGGGTACGGGTTCGTGTACGGAGTAGGGTATGGGTTTGGGTTAGTGTTAGGGTTAGTTTGAAGGTTAGGGCTCGGTTTAGGGTACGGGTTAGGATTAGGGTTCGTGTTAGGGTTAGGGTAGGGGTTAGGGTTAGGGTACGCGTTAAGGTTAGGGTAGTTATTAAACCTATCCCACTCTCTAGATACCCCTTAGCACGTCAAGGAATATTATTTGGGGGTCCAGCCATGGAGAAGAGTTTAGACACTAGGAGAATATAAAGAACACACCCATTATCCTGAAATCACATTAGGATTCTCTTTTTAACCTGTTCCTTAATACACTAGTGCTTAGGAAATCTATTGGAGGCAGAAGCAGTCAAGGGTAGCTTAGGGTTAGGGTTACAGTTAGGGTTAGGGTTAGGGTATGGCTTAGGGTACGGGTTCGGGTACAGCGTAGGGTATGTGTTAGGGTTAGGGTTAGGGTTAGTTTGAGGGTTAGGGCTCGGTTTAGGGTACGGGTTAGGATTAGGGTACGTGTTAGGGTTAGGGTAGGGGTTAGGGTTAGGGTACGCGTTAGGGTTAGGGTAGTTATTAAACCTATCCCACTCTCTAGATACCCCTTAGCACGTCAAGGAATATTATTTGGGGGACCAGCCATGGAGAAGAGTTTAGACACTAGGAGAAGATAAGGAACACACCCATTATCAAGAAATCACTTTAGGATTCTCTTTTTAACCTGTTCCTTAAAACACTAGTGCTTAGGAAATCTATTGGAGGCAGAAGCAGTCAAGGGTAGCTTAGGGTTAGGGTTAGGGTTAGGGTTAGGGTACGGGTTCGGGTAAGGGTTCGTGTACGGCGTAGGGTATGGGTTAGGGTTAGGGTTAGGGTTAGTTTGAAGCTTAGGGCTCGGTTTAGGGTACGGGTTAGGATTAGGGTTCGGGTTAGGGTTAGGGTAGGGGTTAGGGTTAGGGTACGCGTTAGGGTTAGGGTAGTTATTAAACCTATCCCACTCTCTAGATACCCCTTAGAACGTCAAGGAATATTATTTGGGGGTCCAGCCATGGAGAAGAGTTTAGACACTAGGAGAAGATAAGGAACACACCCATTATGAAGAAATCACATTAGGATTCTCTTTTTAACCTGTTCCTTAAAACACTAGTGCTTAGGAAATCTATTGGAGGCAGAAGCAGTCAAGGGTAGCTTAGGGTTAGTGTTAGGGTTAGGGCTAGGGTTAGGACACGGCTTAGGGTACGGGTTCGGGTACGGGTTCGTGTACGGCGTAGGGTATGGGTTTGGGTTAGGGTTAGGGTTAGTTTGAAGGTTAGGTCTCGGTTTAGGGTACGGGTTAGGATTAGGGTTCGTGTTAGGGTTAGGGTAGGGGTTAGGGTTAGGGTACGCGTTAGGGTTAGGGTAGTTATTAAACCTATACCACTCTCTAGATACCCCTTAGCACGTCAAGGAATATTATTTGGGGGTCCAGCCATGGAGAAGAGTTTAGACACTAGGAGAAAATAAGGAACACACCCATTATCCTGAAATCACATTAGGATTCTCTTTTTAACCTGTTCCTTAATACACTAGTGCTTAGGAAATCTATTGGAGGCAGAAGCAGTCAAGGGTAGCTTAGGGTTAGGGTTACGGTTAGGGTTAGGGTTAGGGTATGGCTTAGGGTACGGGTTCGGGTACGGGTTCGGGTACGGCGTAGGGTATGTGTTAGGGTTAGGGTTAGGGTTAGTTTGAGGGTTAGGGCTCGGTTTAGGGTACGGGTTAGGATTAGGGTACGTGTTAGGGTTAGGGTAGGGGTTAGGGTTAGGGTACGCGTTAGGGTTAGGGTAGTTATTAAACCTATCCCACTCTCTAGATACCCCTTAGCACGTCAAGGAATATTATTTGGGGGTCCAGCCATGGAGAAGAGTTTAGACACTAGGAGAAGATAAGGAACACACCCATTATCAAGAAATCACATTAGGATTCTCTCTTTAACCTGGTCCTTAAAACACTAGTGCTTAGGAAATCTATTGGAGGCAGAAGCAGTCAAGGGTAGCTTAGGGTTAGGGTTAGGGTTAGGGTACGGCTTAGGGTACGGGTTCGGGTACGGGTTCGGGTACGGGTTCGGGTACGGCATAGGGTATGGGTTAGGTTTAGGGTTAGGGTTAGTTTGAGGGTTAGGGCTCGGTTTAGGTTACGTGTTAGGATTAGGGTACGTGTTAGGGTTAGGGTAGGGGTTAGGGTTAGGGTACGCGTTAGGGTTAGGGTAGTTATTAAACCTATCCCACTCTCTAGATACCCCTTAGCACGTCAAGGAATATTATTTGGGTGTCCAGCCATGGAGAAGAGTTTAGACACTAGGAGAAGAAAAGGAACACACCCATTATCAAGAAATCACATTAGGATTCTCTTTTTAACCTGTTCCTTAAAACACTAGTGCTTAGGAAATCTATTGGAGGCAGAAGCAGTCAAGGGTAGCTTAGGGTTAGGGTTAGGTTTAGGGTTAGGGTTAGCTTTAGGGTACGGCTTAGGGTACGGGTTCGGGTACGGGTTCGGGTACGGCGTAGGGTATGGGTTAGGGTTAGGGTTAGGGTTAGTTTGAGGGTTAGGGCTCGGTTTAGGGTACGGGTTAGGATTAGGGTACGTGTTAGGGTTAGGGTACGCGTTAGGGTTAGGGTAGTTATTAAACCTATCCCACTCTCTAGATACCCCTTAGCACGTCAAGGAATATTATTTGGGTGTCCAGCCAAGGAGAAGAGTTTAGACACTAGGAGAAGATAAGGAACACACCCATTATCAAGAAATCACATTAGGATTCTCTTTTTAACCTGTTCCTTAAAACACTAGTGCTTAGGAAATCTATTGGAGGCAGAAGCAGTCAAGGGTAGCTTAGGGTTAGGGTTAGGTTTAGGGTTAGGGTTAGGGTTAGGGTACGGCTTAGGGTACGGTTTCAGGTACGGGTTCGTGTACGGCGTAGGGTATGGGTTAGGGTTAGGGTTAGTTTGAAGGTTAGGGCTCTGTTTAGGGTACGGTTTAGGATTAGGGTTCGTGTTAGGGTTAGGGTACGCGTTAGGGTTAGGGTAGTTATTAAACCTATCCCACTCTCTAGATACCCCTTAGCACGTCAAGGAATATTATTTGGGGGTCCAGCCATGGAGAAGAGTTTAGACACTAGGAGAAGATAAGGAACACACCCATTATCAAAAAATCACATTAGGATTCTCTTTTTAACCTGTTCCTTAAAACACTAGTGCTTAGGAAATCTATTGGAGGCAGAAGCAGTCAAGGGTAGCTTAGGGTTAGGGTTAGGGTTAGGGTTAGGGTTAGGGTACGGCTTAGGGTACGGGTTCGGGTACGGGTTCGGGTACGGTGTAGGGTATGGGTTAGGGTTAGGGTTAGGGTTAGTTTGAGGGTTAGGGCTCGGTTTAGGGTACGGGTTAGGATTAGGGTACGTGTTAAGGTTAGGGTAGGGGTTAGGGTTAGGGTACGCGTTAGGGTTAGGGTACGCGTTAGGGTTAGGGTAGTTATTAAACCTATCCCACTCTCTAGATACCCCTTAGCACGTCAAGGAATATTATTTGGGGGTCCAGCCATGGAGAAGAGTTTAGACACTAGGAGAAGATAAGGAACACACCCATTATCCTGAAATCACAATAGGATTCTATTTTTAACCTGTTCCTTAATACACTAGTGCTTAAGAAATCTATTGGAGGCAGAAGCAGTCAAGGGTAGCTTAGGGTTAGGGTTAGGGTTAGGGTTAGGGTTAGGGTACGGCTTAGGGTACGGGTTCGGGTACGGGTTCGGGTACGGCGTAGGGTATGGGTTAGGGATAGGGTTAGGGATAGTTTGAGGGTTAGTGCTCGGTTTAGGGTACGGGTTAGGATTAGGGTACATGTTAGGGTTAGGTTAGGGGTTAGGGTTAGGGTACGCGTTAGGGTTAGGGTAGTTATTAAACCTATCCCACTCTCTAGATACCCCTTAGCACGTCAAGGAATATTATTTGGGTATCCAGCCATGGAGAAGAGTTTAGACACTAGGAGAAGATAAGGAACACACCCATTATCCTGAAATCACATTAGGATTCTCTTTTTAACCTGTTCCTTAAAACACTAGTGCTTAGGAATTCTATTGGAGGCAGAAGCAGTCAAGGGTAGCTTAGGGTTAGGGTTAGGGTTAGGGTTAGGGTCAGGGTTAGTGTTAGGGTACGGCTTAGGGTACGGGTTCGTGTACTGTTTCGTGTACGGCGTAGGGTATGGTTTAGGGTTAGGGTTAGGGTTAGTTTGAGGGTTAGGGCTCGGTTTAGGGTACGGGTTAGGATTAGGGTACGTGTTAAGGTTAGGGTAGTGGTTAGGTTTAGGGTACGCCTTAGGGTTAGGATAGTTATTAAACCTATCCAACTCTCTAGATACCCCTTAGCACGTCAAGGAATATTATTTGGGGGTCCAGCCAGGGAGAAGAGTTTAGACACTAGGAGAAGATAAGGAACACACCCATTATCAAGAAATCACATTAGGATTGTCTATTTAACCTGTTCCTTAAAACACTAGTGCTTAGGAAATCTATTGGAGGCAGAAGCAGTCAAGGGTAGCTTAGGGTTAGGGTTAGGGTTAGGGTTAGGGTACGGCTTAGGGTACGGGTTTGGGTACGGGTTCGGGTACGGGTTCGGGTACGGCGTAGGGTATGGGTTAGGGTTAGGGTTAGGGTTAGTTTGAGGGTTAGGGCTCGGTTTAGGGTACGTGTTAGTGTTAGGATAGGGGTTAGGGTTAGGGTACGCTTTAGATTTAGGGTAGTTATTAAACCTATCCCCCTCTCTAGATACCCCTTAGCACGTCAAGGTATATTATTTGGGGGTCCAGCCATGGAGAAGAGTTTAGACACTAGGAGAAGATAAGGAACACACCCATTATCAAGAATCACATTAGGATTCTCTTTTTAACCTGTTCCTTAAAACATGAGTGCTTAGGAAATCTATTGCAGGCAGAAGCAGTCAAGGGTAGCTTAGGGTTAGGGTTAGGGTTAGGGTTAGGGTACGGCTTAGGGTACGGGTTCGGGTACGGGTTCGGGTACGGCGTAGGGTATGGGTTAGGGTTAGGGTTAGGGTTAGTTTGAGGGTTATGGCTCGGTTTAGGGTACGGGTTAGGATTAGGGTACGTGTTAGGATTAGGTTAGGTGTTAGGTTTAGGGTACGCGTTAGGGTTAAGGTAGTTATTAATCCTATCCCACTCTCTAGATACCCCTTAGCACGTCAAGGAATATTATTTGGGGGTCCAGCCATGGAGAAGAGTTTAGACACTAGGAGAAGATAAGGAACACACCCATTATCAAGAAATCACATTAGGATTCTCTTTTTAACCTGTTCCTTAAAACACTAGTGCTTAGGAAATCTATTGGAGGCAGAAGCAGTCAAGGGTAGCTTAGGGTTAGGGTTAGGGTTAGGGTTAGGGTTAGGGTTAGGGTACCCCTTAGGGTACGGGTTCGGGTACGGGTTCGGGTACGGCGTAGGGTATGGGTTAGGGTTAGGGTTAGGGTTAGTTTGAGGGTTAGGGCTCGGTTTAGGGTACGGGTTAGAATTAGGGTACGTGTTAGGGTTAGGGTAGGGGTTAGGGTTAGGGTACGCGTTAGGGTTAGGGTAGTTATTAAACCTATCCCACTCTCTAGATAACACTTAGCAAGTCAAGGAATATTATTTGGGTGTCCAGCCATGGAGAAGAGTTTAGACACTAGGAGAAGATAAGGAACACACCCATTATCAAGAAATCACATTAGGATTCACTTTTTAACCTGTTCCTTAAAACACTAGTGCTTAGGAAATCTATTGGAGGCAGAAGCAGTCAAGGGTAGCTTAGGGTTAGGGTTAGGGTTAGGGTTAGTGTTAGGGTACGGCTTAGCGTTCGGGTTCGGGTACGGGTTCGGGTACGGCGTAAGGTATGTGTTAGGGTTAGGTTTAGGGTTAGTTTGAGGGTTAGGGCTCGGTTTAGGGTACGGGTTAGCATTAGGGTACGTGTTAGGGTTAGGGTAGGGGTTAGGGTTAGGGTACGCGTTAGGTTTAGGGTAGTTATTAAACCTATCCCACTCTCTAGATACCCCTTAGCACGTCAAGGAATATTATTTGGGGGTCCAGCCATGGAGAAGAGTTTAGAAACTAGGAGAAGATAAGGAACACACCCATTATCTGAAATCACATTAGGATTCTCTTTTTAACCTGTTCCTTAAAACACTAGTGCTTAGGTAATCTATTGGAGGCAGAAGCAGTCAAGGGTAGCTTAGGGTTAGGGTTAGGGTTATTGTTAGGGTAAGGCTTCGGGTACGGGTTCGGGTACGGCGTAGGGTATGGGTTAGGGTTAGGGTTAGGGTTAGTTTGAGGGTTAGGGCTCGGTTTAGGGTACGGTTTAGGATTAGGGTACGTGTTAGGGTTAGGGTACGCGTTAGGGTTAGGGTAGTTATTAAACCTATCCCACTCTCTAGATACCCCTTAGCACGTCAAGGAATATTATTTGGGGGTCCAGCCATGGAGAAGAGTTTAGACACTAGGAGAATATAAGGAACACACCCATTATCCTGAAATCACAATAGGATTCTATTTTTAACCTGTTCCTTAATACACTAGTGCTTATGAAATCTATTGGAGGCAGAAGCAGTCAAGGGTAGCTTAGGGTTAGGGTTAGGGTTAGGGTTAGGGTTAGGGTACGGCTTAGGGTACGGGTTCGGGTACGGGTTTGGGTACGGCGTAGGGTATGGGTTAGGGTTAGGGTTAGGGATAATTTGAGGGTTAGTGCTCGGTTTAGGGTACGGGTTAGGATTAGGGTACATGTTAGGGTTAGGTTAGGGGTTAGGGTTAGGGTACGCGTTAGCGTTAGGGTAGTTATTAAACCTATCCCACTCTCTAGATACCCCTTAGCACGTCAAGGAATATTATTTGGGTATCCAGCCATGGAGAAGAGTTTAGACAATAGGAGAAGATAAGGAACACACCCATTATCCTGAAATCACATTAGGATTCTCTTTTTAACCTGTTCCTTAAAACACTAGTGCTTAGGAAATCTATTGGAGGCAGAAGCAGTCAAGGGTAGCTTAGGGTTAGGGTTAGGGTTAGGGTTAGGGTACGGGTTCGGGTAAGGGTTCGTGTACGGCGTAGGGTATGGGTTAGGGTTAGGGTTAGGGTTAGTTTGAAGCTTAGGGCTCGGTTTAGGGTACGGGTTAGGATTAGGGTTCGTGTTAGGGTTAGGGTAGGGGTTAGGGTTAGGGTACGCGTTAGGGTTAGGGTAGTTATTAAACCTATCCCACTCTCTAGATACCCCTTAGAACGTCAAGGAATATTATTTGGGGGTCCAGCCATGGAGAAGAGTTTAGACACTAGGAGAAGATAAGGAACACACCCATTATGAAGAAATCACATTAGGATTCGCTTTTTAACCTGTTCCTTAAAACACTAGTGCTTAGGAAATCTATTGGAGGCAGAAGCAGTCAAGGGTAGCTTAGGGTTAGTGTTAGGGTTAGGGCTAGGGTTAGGACACGGCTTAGGGTACGGGTTCGGGTACGGGTTCGTGTACGGCGTAGGGTATGGGTTTGGGTTAGGGTTAGGGTTAGTTTGAAGGTTAGGTCTCGGTTTAGGGTACGGGTTAGGATTAGGGTTCGTGTTAGGGTTAGGGTAGGGGTTAGGGTTAGGGTACGCGTTAGGGTTAGGGTAGTTATTAAACCTATACCACTCTCTAGATACCCCTTAGCACGTCAAGGAATATTATTTGGGGGTCCAGCCATGGAGAAGAGTTTAGACACTAGGAGAAAATAAGGAACACACCCATTATCCTGAAATCACATTAGGATTCTCTTTTTAACCTGTTCCTTAATACACTAGTGCTTAGGAAATCTATTGGAGGCAGAAGCAGTCAAGGGTAGCTTAGGGTTAGGGTTACGGTTAGGGTTAGGGTTAGGGTATGGCTTAGGGTACGGGTTCGGGTACGGGTTCGGGTACGGCGTAGGGTATGTGTTAGGGTTAGGGTTAGGGTTAGTTTGAGGGTTAGGGCTCGGTTTAGGGTACGGGTTAGGATTAGGGTACGTGTTAGGGTTAGGGTAGGGGTTAGGGTTAGGGTACGCGTTAGGGTTAGGGTAGTTATTAAACCTATCCCACTCTCTAGATACCCCTTAGCACGTCAAGGAATATTATTTGGGGGTCCAGCCATGGAGAAGAGTTTAGACACTAGGAGAAGATAAGGAACACACCCATTATCAAGAAATCACATTAGGATTCTCTCTTTAACCTGTTCCTTAAAACACTAGTGCTTAGGAAATCTATTGGAGGCAGAAGCAGTCAAGGGTAGCTTAGGGTTAGGGTTAGGGTTAGGGTACGGCTTAGGGTACGGGTTCGGGTACGGGTTCGGGTACGGGTTCGGGTACGGCATAGGGTATGGGTTAGGTTTAGGGTTAGGGTTAGTTTGAGGGTTAGGGCTCGGTTTAGGTTACGTGTTAGGATTAGGGTACGTGTTAGGGTTAGGGTAGGGGTTAGGGTTAGGGTACGCGTTAGGGTTAGGGTAGTTATTAAACCTATCCCACTCTCTAGATACCCCTTAGCACGTCAAGGAATATTATTTGGGGGTCCAGCCATGGAGAAGAGTTTAGACACTAGGAGAAGAAAAGGAACACACCCATTATCAAGAAATCACATTAGGATTCTCTTTTTAACCTGTTCCTTAAAACACTAGTGCTTAGGAAATCTATTGGAGGCAGAAGCAGTCAAGGGTAGCTTAGGGTTAGGGTTAGGGTTAGGGTTAGGGTTAGCTTTAGGGTACGGCTTAGGGTACGGGTTCGGGTACGGGTTCGGGTACGGCGTAGGGTATGGGTTAGGGTTAGGGTTAGGGTTAGTTTGAGGGTTAGGGCTCGGTTTAGGGTACGGGTTAGGATTAGTGTACGTGTTAGGGTTAGGGTACGCGTTAGGGTTAGGGTAGTTATTAAACCTATCCCACTCTCTAGATACCCCTTAGCACGTCAAGGAATATTATTTGGGTGTCCAGCCAAGGAGAAGAGTTTAGACACTAGGAGAAGATAAGGAACACACCCATTATCAAGAAATCACATTAGGATTCTCTTTTTAACCTGTTCCTTAAAACACTAGTGCTTAGGAAATCTATTGGAGGCAGAAGCAGTCAAGGGTAGCTTAGGGTTAGGGTTAGGTTTAGGGTTAGGGTTAGGGTTAGGGTACGGCTTAGGGTACGGTTTCAGGTACGGGTTCGTGTACGGCGTAGGGTATGGGTTAGGGTTAGGGTTAGTTTGAAGGTTAGGGCTCGGTTTAGGGTACGGTTTAGGATTAGGGTTCGTGTTAGGGTTAGGGTACGCGTTAGGGTTAGGGTAGTTATTAAACCTATCCCACTCTCTAGATACCCCTTAGCACGTCAAGGAATATTATTTGGGGGTCCAGCCATGGAGAAGAGTTTAGACACTAGGAGAAGATAAGGAACACACCCATTATCAAAAAATCACATTAGGATTCTCTTTTTAACCTGTTCCTTAAAACACTAGTGCTTAGGAAATCTATTGGAGGCAGAAGCAGTCAAGGGTAGCTTAGGGTTAGGGTTAGGTTTAGGGTTAGGGTTAGGGTACGGCTTAGGGTACGGGTTCGGGTACGGTGTAGGGTATGGGTTAGGGTTAGGGTTAGGGTTAGTTTGAGGGTTAGGGCTCGGTTTAGGGTACGGGTTAGGATTAGGGTACGTGTTAAGGTTAGGGTAGGGGTTAGGGTTAGGGTACGCGTTAGGGTTAGGGTACGCGTTAGGGTTAGGGTAGTTATTAAACCTATCCCACTCTCTAGATACCCCTTAGCACGTCAAGGAATATTATTTGGGGGTCCAGCCATGGAGAAGAGTTTAGACACTAGGAGAAGATAAGGAACACACCCATTATCCTGAAATCACAATAGGATTCTATTTTTAACCTGTTCCTTAATACACTAGTGCTTAAGAAATCTATTGGAGGCAGAAGCAGTCAAGGGTAGCTTAGGGTTAGGGTTAGGGTTAGGGTTAGGGTTAGGGTACGGCTTAGGGTACGGGTTCGGGTACGGGTTCGGGTACGGCGTAGGGTATGGGTTAGGGATAGGGTTAGGGATAGTTTGAGGGTTAGTGCTCGGTTTAGGGTACGGGTTAGGATTAGGGTACATGTTAGGGTTAGGTTAGGGGTTAGGGTTAGGGTACGCGTTAGGGTTAGGGTAGTTATTAAACCTATCCCACTCTCTAGATACCCCTTAGCACGTCAAGGAATATTATTTGGGTATCCAGCCATGGAGAAGAGTTTAGACACTAGGAGAAGATAAGGAACACACCCATTATCCTGAAATCACATTAGGATTCTCTTTTTAACCTGTTCCTTAAAACACTAGTGCTTAGGAATTCTATTGGAGGCAGAAGCAGTCAAGGGTAGCTTAGGGTTAGGGTTAGGGTTAGGGTTAGGGTCAGGGTTAGTGTTAGGGTACGGCTTAGGGTACGGGTTCGTGTACTGGTTCGTGTACGGCGTAGGGTATGGTTTAGGGTTAGGGTTAGGGTTAGTTTGAGGGTTAGGGCTCGGTTTAGGGTACGGGTTAGGATTAGGGTACGTGTTAAGGTTAGGGTAGTGGTTAGGTTTAGGGTACGCCTTAGGGTTAGGATAGTTATTAAACCTATCCAACTCTCTAGATACCCCTTAGCACGTCAAGGAATATTATTTGGGGGTCCAGCCAGGGAGAAGAGTTTAGACACTAGGAGAAGATAAGGAACACACCCATTATCAAGAAATCACATTAGGATTGTCTATTTAACCTGTTCCTTAAAACACTAGTGCTTAGGAAATCTATTGGAGGCAGAAGCAGTCAAGGGTAGCTTAGGGTTAGGGTTAGGGTTAGGGTTAGGGTACGGCTTAGGGTACGGGTTTGGGTACGGGTTCGGGTACGGGTTCGGGTACGGCGTAGGGTATGGGTTAGGGTTAGGGTTAGGGTTAGTTTGAGGGTTAGGGCTCGGTTTAGGGTACGTGTTAGGGTTAGGATAGGGGTTAGGGTTAGGGTACGCTTTAGAGTTAGGGTAGTTATTAAACCTATCCCCCTCTCTAGATACCCCTTAGCACGTCAAGGTATATTATTTGGGGGTCCAGCCATGGAGAAGAGTTTAGACACTAGGAGAAGATAAGGAACACACCCATTATCAAGAATCACATTAGGATTCTCTTTTTAACCTGTTCCTTAAAACATGAGTGCTTAGGAAATCTATTGCAGGCAGAAGCAGTCAAGGGTAGCTTAGGGTTAGGGTTAGGGTTAGGGTTAGGGTACGGCTTAGGGTACGGGTTCGGGTACGGGTTCGGGTACGGCGTAGGGTATGGGTTAGGGTTAGGGTTAGGGTTAGTTTGAGGGTTATGTCTCGGTTTAGGGTACGGGTTAGGATTAGGGTACGTGTTAGAATTAGGTTAGGTGTTAGGTTTAGGGTACGCGTTAGGGTTAAGGTAGTTATTAATCCTATCCCACTCTCTAGATACCCCTTAGCACGTCAAGGAATATTATTTGGGGGTCCAGCCATGGAGAAGAGTTTAGACACTAGGAGAAGATAAGGAACACACCCATTATCAAGAAATCACATTAGGATTCTCTTTTTAACCTGTTCCTTAAAACACTAGTGCTTAGGAAATCTATTGGAGGCAGAAGCAGTCAAGGGTAGCTTAGGGTTAGGGTTAGGGTTAGGGTTAGGGTTAGGGTTAGGGTACCCCTTAGGGTACGGGTTCGGGTACGGGTTCGGGTACGGCGTAGGGTATGGGTTAGGGTTAGGGTTAGGGTTAGTTTGAGGGTTAGGGCTCGGTTTAGGGTACGGGTTAGAATTAGGGTACGTGTTAGGGTTAGGGTAGGGGTTAGGGTTAGGGTACGCGTTAGGGTTAGGGTAGTTATTAAACCTATCCCACTCTCTAGATAACACTTAGCAAGTCAAGGAATATTATTTGGGTGTCCAGCCATGGAGAAGAGTTTAGACACTAGGAGAAGATAAGGAACACACCCATTATCAAGAAATCACATTAGGATTCACCTTTTAACCTGTTCCTTAAAACACTAGTGCTTAGGAAATCTATTGGAGGCAGAAGCAGTCAAGGGTAGCTTAGGGTTAGGGTTAGGGTTAGGGTTAGTGTTAGGGTACGGCTTAGCGTTCGGGTTCGGGTACGGGTTCGGGTACGGCGTAAGGTATGTGTTAGGGTTAGGTTTAGGGTTAGTTTGAGGGTTAGGGCTCGGTTTAGGGTACGGGTTAGCATTAGGGTACGTGTTAGGGTTAGGGTAGGGGTTAGGGTTAGGGTACGCGTTAGGTTTAGGGTAGTTATTAAACCTATCCCACTCTCTAGATACCCCTTAGCACGTCAAGGAATATTATTTGGGGGTCCAGCCATGGAGAAGAGTTTAGAAACTAGGAGAAGATAAGGAACACACCCATTATCTGAAATCACATTAGGATTCTCTTTTTAACCTGTTCCTTAAAACACTAGTGCTTAGGTAATCTATTGGAGGCAGAAGCACTCAAGGGTAGCTTAGGGTTAGGGTTAGGGTTATTGTTAGGGTAAGGCTTCGGGTACGGGTTCGGGTACGGCGTAGGGTATGGGTTAGGGTTAGGGTTAGGGTTAGTTTGAGGGTTAGGGCTCGGTTTAGGGTACGGTTTAGGATTAGGGTACGTGTTAGGGTTAGGGTACGCGTTAGGGTTAGGGTAGTTATTAAACCTATCCCACTCTCTAGATACCCCTTAGCACGTCAAGGAATATTATTTGGGGGTCCAGCCATGGAGAAGAGTTTAGACACTAGGAGAAGATAAGGAACACACCCATTATCCTGAAATCACAATAGGATTCTATTTTTAACCTGTTCCTTAATACACTAGTGCTTATGAAATCTATTGGAGGCAGAAGCAGTCAAGGGTAGCTTAGGGTTAGGGTTAGGGTTAGGGTTAGGGTTAGGGTACAGCTTAGGGTACGGGTTCGGGTACGGGTTTGGGTACGGCGTAGGGTATGGGTTAGGGTTAGGGTTAGGGATAATTTGAGGGTTAGTGCTCGGTTTAGGGTACGGGTTAGGATTAGGGTACATGTTAGGGTTAGGTTAGGGGTTAGGGTTAGGGTACGCGTTAGCGTTAGGGTAGTTATTAAACCTATCCCACTCTCTAGATACCCCTTAGCACGTCAAGGAATATTATTTGGGTATCCAGCCATGGAGAAGAGTTTAGACAATAGGAGAAGATAAGGAACACACCCATTATCCTGAAATCACATTAGGATTCTCTTTTTAACCTGTTCCTTAAAACACTAGTGCTTAGGAAATCTATTGGAGGCAGAAGCAGTCAAGGGTAGCTTAGGGTTAGGGTTAGGGTTAGGGTTAGGGTTAGCTTTAGGGTACCGCTTAGGGTACGGGTTCGGGTACGGCGTAGGGTATGGGTTAGGGTTAGGGTTAGGGTTAATTTGAGGGTTAGGGCTCGGTTTAGGGTATGGGTTAGGATTAGGGTACGTGTTAGGGTTAGGGTACGCGTTAGGGTTAGGGTAGTTATTAAACCTATCCGACTCTCTAGATACCCCTTAGCACGTCAAGGAATATTATTTGGGGGTCCAGCCATGGAGAAGAGTTTAGACACTAGGAGAAGATAAGGAACACACCCATTATCAAGAAATCACATTAGGATTCTCTTTTTAACCTGTTCCTTAAAACACTAGTGCTTAGGAAATCTATTGGAGGCAGAAGCAGTCAAGGGTAGCTTAGGGTTAGGGTTAGGGTTAGGGTTAGGTTTAGTGTTAGGGTACGGGTTAGGTTACGGGTTCGGGTACAGTGTAGGGTATGGGTTAGGGTTAGGGTTAGGGTTAGTTTGAGGGTTAGGGCTCGGTTTAGGGTACGGGTTAGGATTAGGGTACGTGTTAGGGTTAGGGTAGGGGTTAGGGTTAGGGTACGCGTTAGGGTTAGGGTAGTTATTAAACCTATCCCACTCTCTAGATACCCCTTAGCACGTCAAGGAATATTATTTGGGTGTCCAGCCATGGAGAAGAGTTTAGACACTAGGAGAAGATATGGAACACACCCATTATCAAGAAATCACATTAGGATTCTCTTTTTAACCTGTTCCTTAAAACACTAGTGCTTAGAAAATCTATTGGAGGCAGAAGCAGTCAAGGGTAGCTTAGGGTTAGGGTTAGGGTTAGGGTTAGGTTTAGGGTACGGCTTAGGGTACGGGTTCGGGTACGGGTTCGTGTACGGCGTAGGGTATGGGTTAGGGTTAGTGTTAGGGTTAGTTTGAAGGTTAGGGCTCGGTTTAGGGTACGGGTTAGGATTAGGGTTCTTGTTAGGGTTAGGGTAGGGGTTAGGGTTAGGGAACGCGTTAGGGTTAGGGTAGTTATTAAAGCTATCCCACTCTCTAGATACCCCTTAGCACGTCAAGGAATATTATTTGGGTGTCCAGCCATGGAGAAGAGTTTAGACACTAGGAGAAGATAAGGAACACACCCATTATCCTGAAATCACATTAGGATTCTCTTTTTAACCTGTTCCTTAATACACTAGTGCTTAGGAAATCTATTGGAGGCAGAAGCAGTCAAGGGTAGCTTAGGGTTAGGGTTAGGGTTAGGGCTAGGGTTAGGACACGGCTTAGGGTACGGGTTCGGGTACGGGTTCGTGTACGGCGTAGGGTATGGGTTTGGGTTAGGGTTAGAGTTAGTTTGAAGGTTATGTCTCGGTTTAGGGTACGGGTTAGGATTAGGGTTCTTGTTAGGGTTAGGGTAGGGGTTAGGGTTAGGGAACGCGTTAGGGTTAGGGTAGTTATTAAAGCTATCCCACTCTCTAGATACCCCTTAGCACGTCAAGGAATATTATTTGGGTGTCCAGCCATGGAGAAGAGTTTAGACACTAGGAGAAGATAAGGAACACACCCATTATCCTGAAATCACATTAGGATTCTCTTTTTAACCTGTTCCTTAATACACTAGTGCTTAGGAAATCTATTGGAGGCAGAAGCAGTCAAGGGTAGCTTAGGGTTAGGGTTAGGGTTAGGGTTAGGGTACGGCTTAGGGTACGGGTTCGGGTACGGGTTCGGGTACGGCGTAGGGTATGGGTTAGGTTTAGTGTTAGGGTTAGTTTGAGGGTTAGGGCTCGGTTTAGGGTACGGGTTAGGATTAGTGTACGTGTTAGTGTTAGGGTAGAGGTTAGGGTTAGGGTACGCGTTAGGGTTAGGGTAGTTATTAAACCCATCCCACTCTCTAGATACCCCTTAGCACGTCAAGGAATATTATTTGGGGGTCCAGCCTTGGAGAAGAGTTTAGACACTAGGAGAAGATAAGGAACACACCCATTATCAAGAAATCACATTAGGATTCTCTTTTTAACCTGTTCCTTAAAACACTAGAGCTTAGGAAATCTATTGGAGGCAGAAGCAGTCAAGGGTAGCTTAGGGTTAGGGTTAGGGTTAGGGCTAGGGTTAGGACACGGCTTAGGGTACGGGTTCGGGTACGGGTTCGGGTACGGTGTAGGGTATGGGTTTGGGTTAGGGTTAGGATTAGTTTGAAGGTCAGGGCTCGGTTTAGGGTACGGGTTAGGATTAGGGTACGTGTTAGGGTTAGGGTAGGGGTTAGGGTTAGGGTACGCGTTAAGGTTAGGGTAGTTATTAAACCTATCCCACTCTCTAGATACCCCTTAGCACGTCAAGGAATATTATTTGGGGGTCCAGCCATGGAGAAGAGTTTAGACACTAGGAGAATATAAAGAACACACCCATTATACTGAAATCACATTAGGATTCTCTTTTTAACCTGTTCCTTAATACACTAGTGCTTAGGAAATCTAATGGAGGCAGAAGCAGTCAAGGGTAGCTTAGGGTTAGGGTTACAGTTAGGGTTAGGGTTAGGGTATGGCTTAGGGTACGGGTTCGGGTACGGCGTAGGGTATGTGTTAGGGTCAGGGTTAGGGTTAGTTTGAGGGTTAGGGCTCGGTTTAGGGTACGGGTTAGGATTAGGGTACGTGTTAGTGTTAGGGTAGGGGTTAGGGTTAGGGTACGCGTTAGGGTTAGGGTAGTTATTAAACCTATCCCACTCTCTAGATACCCATTAGCACGTCAAGGAATATTATTTGGGGGTCCAGCCATGGAGAAGAGTTTAGACACTAGGAGAAGATAAGGAACACACCCATTATCAAGAAATCACATTAGGATTCTCTTTTTAACCTGTTCCTTAAAACACTAGTGCTTAGGAAATCTATTGGAGGCAGAAGCTGTCAAGGGTAGGTTAGGGTTAGGGTTTGTGTTAGGGTACGGCTTAGGGTACGGCTTAGGGTACGGGTTCGGGTACGGGTTCGGGTACGGCGTAGGGTATGGGTTAGGGTTAGGGTTAGGGTTAGTTTGAGGGTTAGGGCTCGGTTTAGGGTACGGGTTAGGATTAGGGTACGTGTTAGGGTTAGGGTAGGGGTTAGGGTTAGGGTACGCGTTAGGGTTAGGGTAGTTATTAAACCTATCCCACTCCCTAGATACCCCTTAGCACGTCAAGGAATATTATTTGGGGGACCAGCCATGGAGAAGAGTTTAGACACTAGGAGAAGATAAGGAACACACCCATTATCAAGAAATCACTTTAGGATTCTCTTTTTAACCTGTTCCTTAAAACACTAGTGCTTAGGAAATCTATTAGAGGCAGAAGCAGTCAAGGGTAGCTTAGGGTTAGGGTTAGGGTTAGGGTTAGGGTTAGGGTACGGGTTCGGGTAAGGGTTCGTGTACGGCGTAGGGTATGGGTTAGGGTTAGGGTTAGGGTTAGTTTGAAGCTTAGGGCTCGGTTTAGGGTACGGGTTAGGATTAGGGTTCGTGTTAGGGTTAGGGTAGGGGTTAGGGTTAGGGTACGCATTAGGGTTAGGGTAGTTATTAAACCTATCCCACTCTCTAGATACCCCTTAGAACGTCAAGGAATATTATTTGGGGGTCCAGCCATGGAGAAGAGTTTAGACACTAGGAGAAGATAAGGAACACACCCATTATGAAGAAATCACATTAGGATTCTCTTTTTAACCTGTTCCTTAAAACACTAGTGCTTAGGAAATCTATTGGAGGCAGAAGCAGTCAAGGGTAGCTTAGGGTTAGGGTTAGGGTTAGGGCTAGGGTTAGGACACGGCTTAGGTTACGGGTTCGGGTACGGGTTCGTGAACGGCGTAGGGTATGGGTTTGGGTTAGGGTTAGGGTTAGTTTGAAGGTTAGGTCTCGGTTTAGGGTACGGGTTAGGATTAGGGTTCGTGTTAGGGTTAGGGTAGGGGTTAGGGTTAGGGTACGCGTTAGGGTTAGGGTAGTTATTAAACCTATACCACTCTCTAGATACCCCTTAGCACGTCAAGGAATATTATTTGGGGGTCCAGCCATGGAGAAGAGTTTAGACACTAGGAGAAAATAAGGAACACACCCATTATCCTGAAATCACATTAGGATTCTCTTTTTAACCTGTTCCTTAATACACTAGTGCTTAGGAAATCTATTGGAGGCAGAAGCAGTCAAGGGTAGCTTAGGGTTAGGGTTACGGTTAGGTTTAGGGTTAGGGTATGGCTTAGGGTACGGGTTCGGGTACGGCGTAGGGTATGGGTTAGGGTTAGGGTTAGGGTTAGTTTGAGGGTTAGGGCTCGGTTTAGGGTACGGGTTAGGATTAGGGTACGTGTTAGGGTTAGGGTAGGGGTTAGGGTTAGGGTACGCGTTAGGGTTAGGGTAGTTATTAAACCTATCCCACTCTCTAGATACCCCTTAGCACGTCAAGGAATATTATTTGGGGGTCCAGCCATGGAGAAGAGTTTAGACACTAGGAGAAGATAAGGAACACACCCATTATCAAGAAATCACATTAGGATTCTCTTTTTAACCTGTTCCTTAAAACACTAGTGCTTAGGAAATCTATTGGAGGCAGAAGCAGTCAAGGGTAGCTTAGGGTTAGGGTTAGGGTTAGGGTTAGGGTTAGGGTACGGCTTAGGGTACGGGTTCGGGTACGGGTTCGGGTACGGCGTAGGGTATGGGTTAGGTTTAGTGTTAGGGTTAGTTTGAGGGTTAGGGCTCGGTTTAGGGTACGGGATAGGATTAGTGTACGTGTTAGTGTTAGGGTAGAGGTTAGGGTTAGGGTACGCGTTAGGGTTAGGGTAGTTATTAAACCCATCCCACTCTCTAGATACCCCTTAGCACGTCAAGGAATATTATTTGGGGGTCCAGCCTTGGAGAAGAGTTTAGACACTAGGAGAAGATAAGGAACACACCCATTATCCTGAAATCACATTAGGATTCTCTTTTTAACCTGTTCCTTAAAACACTAGTGCTTAGGAAATCTATTGGAGGCAGAAGCAGTCAAGGGTAGCTTAGGGTTAGTGTTAGGGTTAAGGTACGGCTTAGGGTACGGGTTCGGGTACGGGTTCGGGTACGGCGTAGGGTATGGGGTAGGGTTAGGGATAGTTTGAGGGTTAGGGCTCGGTTTAGGGTACGGTTTAGGATTAGGGTACGTGTTAGGGTTAGGGTACGCGTTATGGTTAGTGTAGTTATTAAACCTATCCCAGTCTCTAGATACCCCTTAGCACGTCAAGGAATATTATTTGGGGGTCCAGCCATGGAGAAGAGTTTAGACACTAGGAGAAGATAAGGAACACACCCATTATCAAGAAATCACATTAGGATTCTCTTTTTAACCTGTTCCTTAAAACACTAGTGCTTAGGAAATCTATTGGAGGCAGAAGCAGTCAAGGGTAGCTTAGGGTTAGGGTTAGGGTTAGGGCTAGGGTTAGGACACGGCTTAGGGTACGGGTTCGGGTACGGGTTCGGGTACGGTGTAGGGTATGGGTTTGGGTTAGGGTTAGGATTAGTTTGAAGGTCAGGGCTCGGTTTAGGGTACGGGTTAGGATTAGGGTACGTGTTAGGGTTAGGGTAGGGGTTAGGATTAGGGTACGCGTTAAGGTTAGGGTAGTTATTAAACCTATCCCACTCTCTAGATACCCCTTAGCACGTCAAGGAATATTATTTGGGGGTCCAGCCATGGAGAAGAGTTTAGACACTAGGAGAATATAAAGAACACACCCATTATACTGAAATCACATTAGGATTCTCTTTTTAACCTGTTCCTTAATACACTAGTGCTTAGGAAATCTAATGGAGGCAGAAGCAGTCAAGGGTAGCTTAGGGTTAGGGTTACAGTTAGGGTTAGGGTTAGGGTATGGCTTAGGGTACGGGTTCGGGTACGGCGTAGGGTATGTGTTAGGGTTAGGGTTAGGGTTAGTTTGAGGGTTAGGGCTCGGTTTAGGGTACGGGTTAGGATTAGGGTACGTGTTAGTGTTAGGGTAGGGGTTAGGGTTAGGGTACGCGTTAGGGTTAGGGTAGTTATTAAACCTATCCCACTCTCTAGATACCCCTTAGCACGTCAAGGAATATTATTTGGGGGTCCAGCCATGGAGAAGAGTTTAGACACTAGGAGAAGATAAGGAACACACCCATTATCAAGAAATCACATTAGGATTCTCTTTTTAACCTGTTCCTTAAAACACTAGTGCTTAGGAAATCAATTGGAGGCAGAAGCAGTCAAGGGTAGCTTAGGGTTAGGTTTTGGGTTAGGGTACGGCTTAGGGTACGGCTTAGGGTACGGGTTAGGGTACGGGTTCGGGTACGGCGTAGGGTATGGGTTAGGGTTAGGGTTAGGGTTAGTTTGAGGGTTAGGGCTCGGTTTAGGGTACGGGTTAGGATTAGGGTACGTGTTAGGGTTAGGGTAGGGGTTAGGGTTAGGGTACGGTACGCGTTAGGGTTAGGGTAGTTATTAAACCTATCCCACTCTCTAGATACCCCTTAGCACGTCAAGGAATATTATTTGGGGGTCCAGCCATGGAGAAGAGTTTAGACACTAGGAGAAGATAAGGAACACACCCATTATCAAGAAATCACATTAGGATTCTCTTTTTAACCTGTTCCTTAAAACACTAGTGCTTAGGAAATCTATTGGAGGCAAAGCAGTCAAGGGTAGCTTAGGGTTAGGGTTAGGGTTATTGTTAGGGTAAGGCTTAGGGTACGGGTTCGGGTACGGCATAGGGTATGGGTTAGGGTTAGGGTTAGTGTTAGTTTGAGGGTTAGGGCTCGGTTTAGGGTACGGGTTAGGATTAGGGTACGTGTTAGGGTTAGGGTAGGGGTTAGGGTTAGGGTACGCGTTAGGGTTAGGGTAGTTATTAAACCTATCCCACTCCCTAGACACCCCTTAGCACGTCAAGGAATATTATTTGGGGGTCCAGCCATGGAGAAGAGTTTAGACACTAGGAGAATATAAAGAACACACCCATTATACTGAAATCACATTAGGATTCTCTTTTTAACCTGTTCCTTAATACACTAGTGCTTAGGAAATCTAATGGAGGCAGAAGCAGTCAAGGGTAGCTTAGGGTTAGGGTTACAGTTAGGGTTAGGGTTAGGGTATGGCTTAGGGTACGGGTTCGGGTACGGCGTAGGGTATGTGTTAGGGTTAGGGTTAGGGTTAGTTTGAGGGTTAGGGCTCGGTTTTGGGTACGGGTTAGGATTAGGGTACGTGTTAGTGTTAGGGTAGGGGTTAGGGTTAGGGTACGCGTTAGGGTTAGGGTAGTTATTAAACCTATCCCACTCTCTAGATACCCCTTAGCACGTCAAGGAATATTATTTGGGGGTCCAGCCATGGAGAAGAGTTTAGACACTAGGAGAAGATAAGGAACACACCCATTATCAAGAAATCACATTAGGATTCTCTTTTTAACCTGTTCCTTAAAACACTAGTGCTTAGGAAATCTATTGGAGGCAGAAGCAGTCAAGGGTAGCTTAGGGTTAGGTTTTGGGTTAGGGTACGGCTTAGGGTACGGCTTAGGGTACGGGTTCGGGTACGGGTTCGGGTACGGCGTAGGGTATGGGTTAGGGTTAGGGTTAGGGTTAGTTTGTGGGTTAGGGCTCGGTTTAGGGTACGGGTTAGGATTAGGGTACGTGTTAGGGTTAGGGTAGGGGTTAGGGTTAGGGTACGCGTTAGGGTTAGGGTAGTTATTAAACCTATCCCACTCTCTAGATACCCCTTAGCACGTCAAGGAATATTATTTGGGGGTCCAGCCATGGAGAAGAGTTTAGACACTAGGAGAAGATAAGGAACACACCCATTATCAAGAAATCACATTAGGATTCTCTTTTTAACCTGTTCCTTAAAACACTAGTGCTTAGGAAATCTATTGGAGGCAAAGCAGTCAAGGGTAGCTTAGGGTTAGGGTTAGGGTTATTGTTAGGGTAAGGCTTAGGGTACGGGTTCGGGTACGGCATAGGGTATGGGTTAGGGTTAGGGTTAGTGTTAGTTTGAGGGTTAGGGCTCGGTTTAGGGTACGGGTTAGGATTAGGGTACGTGTTAGGGTTAGGGTAGGGGTTAGGGTTAGGGTACGCGTTAGGGTTAGGGTAGTTATTAAACCTATCCCACTCCCTAGATACCCCTTAGCACGTCAAGGAATATTATTTGGGGGACCAGCCATGGAGAAGAGTTTAGACACTAGGAGAAGATAAGGAACACACCCATTATCAAGAAATCACTTTAGGATTCTCTTTTTAACCTGTTCCTTAAAACACTAGTGCTTAGGAAATCTATTGGTGGCAGAAGCAGTCAAGGGTAGCTTAGGGTTAGGGTTAGGGTTAGGGTTAGGGTTAGGGTATGGGTTCGGGTAAGGGTTCGTGTACGGCGTAGGGTATGGGTTAGGGTTTGGGTTAGGGTTAGTTTGAAGCTTAGGGCTCGGTTTAGGGTACGGGTTAGGATTAGGGTTCGTGTTAGGGTTAGGGTAGGGGTTAGGGTTAGGGTACGCGTTAGGGTTAGGGTAGTTATTAAACCTATCCCACTCTCTAGATACCCCTTAGAACGTCAAGGAATATTATTTGGGGTTCCAGCCATGGAGAAGAGTTTAGACACTAGGAGAAGATAAGGAACACACCCATTATGAAGAAATCACATTAGGATTCTCTTTTTAACCTGTTCCTTAAAACACTAGTGCTTAGGAAATCTATTGGAGGCAGAAGCAGTCAAGGGTAGCTTAGGGTTAGGGTTAGGGTTAGGGCTAGGGTTAGGACACGGCTTAGGGTACGGGTTCGGGTACGGGTTCGTGTACGGCGTAGGGTATGGGTTTGGGTTAGGGTTAGGGTTAGTTTGAAGGTTAGGTCTCGGTTTAGGGTACGGGTTAGGATTAGGGTTCGTGTTAGGGTTAGGGTAGGGGTTAGGGTTAGGGTACGCGTTAGGGTTAGGGTAGTTATTAAACCTATACCACTCTCTAGATACCCCTTAGCACGTCAAGGAATATTATTTGGGGGTCCAGCCATGGAGAAGAGTTTAGACACTAGGAGAAAATAAGGAACACACCCATTATCCTGAAATCACATTAGGATTCTCTTTTTAACCTGTTCCTTAATACACTAGTGCTTAGGAAATCTATTGGAGGCAGAAGCAGTCAAGGGTAGCTTAGGGTTAGGGTTACGGTTAGGGTTAGGGTTAGGGTACGGCTTAGGGTACGGGTTCGGGTACGGGTTCGGGTACGGCATAGGGTATGGGTTAGGGTTAGGGTTAGGGTTAGTTTGAGGGTTAGGGCTCGGTTTAGGGTACGGGTTAGGATTAGGGTACGTGTTAGGGTTAGGGTAGGGGTTAGGGTTAGGGTACGCGTTAGGGTTAGGGTAGTTATTAAACCTATCCCACTCTCTAGATACCCCTTAGCACGTCAAGGAATATTATTTGGGGGTCCAGCCATGGAGAAGAGTTTAGACACTAGGAGAAGATAAGGAACACACCCATTATCAAGAAATCACATTAGGATTCTCTTTTTAACCTGTTCCTTAAAACACTAGTGCTTAGGAAATCTATTGGAGGCAGAAGCAGTCAAGGGTAGCTTAGGGTTAGGGTTAGGGTTAGGGTACGGCTTAGGGTACGGGTTCGGGTACGGGTTCGGGTACGGGTTCGGGTACGGCATAGGGTATGGGTTAGGTTTAGGGTTAGGGTTAGTTTGAGGGTTAGGGCTCGGTTTAGGTTACGGGTTAGGATTAGGGTACGTGTTAGGGTTAGGGTAGGGGTTAGGGTTAGGGTACGCGTTAGGGTTAGGGTAGTTATTAAACCTATCCCACTCTCTAGATACCCCTTAGCACGTCAAGGAATATTATTTGGGTGTCCAGCCATGGAGAAGAGTTTAGACACTAGGAGAAGAAAAGGAACACACCCATTATCAAGAAATCACATTAGGATTCTCTTTTTAACCTGTTCCTTAAAACACTAGTGCTTAGGAAATCTATTGGAGGCAGAAGCAGTCAAGGGTAGCTTAGGGTTAGGGTTAGGGTTAGGGTTAGGGTTAGCTTTAGGGTACGGCTTAGGGTACGGGTTCGGGTACGGGTTCGGGTACGGCGTAGGGTATGGGTTAGGATTAGGGTTAGGGTTAGTTTGAGGGTTAGGGCTCGGTTTAGGGTACGGGTTAGGATTAGGGTACGTGTTAGGGTTAGGGTACGCGTTAGGGTTAGGGTAGTTATTAAACCTATCCCACTCTCTAGATACCCCTTTGCACGTCAAGGAATATTATTTGGGTGTCCAGCCAAGGAGAAGAGTTTAGACACTAGGAGAAGATAAGGAACACACCCATTATCAAGAAATCACATTAGGATTCTCTTTTTAACCTGTTCCTTAAAACACTAGTGCTTAGGAAATCTATTGGAGGCAGAAGCAGTCAAGGGTAGCTTAGGGTTAGGGTTAGGGTTAGGGTTAGGGTTAGGGTTAGGGTACGGCTTAGGGTACGGGTTCGGGTACGGGTTCGGGTACGGCGTAGGATATGGGTTAGGGTTAGGGTTAGTTTGAAGGTTAGGGCTCGGTTTAGGGTACGGTTTAGGATTAGGGTTCGTGTTAGGGTTAGGGTACGCGTTAGGGTTAGGGTAGTTATTAAACCTATCCCACTCTCTAGATACCCCTTAGCACGTCAAGGAATATTATTTGGGGGTCCAGCCATGGAGACGAGTTTAGACACTAGGAGAAGATAAGGAACACACCCATTATCAAGAAATCACATTAGGATTCTCTTTTTAACCTGTTCCTTAATACACTAGTGCTTAGGAAATCTATTGGAGGCAGAAGCAGTCAAGGGTAGCTTAGGGTTAGGGTTAGGGTTAGGGTTAGGTTTAGGGTACGGCTTAGGGTACGGGTTCGGGTACGGGTTCGTGTACGCTGTAGGGTATGGGTTAGGGTTAGGGTTAGGGTTAGTTTGAAGGTTAGGGCTCGGTTTAGGGTACGGGTTAGGATTAGGGTTCGTGTTAGGGTTATGGTAGGGGTTAGGGTTAGGGTACGCGTTACGGTTAGGGTAGTTATTAAACCTATACAACTCTCTAGATACCCCTTAGCACGTCAAGGAATATTATTTGGGGGTCCAGCCATGGAGAAGAGTTTAGACACTAGGAGAAGATAAGGAACACACCCATTATCAAGAAATCACATTAGGATTCTCTTTTTAACCTGTTCCTTAAAACACTAGTGCTTAGGAAATCTATTGGAGGCAGAAGCAGTCAAGGGTAGCTTAGGGTTAGGGTTAGGGTTAGGGTACGGCTTAGGGTACGGGTTCGGGTACGGGTTCGGGTACGGATTCGGGTACGGCGTAGGGTATGGGTTAGGTTTAGGGTTAGGGTTATTTTGAGGGTTAGGGCTCGGTTTAGGTTACGGGTTAGGATTAGGGTACGTGTTAGGGTTAGGGTAGGGGTTAGGGTTAGGGTACGCGTTAGGGTTAGGGTAGTTATTAAACCTATCCCACTCTCTAGATACCCCTTAGCACGTCAAGGAATATTATTTGGGGGTCCAGCCATGGAGAAGAGTTTAGACACTAGGAGAAGATAAGGAACACACCCATTATCAAGAAATCACATTAGGATTCTCTTTTTAACCTGTTCCTTAAAACACTAGTGCTTAGGAAATCTATTGGAGGCAGAAGCAGTCAAGGGTAGCTTAGGGTTAGGGTTAGGGTTAGGGTTAGGTTACGGCTTAGGGTACGGGTTCGGGTACGGGTTCGTGTACGGCGTAGGGTATGGGTTAGGGTTAGGGTTAGGGTTAGTTTGAAGGTTAGGGCTCGGTTTAGGGTACGGGTTAGGATTAGGGTTCGTGTTAGGGTTAGGGTAGGGGTTAGGGTTAGGGTACGCGTTAGGGTTAGGGTAGTTATTAAACCTATCCCACTCCCTAGATACCCCTTAGCCCGTCAAGGAATATTATTTGGGGGTCCAGCCATGGAGAAGAGTTTAGACAGTAGGAGAAGATAAGGAACACACCCATTATCCTGAAATCACATTAGGATTCTCTTTTTAACCTGTTCCTTAAAACACTAGTGCTTAGGAAATCTATTGGAGGCAGAAGCAGTCAAGGGTAGCTTAGGGTTAGGGTTAGGTTTAGGGTTAGGGTTAGGGTTAGGGTTAGGGTTAGGGTTAGGGTACGGCTTAGTGTACGGGTTCGGGTACGGGTTCGGGTATGGCGTACGGTATGGGTTAGGGTTAGGGTTAGGGTTAGTTTGAGGGTTAGGGCTCGGTTTAGATTACGGGTTAGGATTAGGGTACGTCTTAGGGTTAGGGTAGGGGTTAGGGTTAGGGTACGCGTTAGGGTTAGGGTAGTTATTAAACCTATCCCACTCTCTAGATAACCCTTAGCACGTCAAGGAATATTATTTGGGGGTCCAGCCATGGAGAAGAGTTTAGACACTAGGAGAAGATAAGGAACACACCCATTATCAAGAAATCACATTAGGATTCTCTTTTTAACCTGTTCCTTAAAACACTAGTGCTTAGGAAATCTATTGGAGGCAGAAGCAGTCAAGGGTAGCTTAGGATTAGTGTTAGGGTTAGGGTTAGGGTTAGCTTTAGGGTACGGCTTAGGGTACGGGTTCGGGTACTGGTTCGGGTACGGCGTAGGGTATGGGTTAGGGTTAGGGTTAGGGTTAGTTTGAGGGTTAGGGCTCGGTTTAGGGTACGGGTTAGGATTAGGGTACGTGTTAGGGTTAGGGTACGCGTTAGGGTTAGGGTAGTTATTAAACCTATCCCACTCTCTAGATACCCCTTAGCACGTCAAGGAATATTATTTGGGTGTACAGCCATGGAGAAGAGTTTAGACACTAGGAGAAGATAAGGAACACACCAATTATCAAGAAATCACATTAGGATTCTCTTTTTAACCTGTTCCTTAAAACACTAGTGCTTAGGAAATCTATTGGAGGCAGAAGCAGTCAAGGGTAGCTTAGGGTTAGGGTTAGGTTTAGGGTTAGGGTTAGGGTTAGGGTACGGCTTAGGGTACGGTTTCAGGTACGGGTTCGTGTACGGCGTAGGGTATGGGTTAGGGTTAGGGTTAGTTTGAAAGTTAGGGCTCGGTTTAGGGTACGGGTTAGGATTAGGGTTCGTGTTAGGGTTATGGTAGGGGTTAGGGTTAGGGTACGCGTTAGGGTTAGGGTAGTTATTAAACCTATCCCACTCTCTAGATACCCCTTAGCACGTCAAGGAATATTATTTGGGGGTCCAGCCATGGAGAAGAGTTTAGACACTAGGAGAAGATAAGGAACACACCCATTATCAAGAAATCACATTAGGATTCTCTTTTTAACCTGTTCCTTAATACAATAGTGCTTAGGAAATCTATTGGAGGCAGAAGCAGTCAAGGGTAGCTTAGGGTTAGGGTTAGGGTTAGGGTTAGGTTTAGGGTACGGCTTAGGGTACGGATTCGGGTACGGGTTCGTGTACGCTGTAGGGTATGGGTTAGGTTTAGGGTTAGGGTTAGTTTGAAGGTTAGGGCTCGGTTTAGGGTACGGGTTAGGATTAGGGTTCGGGTTAGGGTTAGGGTAGGGGTTAGGGTTAGGGTACGCGTTAGGGTTAGGGTAGTTATTAAACCTATCCCACTCTCTAGATACCCCTTAGCACGTCAAGGAATATTATTTGGGGGTCCAGCCATGGAGAAGAGTTTAGACACTAGGAGAAGATATGGAACACACCCATTATCAAGAAATCACATTAGGATTCTCTTTTTAACCTGTTCCTTAAAACACTAGTGCTTAGGAAATCTATTGGAGGCAGAAGCAGTCAAGGGTAGCTTAGGGTTAGGGTTAGGGTTATTGTTAGGGTAAGGCTTAGGGTACGCGTTCGGGTACGGCATAGAGTATGGGTTAGGGTTAGGGTTAGGGTTAGTTTGAGGTTTAGGGCTCGGTTTAGGGTACGGGATAGGATTAGGGTACGTGTTAGGGTTAGGGTAGGGGTTAGGGTTAGGGTACGCGTTAGGGTTAGGGTAGTTATTAAACCTATCCCACTCTCTAGATACCCCTTAGCACGTCAAGGAATATTATTTGGGGGTCCAGCCATGGAGAAGAGTTTAGACACTAGGAGAAGATAAGGAACACACCCATTATCCTGAAATCACATTAGGATTCTCTTTTTAACCTGTTCCTTAATACACTAGTGCTTAGGAAATCTATTGGAGGCAGAAGCAGTCAAGGGTAGCTTAGGGTTAGGGTTACGGTTAGGGTTAGGGTTAGGGTTATTGTTAGGATATGGCTTAGGGTACGGGTTCGGGTACGGCATAGGGTATGGTTTAGGGTTAGGGTTAGGGTTAGTTTGAGGGTTAGGGCTCGGTTTAGGGTACGGGTTAGGAGTAGGGTACGTGTTAGGGTTAGGGTAGGGGTTAGGGTTAGGGTACGCGTTAGGGTTAGGGTAGTTATTAAACCTATCCCACTCCCTAGATACCCCTTAGCACGTCAAGGAATATTATTTGGGGGTCCAGCCATGGAGAAGAGTTTAGACAGTAGGAGAAGATAAGGAACACACCCATTATCAAGAAATCACATTAGGATTCTCTTTTTAACCTGTTCCTTAAAACACTAGTGCTTAGGAAATCTATTGGAGGCAAAGCAGTCAAGGGTAGCTTAGGGTTAGGGTTAGGGTTAGGGTTAGGGTTAGGGTACGGCTTAGGGTACGGGTTCGGGTACGGGTTCGTGTACGATGTAGGGTATGGGTTAGGGTTAGGGTTAGGGTTAGTTTGAAGGTTAGGGCTCGGTTTAGGGTACGGGTTAGGATTAGGGTTCGCGTTAGGGTTAGGATAGGGGTTAGGGTTAGGGTACGCGTTAGGGTTAGGGTAGTTATTAAACCTATCCCACTCTCTAGATACCCCTTAGCACGTCAAGGAATATTATTTGGGGGTCCAGCCATGGAGAAGAGTTTAGACACTAGGAGAAAATAAGGAACACACCCATTATCAAGAAATCACATTAGGATTCTCTTTTTAACCTGTTCCTTAAAACACTAGTGCTTAGGAAATCTATTGGAGGCAGAAGCAGTCAAGGGTAGCTTAGGGTTAGGGTTAGGGTTAGGGCTAGGGTTAGGACACGGCTTAGGGTACGGGTTCGGGTACGGGTTCGTGTACGGCGTAGGGTATGGGTTTGGGTAAGGGTTAGGATTAGTTTGAAGGTTAGGGCTCGGTTTAAGGTACGGGTTAGGATTAGGGTTCGTGTTAGGGTTAGGGTAGGGGTTAGGGTTAGGGTACGCGTTAGGGTTAGGGTAGTTATTAAACCTATCCCACTCTCTAGATACCCCTTAGCACGTCAAGGAATATTATTTGGGGGTCCAGCCATGGAGAAGAGTTTAGACACTAGGAGAAGATAAGGAACACACCCATTATCCTGAAATCACATTAGGATTCTCTTTTTAACCTGTTCCTTAATACACTAGTGCTTAGGAAATCTATTGGAGGCAGAAGCAGTCAAGGGTAGCTTAGGGTTAGGGTTACGGTGAGGGTTACGGTTAGGGTATGGCTTAGGGTACGGGTTCGGGTACGGGTTCGGGTACGGCGTAGGGTATGGGTTAGGTTTAGGGTTAGGGTTAGTTTGAGGGTTAGGGCTCGGTTTAGGTTACGGGTTAGGATTAGGGTACGTGTTAGGGTTAGGGTAGGGGTTAGGGTTAGGGTACGCGTTAGGGTTAGGGTAGTTATTAAACCTATCCCACTCTCTAGATACCCCTTAGCACGTCAAGGAATATTATTTGGGGGTCCAGCCATGGAGAAGAGTTTAGACACTAGGAGAAGATAAGGAACACACCCATTATCAAGAAATCACATTAGGATTCTCTTTTTAACCTGTTCCTTAAAACACTAGTGCTTAGGAAATCTATTGGAGGCAGAAGCAGTCAAGGGTAGCTTAGGGTTAGGGTTAGGGTTAGGGCTAGGGTTAGGACACGGCTTAGGGTACGGGTTCAGGTACGGGTTCGTGTACGGCGTAGGGTATGGGTTAGGGTTAGGGTTAGGGTTAGTTTGAAGGTTAGGGCTCGGTTTAGGGTACGGGTTAGGATTAGGGTTTGTGTTAGGGTTAGGGTAGGGGTTAGGGTTAGGGTACGCGTTAGGGTTAGGGTAGTTATTAAACCTATCCCACTCTCTAGATAACCCTTAGCACGTCAAGGAATATTATTTGGGGGTCCAGCCATGGAGAAGAGTTTAGACACTAGGAGAAGATAAGGAACACACCCATTATCCTGAAATCACATTAGGATTCTCTTTTTAACCTGTTCCTTAATACACTAGTGCTTAGGAAATCTATTGGAGGCAGAAGCAGTCAAGGGTAGCTTAGGGTTAGGGTTAGGTTTAGGGTTAGGGTTAGGGTTAGGGTTAGGGTTAGGGTTAGGGTTAGGGTACGGCTTAGTGTACGGGTTCGGGTACGGGTTCGGGTATGGCGTAGGGTATGGGTTAGGGTTAGGGTTAGGGTTAGTTTGAGGGTTAGGGCTCGGTTTAGATTACGGGTTAGGTTTAGGGTACGTCTTAGGGTTAGGGTAGCGGTTAGGGTTAGGGTACGCGTTAGGGTTAGGGTAGTTATTAAACCTATCCCACTCTCTAGATAACCCTTAGCACGTCAAGGAATATTATTTGGGGGTCCAGCCATGGAGAAGAGTTTAGACACTAGGAGAAGATAAGGAACACACCCATTATCAAGAAATCACATTAGGATTCTCTTTTTAACCTGTTCCTTAAAACACTAGTGCTTAGGAAATCTATTGGAGGCAGAAGCAGTCAAGGGTAGCTTAGGGTTAGGGTTAGGGTTATTGTTAGGGTAAGGCTTAGGGTACGCGTTCGGGTACGGCATAGAGTATGGGTTAGGGTTAGGGTTAGGGTTAGTTTGAGGGTTAGGGCTCGGTTTAGGTTACGGGTTAGGATTAGGGTACGTGTAAGGGTTAGGGTAGGGGTTAGGGTTAGGGTACGCGTTAGGGTTAGGGTAGTTATTAAACCTATCCCACTCTCTAGATACCCCTTAGCACGTCAAGGAATATCATTTGGGGGTCCAGCCATGGAGAAGAGTTTAGACACTAGGAGAAGATAAGGAACAGACCCATTATCAAGAAATCACATTAGGATTCTCTTTTTAACCTGTTCCTTAAAACACTAGTGCTTAGGAAATCTATTGGAGGCAGAAGCAGTCAAGGGTAGCTTAGGGTTAGGGTTAGGGTTAGGGCTAGGGTTAGGACACGGCTTAGGGTACGGGTTCGGGTACGGGTTCGTGTACGGCGTAGGGTATGGGTTAGGGTTAGGGTTAGGGTTAGTTTGAAGGTTAGGGCTCGGTTTAGGGTACGGGTTAGGATTAGGGTTCGTGTTAGGGTTAGGGTAGGGGTTAGGGTTAGGGTACGCGTTAGGGTTAGGGTAGTTATTAAACCTATCCCACTCCCTAGATACCCCTTAGCACGTCAAGGAATATTATTTGGGGGTCCAGCCATGGAGAAGAGTTTAGACAGTAGGAGAAGATAAGGAACACACCCATTATCCTGAAATCACATTAGGATTCTCTTTTTAACCTGTTCCTTAATACACTAGTGCTTAGGAAATCTATTGGAGGCAGAAGCAGTCAAGGGTAGCTTAGGGTTAGGGTTAGGTTTAGGGTTAGGGTTAGGGTTAGGGTTAGGGTTAGGGTACGGCTTAGTGTACGGGTTCGGGTACGGGTTCGGGTATGGCGTAGGGTATGGGTTAGGGTTAGGGTTAGGGTTAGTTTGAGGGTTAGGGCTCGGTTTAGGTTACGGGTTAGGATTAGGGTACGTCTTAGGGTTAGGGTAGGGGTTAGGGTTAGGGTACGCGTTAGGGTTAGGGTAGTTATTAAACCTATCCCACTCTCTAGATAACCCTTAGCACGTCAAGGAATATTATTTGGGGGTCCAGCCATGGAGAAGAGTTTAGACACTAGGAGAAGATAAGGAACACACCCATTATCAAGAAATCACATTAGGATTCTCTTTTTAACCTGTTCCTTAAAACACTAGTGCTTAGGAAATCTATTGGAGGCAGAAGCAGTCAAGGGTAGCTTAGGGTTAGGGTTAGGGTTAGGGTTAGGGTTAGCTTTAGGGAACGGCTTAGGGTACGGGTTCGGGTACTGGTTCGGGTACGGCGTAGGGTATGGGTTAGGGTTAGGGTTAGGGTTAGTTTGAGGGTTAGGGCTCGGTTTAGGGTACGGGTTAGGATTAGGGTACGTGTTAGGGTTAGGGTACGCGTTAGAGTTAGGGTAGTTATTAAACCTATCCCACTCTCTAGATACCCCTTAGCACGTCAAGGAATATTATTTGGGTGTCCAGCCATGGAGAAGAGTTTAGACACTAGGAGAAGATAAGGAACACACCAATTATCAAGAAATCACATTAGGATTCTCTTTTTAACCTGTTCCTTAAAACACTAGTGCTTAGGAAATCTATTGGAGGCAGAAGCAGTCAAGGGTAGCTTAGGGTTAGGGTTAGGTTTAGGGTTAGGTTTAGGGTTAGGGTACGGCTTAGGGTACGGTTTCAGGTACAGGTTCGTGTACGGCGTAGGGTATGGGTTAGGGTTAGGGTTAGTTTGAAAGTTAGGGCTCGGTTTAGGGTACGGGTTAGGATTAGGGTTCGTGTTAGGGTTATGGTAGGGGTTAGGGTTAGGGTACGCGTTAGGGTTAGGGTAGTTATTAAACCTATCCCACTCTCTAGATACCCCTTAGCACGTCAAGGAATATTATTTGGGGGTCCAGCCATGGAGAAGAGTTTAGACACTAGGAGAAGATAAGGAACACACCCATTATCAAGAAATCACATTAGGATTCTCTTTTTAACCTGTTCCTTAATACAATAGTGCTTAGGAAATCTATTGGAGGCAGAAGCAGTCAAGGGTAGCTTAGGGTTAGGGTTAGGGTTAGGGTTAGGTTTAGGGTACGGCTTAGGGTACGGGTTCGGGTACGGGTTCGTGTACGCTGTAGGGTATGGGTTAGGTTTAGGGTTAGGGTTAGTTTGAAGGTTAGGGCTCGGTTTAGGGTACGGGTTAGGATTAGGGTTCGGGTTAGGGTTAGGGTAGGGGTTAGGGTTAGGGTACGCGTTAGGGTTAGGGTAGTTATTAAACCTATCCCACTCTCTAGATACCCCTTAGCACGTCAAGGAATATTATTTGGGGGTCCAGCCATGGAGAAGAGTTTAGACACTAGGAGAAGATATGGAACACACCCATTATCAAGAAATCACATTAGGATTCTCTTTTTAACCTGTTCCTTAAAACACTAGTGCTTAGGAAATCTATTGGAGGCAGAAGCAGTCAAGGGTAGCTTAGGGTTAGGGTTAGGGTTATTGTTAGGGTAAGGCTTAGGGTACGCGTTCGGGTACGGCATAGAGTATGGGTTAGGGTTAGGGTTAGGGTTAGTTTGAGGGTTAGGGCTCGGTTTAGGGTACGGGTTAGGATTAGGGTACGTGTTAGGGTTAGGGTAGGGGTTAGGGTTAGGGTACGCGTTAGGGTTAGGGTAGTTATTAAACCTATCCCACTCCCTAGATACCCCTTAGCACGTCAAGGAATATTATTTGGGGGACCAGCCATGGAGAAGAGTTTAGACAGTAGGGGAAGATAAGGAACACACCCATTATCAAGAAATCACATTAGGATTCTCTTTTTAACCTGTTCCTTAAAACACTAGTGCTTAGGAAATCTATTGGAGGCAGAAGCAGTCAAGGGTAGCTTAGGGTCAGGGTTAGGGTTAGGGTTAGGGTTAGGGTACGGGTTCGGGTACGGGTTCGTGTACAGCGTAGGTTATGGGTTAGGGTTAGGGTAAGTTTGAAGGTTAGGGCTCGGTTTAGGGTACGGGTTAGGATTAGGGTTCGTGTTAGGGTTAGGGTAGGGGTTAGGGTTAGGGTACGCCTTAGGGTTAGGGTAGTTATTAAACCTATCCCACTCTCTAGATACCCCTTAGCACGTCAAGGAATATTATTTGGGGGTCCAGCCATGGAGAAGAGTTTAGACTCTAGGAGAAGATAAGGAACACACCCATTATCAAGAAATCACATTAGGATTCTCTTTTTAACCTGTTCCTTAAAACACTAGTGCTTAGGAAATCTATTGGAGGCAGAAGCAGTCAAGGGTAGCTTAGGGTTAGGGTTAGGGTTAGGGCTAGGGTTAGGACACGGCTTAGGGTACGGGTTCGGGTACGGGTTCGTGTACGGCGTAGGGTATGGGTTTGGGTTAGGGTTAGGGTTAGTTTGAAGGTTAGGGCTCGGTTTAGGGTACGGGTTAGGATTAGGGTTCGTGTTAGGGTTAGGGTAGGGGTTAGGGTTAGGGTACGCGTTAGGTTTAGGGTAGTTATTAAACCTATCCCACTCTCTAGATACCCCTTAGCACGTCAAGGAATATTATTTGGGGGTCCAGCCATGGAGAAGAGTTTAGACACTAGGAGAAGATAAGGAACACACCCATTATCCTGAAATCACATTAGGATTCTCTTTTTAACCTGTTCCTTAATACACTAGTGCTTAGGAAATCTATTGGAGGCAGAAGCAGTCAAGGGTATCTTAGGGTTAGGGTTACGGTTAGGGTTAGGTTTAGGGTTATTGTTAGGATATGGCTTAGGGTACGGGTTCGGGTACGGCATAGGGTATGGGTTAGGGTTAGGGTTAGGGTTAGTTTGAGGGTTAGGGCTCGGTTTAGGGTACGGGTTAGGAGTAGGGTACGTGTTAGGGTTAGGGTAGGGGTTAGGGTTAGGGTACGCGTTAGGGTTAGGGTAGTTATTAAACCTATCCCACTCCCTAGATACCCCTTAGCACGTCAAGGAATATTATTTGGGGGTCCAGCCATGGAGAAGAGTTTAGACAGTAGGAGAAGATAAGGAACACACCCATTATCAAGAAATCACATTAGGATTCTCTTTTTAACCTGTTCCTTAAAACACTAGTGCTTAGGAAATCTATTGGAGGCAAAGCAGTCAAGGGTAGCTTAGGGTTAGGGTTAGGGTTAGGGTTAGGGTTAGGGTACGGCTTAGGGTACGGGTTCGGGTACGGGTTCGTGTACGATGTAGGGTATGGGTTAGGGTTAGGGTTAGGGTTAGTTTGAAGGTTAGGGCTCGGTTTAGGGTACGGGTTAGGATTAGGGTTCGCGTTAGGGTTAGGATAGGGGTTAGGGTTAGGGTACGCGTTAGGGTTAGGGTAGTTATTAAACCTATCCCACTCTCTAGATACCCCTTAGCACGTCAAGGAATATTATTTGGGGGTCCAGCCATGGAGAAGAGTTTAGACACTAGGAGAAGATAAGGAACACACCCATTATCAAGAAATCACATTAGGATTCTCTTTTTAACCTGTTCCTTAAAACACTAGTGCTTAGGAAATCTATTGGAGGCAGAAGCAGTCAAGGGTAGCTTAGGGTTAGGGTTAGGGTTAGGGCTAGGGTTAGGACACGGCTTAGGGTACGGGTTCGGGTACGGGTTCGTGTACGGCGTAGGGTATGGGTTAGGGTTAGGGTTAGGGTTAGTTTGAAGGTTAGGGCTCGGTTTAGGGTACGGGTTAGGATTAGGGTTTGTGTTAGGGTTAGGGTAGGGGTTAGGGTTAGGGTACGCGTTAGGGTTAGGGTAGTTATTAAACCTATCCCACTCTCTAGATAACCCTTAGCACGTCAAGGAATATTATTTGGGGGTCCAGCCATGGAGAAGAGTTTAGACACTAGGAGAAGATAAGGAACACACCCATTATCCTGAAATCACATTAGGATTCTCTTTTTAACCTGTTCCTTAATACACTAGTGCTTAGGAAATCTATTGGGGGCAGAAGCAGTCAAGGGTAGCTTAGGGTTAGGGTTAGGTTTAGGGTTAGGGTTAGGGTTAGGGTTAGGGTTGGGTTAGGGTTAGGGTACGGCTTAGTGTACGGGTTCGGGTACGGGTTCGGGTATGGCGTAGGGTATGGGTTAGGGTTAGGGTTAGGGTTAGTTTGAGGGTTAGGGCTCGGTTTAGATTACGGGTTAGGATTAGGGTACGTCTTAGGGTTAGGGTAGCGGTTAGGGTTAGGGTACGCGTTAGGGTTAGGGTAGTTATTAAACCTATCCCACTCTCTAGATAACCCTTAGCACGTCAAGGAATATTATTTGGGGGTCCAGCCATGGAGAAGAGTTTAGACACTAGGAGAAGATAAGGAACACACCCATTATCAAGAAATCACATTAGGATTCTCTTTTTAACCTGTTCCTTAAAACACTAGTGCTTAGGAAATCTATTGGAGGCAGAAGCAGTCAAGGGTAGCTTAGGGTTAGGGTTAGGGTTATTGTTAGGGTAAGGCTTAGGGTACGCGTTCGGGTATGGCATAGAGTATGGGTTAGGGTTAGGGTTAGGGTTAGTTTGAGGGTTAGGGCTCGGTTTAGGGTACGGGTTAGGATTAGGGTACGTGTTAGGGTTAGGGTAGGGGTTAGGTTTAGGGTACGCGTTAGGGTTAGGGTAGTTATTAAACCTATCCCACTCCCTAGATACCCCTTAGCACGTCAAGGAATATTATTTGGGGTACCAGCCATGGAGAAGAGTTTAGACAGTAGGAGAAGATAAGGAACACACCCATTATCAAGAAATCACATTAGGATTCTCTTTTTAACCTGTTCCTTAAAACACTAGTGCTTAGGAAATCTATTGGAGGCAGAAGCAGTCAAGGGTAGCTTAGGGTTAGGGTTAGGGTTAGGGCTAGGGTTAGGACACGGCTTAGGGTACGGGTTCGGGTACGGGTTCGTGTACGGCGTAGGGTATGGGTTTGGGTTAGGGTTAGGGTTAGTTTGAAGGTTAGGGCTCGGTTTAGGGTACGGGTTAGGATTAGGGTTCGTGTTAGGGTTAGGGTAGGGGTTAGGGTTAGGGTACGCGTTAGGTTTAGGGTAGTTATTAAACCTATCCCACTCTCTAGATACCCCTTAGCACGTCAAGGAATATTATTTGGGGGTCCAGCCATGGAGAAGAGTTTAGACACTAGGAGAAGATAAGGAACACACCCATTATCCTGAAATCACATTAGGATTCTCTTTTTAACCTGTTCCTTAATACACTAGTGCTTAGGAAATCTATTGGAGGCAGAAGCAGTCAAGGGTAGCTTAGGGTTAGGGTTAGGGTTAGGGTTAGGGTTAGGGTACGGCTTAGGGTACGGGTTCGGTTACGGGTTCGGGTACGGCGTAGGGTATGGGTTAGGGTTAGGGTTAGGGTTAGTTTGAGGGTTAGGGCTCGGGTTAGGGTACGGGTTAGAATTAGGGTACGTGTTAGGGTTAGGGTAGGGGTTAGGGTTAGGGTACGCGTTAGGGTTAGGGTAGTTATTAAACCTATCCCACTCTCTAGATAACACTTACAAGTCAAGGAATATTATTTGGGTGTCCAGCCATGGAGAAGTGTTTAGACACTAGGAGAAGATAAGGAACACACCCATTATCAAGAAATCACATTAGGATTCACTTTTTAACCTGTTCCTTAAAACACTAGTGCTTAGGAAATCTATTGGAGGCAGAAGCAGTCAAGGGTAGCTTAGGGTTAGGGTTAGGGTTAGGGTTAGTGTTAGGGTACGGCTTAGCGTTCGGGTTCGGGTACGGGTTCGGGTACGGCGTAAGGTATGTGTTAGGGTTAGGTTTAGGGTTAGTTTGAGGGTTAGGGCTCGGTTTAGGGTACGGGTTAGCATTAGGGTACGTGTTAGGGTTAGGGTAGGGGTTAGGGTTAGGGTACGCGTTAGGGTTAGGGTAGTTATTAAACCTATCCCACTCTCTAGATACCCCTTAGCACGTCAAGGAATATTATTTGGGGGTCCAGCCATGGAGAAGAGTTTAGACACTAGGAGAAGATAAGGAACACACCCATTATTAAGAAATCACATTAGGATTCTCTTTTTAACCTGTTCCTTAAAACACTAGTGCTTAGGTAATCTATTGGAGGCAGAAGCAGTCAAGGGTAGCTTAGGGTTAGGGATAGGGTTATTGTTAGGGTAAGGCTTAGGGTACGGGTTCGGGTACGGCGTAGGGTATGGGTTAGGGTTAGGGTTAGGGTTAGTTTGAGGGTTAGGGCTCGGTTTAGGGTACGGTTTAGGATTAGGGTACGTGTTAGGGTTAGGGTACGCGTTAGGGTTAGGGTAGTTATTAAACCTATCCCACTCTCTAGATACCCCTTAGCACGTCAAGGAATATTATTTGGGGGTCCAGCCATGGAGAAGAGTTTAGACACTAGGAGAAGATAAGGAACACACCCATTATCCTGAAATCACAATAGGATTCTATTTTTAACCTGTTCCTTAATACACTAGTGCTTAAGAAATCTATTGGAGGCAGAAGCAGTCAAGGGTAGCTTAGGGTTAGGGTTAGGGTTAGGGTTAGGGTTAGGGTACGGCTTAGGGTACGGGTTCGGGTACGGGTTTGGGTACGGCGTAGGGTATGGGTTAGGGTTAGGGTTAGGGATAATTTGAGGGTTAGTGCTCGGTTTAGGGTACGGGTTAGGATTAGGGTACATGTTAGGGTTAGGTTAGGGGTTAGGGTTAGGGTACGCGTTAGGGTTAGGGTAGTTATTAAACCTATCCCACTCTCTAGATAACACTTACAAGTCAAGGAATATTATTTGGGTGTCCAGCCATGGAGAAGAGTTTAGACACTAGGAGAAGATAAGGAACACACCCATTATCAAGAAATCACATTAGGATTCTCTTTTTAACCTGTTCCTTAAAACACTAGTGCTTAGGAAATCTATTGGAGGCAGAAGCAGTCAAGGGTAGCTTAGGGTTAGGGTTAGGTTTAGGGTTAGGGTTAGGGTTAGGGTACGGCTTAGGGTACGGTTTCAGGTACAGGTTCGTGTACGGCGTAGGGTATGGGTTAGGGTTAGGGTTAGTTTGAAAGTTAGGGCTCGGTTTAGGGTACGGGTTAGGATTAGGGTTCGTGTTAGGGTTATGGTAGGGGTTAGGGTTAGGGTACGCGTTAGGGTTAGGGTAGTTATTAAACCTATCCCACTCTCTAGATACCCCTTAGCACGTCAAGGAATATTATTTGGGGGTCCAGCCATGGAGAAGAGTTTAGACACTAGGAGAAGATAAGGAACACACCCATTATCAAGAAATCACATTAGGATTCTCTTTTTAACCTGTTCCTTAATACAATAGTGCTTAGGAAATCTATTGGAGGCAGAAGCAGTCAAGGGTAGCTTAGGGTTAGGGTTAGGGTTAGGGTTAGGTTTAGGGTACGGCTTAGGGTACGGGTTCGGGTACGGGTTCGTGTACGCTGTAGGGTATGGGTTAGGTTTAGGGTTAGGGTTAGTTTGAAGGTTAGGGCTCGGTTTAGGGTACGGGTTAGGATTAGGGTTCGGGTTAGGGTTAGGGTAGGGGTTAGGGTTAGGGTACGCGTTAGGGTTAGGGTAGTTATTAAACCTATCCCACTCTCTAGATACCCCTTAGCACGTCAAGGAATATTATTTGGGGGTCCAGCCATGGAGAAGAGTTTAGACACTAGGAGAAGATATGGAACACACCCATTATCAAGAAATCACATTAGGATTCTCTTTTTAACCTGTTCCTTAAAACACTAGTGCTTAGGAAATCTATTGGAGGCAGAAGCAGTCAAGGGTAGCTTAGGGTTAGGGTTAGGGTTATTGTTAGGGTAAGGCTTAGGGTACGCGTTCGGGTACGGTTATGGGTTAGGGTTAGGGTAAGTTTGAAGGTTAGGGCTCGGTTTAGGGTACGGGTTAGGATTAGGGTTCGTGTTAGGGTTAGGGTAGGGGTTAGGGTTAGGGTACGCCTTAGGGTTAGGGTAGTTATTAAACCTATCCCACTCTCTAGATACCCCTTAGCACGTCAAGGAATATTATTTGGGGGTCCAGCCATGGAGAAGAGTTTAGACTCTAGGAGAAGATAAGGAACACACCCATTATCAAGAAATCACATTAGGATTCTCTTTTTAACCTGTTCCTTAAAACACTAGTGCTTAGGAAATCTATTGGAGGCAGAAGCAGTCAAGGGTAGCTTAGGGTTAGGGTTAGGGTTAGGGCTAGGGTTAGGACACGGCTTAGGGTACGGGTTCGGGTACGGGTTCGTGTACGGCGTAGGGTATGGGTTTGGGTTAGGGTTAGGGTTAGTTTGAAGGTTAGGGCTCGGTTTAGGGTACGGGTTAGGATTAGGGTTCGTGTTAGGGTTAGGGTAGGGGTTAGGGTTAGGGTACGCGTTAGGTTTAGGGTAGTTATTAAACCTATCCCACTCTCTAGATACCCCTTAGCACGTCAAGGAATATTATTTGGGGGTCCAGCCATGGAGAAGAGTTTAGACACTAGGAGAAGATAAGGAACACACCCTTTATCCTGAAATCACATTAGGATTCTCTTTTTAACCTGTTCCTTAATACACTAGTGCTTAGGAAATCTATTGGAGGCAGAAGCAGTCAAGGGTATCTTAGGGTTAGGGTTACGGTTAGGGTTAGGGTTAGGGTTATTGTTAGGATATGGCTTAGGGTACGGGTTCGGGTACGGCATAGGGTATGGGTTAGGGTTAGGGTTAGGGTTAGTTTGAGGGTTAGGGCTCGGTTTAGGGTACGGGTTAGGAGTAGGGTACGTGTTAGGGTTAGGGTAGGGGTTAGGGTTAGGGTACGCGTTAGGGTTAGGGTAGTTATTAAACCTATCCCACTCCCTAGATACCCCTTAGCACGTCAAGGAATATTATTTGGGGGTCCAGCCATGGAGAAGAGTTTAGACAGTAGGAGAAGATAAGGAACACACCCATTATCAAGAAATCACATTAGGATTCTCTTTTTAACCTGTTCCTTAAAACACTAGTGCTTAGGAAATCTATTGGAGGCAAAGCAGTCAAGGGTAGCTTAGGGTTAGGGTTAGGGTTAGGGTTAGGGTTAGGGTACGGCTTAGGGTACGGGTTCGGGTACGGGTTCGTGTACGATGTAGGGTATGGGTTAGGGTTAGGGTTAGGGTTAGTTTGAAGGTTAGGGCTCGGTTTAGGGTACGGGTTAGGATTAGGGTTCGCGTTAGGGTTAGGATAGGGGTTAGGGTTAGGGTACGCGTTAGGGTTAGGGTAGTTATTAAACCTATCCCACTCTCTAGATACCCCTTAGCACGTCAAGGAATATTATTTGGGGGTCCAGCCATGGAGAAGAGTTTAGACACTAGGAGAAGATAAGGAACACACCCATTATCAAGAAATCACATTAGGATTCTCTTTTTAACCTGTTCCTTAAAACACTAGTGCTTAGGAAATCTATTGGAGGCAGAAGCAGTCAAGGGTAGCTTAGGGTTAGGGTTAGGGTTAGGGCTAGGGTTAGGACACGGCTTAGGGTACGGGTTCGGGTACGGGTTCGTGTACGGCGTAGGGTATGGGTTAGGGTTAGGGTTAGGGTTAGTTTGAAGGTTAGGGCTCGGTTTAGGGTACGGGTTAGGATTAGGGTTTGTGTTAGGGTTAGGGTAGGGGTTAGGGTTAGGGTACGCGTTAGGGTTAGGGTAGTTATTAAACCTATCCCACTCTCTAGATAACCCTTAGCACGTCAAGGAATATTATTTGGGGGTCCAGCCATGGAGAAGAGTTTAGACACTAGGAGAAGATAAGGAACACACCCATTATCCTGAAATCACATTAGGATTCTCTTTTTAACCTGTTCCTTAATACACTAGTGCTTAGGAAATCTATTGGGGGCAGAAGCAGTCAAGGGTAGCTTAGGGTTAGGGTTAGGTTTAGGGTTAGGGTTAGGGTTAGGGTTAGGGTTGGGTTAGGGTTAGGGTACGGCTTAGTGTACGGGTTCGGGTACGGGTTCGGGTATGGCGTAGGGTATGGGTTAGGGTTAGGGTTAGGGTTAGTTTGAGGGTTAGGGCTCGGTTTAGATTACGGGTTAGGATTAGGGTACGTCTTAGGGTTAGGGTAGCGGTTAGGGTTAGGGTACGCGTTAGGGTTAGGGTAGTTATTAAACCTATCCCACTCTCTAGATAACCCTTAGCACGTCAAGGAATATTATTTGGGGGTCCAGCCATGGAGAAGAGTTTAGACACTAGGAGAAGATAAGGAACACACCCATTATCAAGAAATCACATTAGGATTCTCTTTTTAACCTGTTCCTTAAAACACTAGTGCTTAGGAAATCTATTGGAGGCAGAAGCAGTCAAGGGTAGCTTAGGGTTAGGGTTAGGGTTATTGTTAGGGTAAGGCTTAGGGTACGCGTTCGGGTATGGCATAGAGTATGGGTTAGGGTTAGGGTTAGGGTTAGTTTGAGGGTTAGGGCTCGGTTTAGGGTACGGGTTAGGATTAGGGTACGTGTTAGGGTTAGGGTAGGGGTTAGGTTTAGGGTACGCGTTAGGGTTAGGGTAGTTATTAAACCTATCCCACTCCCTAGATACCCCTTAGCACGTCAAGGAATATTATTTGGGGTACCAGCCATGGAGAAGAGTTTAGACAGTAGGAGAAGATAAGGAACACACCCATTATCAAGAAATCACATTAGGATTCTCTTTTTAACCTGTTCCTTAAAACACTAGTGCTTAGGAAATCTATTGGAGGCAGAAGCAGTCAAGGGTAGCTTAGGGTTAGGGTTAGGGTTAGGGCTAGGGTTAGGACACGGCTTAGGGTACGGGTTCGGGTACGGGTTCGTGTACGGCGTAGGGTATGGGTTTGGGTTAGGGTTAGGGTTAGTTTGAAGGTTAGGGCTCGGTTTAGGGTACGGGTTAGGATTAGGGTTCGTGTTAGGGTTAGGGTAGGGGTTAGGGTTAGGGTACGCGTTAGGTTTAGGGTAGTTATTAAACCTATCCCACTCTCTAGATACCCCTTAGCACGTCAAGGAATATTATTTGGGGGTCCAGCCATGGAGAAGAGTTTAGACACTAGGAGAAGATAAGGAACACACCCATTATCCTGAAATCACATTAGGATTCTCTTTTTAACCTGTTCCTTAATACACTAGTGCTTAGGAAATCTATTGGAGGCAGAAGCAGTCAAGGGTAGCTTAGGGTTAGGGTTAGGGTTAGGGTTAGGGTTAGGGTACGGCTTAGGGTACGGGTTCGGGTACGGGTTCGGGTACGGCGTAGGGTATGGGTTAGGGTTAGGGTTAGGGTTAGTTTGAGGGTTAGGGCTCGGGTTAGGGTACGGGTTAGAATTAGGGTACGTGTTAGGGTTAGGGTAGGGGTTAGGGTTAGGGTACGCGTTAGGGTTAGGTTAGTTATTAAACCTATCCCACTCTCTAGATAACACTTACAAGTCAAGGAATATTATTTGGGTGTCCAGCCATGGAGAAGAGTTTAGACACTAGGAGAAGATAAGGAACACACCCATTATCAAGAAATCACATTAGGATTCACTTTTTAACCTGTTCCTTAAAACACTAGTGCTTAGGAAATCTATTGGAGGCAGAAGCAGTCAAGGGTAGCTTAGGGTTAGGGTTAGGGTTAGGGTTAGTGTTAGGGTACGGCTTAGCGTTCGGGTTCGGGTACGGGTTCGGGTACGGCGTAAGGTATGTGTTAGGGTTAGGTTTAGGGTTAGTTTGAGGGTTAGGGCTCGGTTTAGGGTACGGGTTAGCATTAGGGTACGTGTTAGGGTTAGGGTAGGGGTTAGGGTTAGGGTACGCGTTAGGGTTAGGGTAGTTATTAAACCTATCCCACTCTCTAGATACCCCTTAGCACGTCAAGGAATATTATTTGGGGGTCCAGCCATGGAGAAGAGTTTAGACACTAGGAGAAGATAAGGAACACACCCATTATTAAGAAATCACATTAGGATTCTCTTTTTAACCTGTTCCTTAAAACACTAGTGCTTAGGTAATCTATTGGAGGCAGAAGCAGTCAAGGGTAGCTTAGGGTTAGGGATAGGGTTATTGTTAGGGTAAGGCTTAGGGTACGGGTTCGGGTACGGCGTAGGGTATGGGTTAGGGTTAGGGTTAGGGTTAGTTTGAGGGTTAGGGCTCGGTTTAGGGTACGGTTTAGGATTAGGGTACGTGTTAGGGTTAGGGTACGCGTTAGGGTTAGGGTAGTTATTAAACCTATCCCACTCTCTAGATACCCCTTAGCACGTCAAGGAATATTATTTGGGGGTCCAGCCATGGAGAAGAGTTTAGACACTAGGAGAAGATAAGGAACACACCCATTATCCTGAAATCACAATAGGATTCTATTTTTAACCTGTTCCTTAATACACTAGTGCTTAAGAAATCTATTGGAGGCAGAAGCAGTCAAGGGTAGCTTAGGGTTAGGGTTAGGGTTAGGGTTAGGGTTAGGGTACGGCTTAGGGTACGGGTTCGGGTACGGGTTTGGGTACGGCGTAGGGTATGGGTTAGGGTTAGGGTTAGGGATAATTTGAGGGTTAGTGCTCGGTTTAGGGTACGGGTTAGGATTAGGGTACATGTTAGGGTTAGGTTAGGGGTTAGGGTTAGGGTACGCGTTAGGGTTAGGGTAGTTATTAAACCTATCCCACTCTCTAGATAACACTTACAAGTCAAGGAATATTATTTGGGTGTCCAGCCATGGAGAAGAGTTTAGACACTAGGAGAAGATAAGGAACACACCCATTATCAAGAAATCACATTAGGATTCTCTTTTTAACCTGTTCCTTAAAACACTAGTGCTTAGGAAATCTATTGGAGGCAGAAGCAGTCAAGGGTAGCTTAGGGTTAGGGTTAGGTTTAGGGTTAGGGTTAGGGTTAGGGTACGGCTTAGGGTACGGTTTCAGGTACAGGTTCGTGTACGGCGTAGGGTATGGGTTAGGGTTAGGGTTAGTTTGAAAGTTAGGGCTCGGTTTAGGGTACGGGTTAGGATTAGGGTTCGTGTTAGGGTTATGGTAGGGGTTAGGGTTAGGGTACGCGTTAGGGTTAGGGTAGTTATTAAACCTATCCCACTCTCTAGATACCCCTTAGCACGTCAAGGAATATTATTTGGGGGTCCAGCCATGGAGAAGTGTTTAGACACTAGGAGAAGATAAGGAACACACCCATTATCAAGAAATCACATTAGGATTCTCTTTTTAACCTGTTCCTTAATACAATAGTGCTTAGGAAATCTATTGGAGGCAGAAGCAGTCAAGGGTAGCTTAGGGTTAGGGTTAGGGTTAGGGTTAGGTTTAGGGTACGGCTTAGGGTACGGGTTCGGGTACGGGTTCGTGTACGCTGTAGGGTATGGGTTAGGTTTAGGGTTAGGGTTAGTTTGAAGGTTAGGGCTCGGTTTAGGGTACGGGTTAGGATTAGGGTTCGGGTTAGGGTTAGGGTAGGGGTTAGGGTTAGGGTACGCGTTAGGGTTAGGGTAGTTATTAAACCTATCCCACTCTCTAGATACCCCTTAGCACGTCAAGGAATATTATTTGGGGGTCCAGCCATGGAGAAGAGTTTAGACACTAGGAGAAGATATGGAACACACCCATTATCAAGAAATCACATTAGGATTCTCTTTTTAACCTGTTCCTTAAAACACTAGTGCTTAGGAAATCTATTGGAGGCAGAAGCAGTCAAGGGTAGCTTAGGGTTAGGGTTAGGGTTATTGTTAGGGTAAGGCTTAGGGTACGCGTTCGGGTACGGCATAGAGTATGGGTTAGGGTTAGGGTTAGGGTTAGTTTGAGGGTTAGGGCTCGGTTTAGGGTACGGGTTAGGATTAGGGTACGTGTTAGGGTTAGGGTAGGGGTTAGGGTTAGGGTACGCGTTAGGGTTAGGGTAGTTATTAAACCTATCCCACTCCCTAGATACCCCTTAGCACGTCAAGGAATATTATTTGGGGGACCAGCCATGGAGAAGAGTTTAGACAGTAGGGGAAGATAAGGAACACACCCATTATCAAGAAATCACATTAGGATTCTCTTTTTAACCTGTTCCTTAAAACACTAGTGCTTAGGAAATCTATTGGAGGCAGAAGCAGTCAAGGGTAGCTTAGGGTCAGGGTTAGGGTTAGGGTTAGGGTTAGGGTACGGGTTCGGGTACGGGTTCGTGTACAGCGTAGGTTATGGGTTAGGGTTAGGGTAAGTTTGAAGGTTAGGGCTCGGTTTAGGGTACGGGTTAGGATTAGGGTTCGTGTTAGGGTTAGGGTAGGGGTTAGGGTTAGGGTACGCCTTAGGGTTAGGGTAGTTATTAAACCTATCCCACTCTCTAGATACCCCTTAGCACGTCAAGGAATATTATTTGGGGGTCCAGCCATGGAGAAGAGTTTAGACTCTAGGAGAAGATAAGGAACACACCCATTATCAAGAAATCACATTAGGATTCTCTTTTTAACCTGTTCCTTAAAACACTAGTGCTTAGGAAATCTATTGGAGGCAGAAGCAGTCAAGGGTAGCTTAGGGTTAGGGTTAGGGTTAGGGCTAGGGTTAGGACACGGCTTAGGGTACGGGTTCGGGTACGGGTTCGTGTACGGCGTAGGGTATGGGTTTGGGTTAGGGTTAGGGTTAGTTTGAAGGTTAGGGCTCGGTTTAGGGTACGGGTTAGGATTAGGGTTCGTGTTAGGGTTAGGGTAGGGGTTAGGGTTAGGGTACGCGTTAGGTTTAGGGTAGTTATTAAACCTATCCCACTCTCTAGATACCCCTTAGCACGTCAAGGAATATTATTTGGGGGTCCAGCCATGGAGAAGAGTTTAGACACTAGGAGAAGATAAGGAACACACCCATTATCCTGAAATCACATTAGAATTCTCTTTTTAACCTGTTCCTTAATACACTAGTGCTTAGGAAATCTATTGGAGGCAGAAGCAGTCAAGGGTATCTTAGGGTTAGGGTTACGGTTAGGGTTAGGGTTAGGGTTATTGTTAGGATATGGCTTAGGGTACGGGTTCGGGTACGGCATAGGGTATGGGTTAGGGTTAGGGTTAGGGTTAGTTTGAGGGTTAGGGCTCGGTTTAGGGTACGGGTTAGGAGTAGGGTACGTGTTAGGGTTAGGGTAGGGGTTAGGGTTAGGGTACGCGTTAGGGTTAGGGTAGTTATTAAACCTATCCCACTCCCTAGATACCCCTTAGCACGTCAAGGAATATTATTTGGGGGTCCAGCCATGGAGAAGAGTTTAGACAGTAGGAGAAGATAAGGAACACACCCATTATCAAGAAATCACATTAGGATTCTCTTTTTAACCTGTTCCTTAAAACACTAGTGCTTAGGAAATCTATTGGAGGCAAAGCAGTCAAGGGTAGCCTAGGGTTAGGGTTAGGGTTAGGGTTAGGGTTAGGGTACGGCTTAGGGTACGGGTTCGGGTACGGGTTCGTGTACGATGTAGGGTATGGGTTAGGGTTAGGGTTAGGGTTAGTTTGAAGGTTAGGGCTCGGTTTAGGGTACGGGTTAGGATTAGGGTTCGCGTTAGGGTTAGGATAGGGGTTAGGGTTAGGGTACGCGTTAGGGTTAGGGTAGTTATTAAACCTATCCCACTCTCTAGATACCCCTTAGCACGTCAAGGAATATTATTTGGGGGTCCAGCCATGGAGAAGAGTTTAGACACTAGGAGAAGATAAGGAACACACCCATTATCAAGAAATCACATTAGGATTCTCTTTTTAACCTGTTCCTTAAAACACTAGTGCTTAGGAAATCTATTGGAGGCAGAAGCAGTCAAGGGTAGCTTAGGGTTAGGGTTAGGGTTAGGGCTAGGGTTAGGACACGGCTTAGGGTACGGGTTCGGGTACGGGTTCGTGTACGGCGTAGGGTATGGGTTAGGGTTAGGGTTAGGGTTAGTTTGAAGGTTAGGGCTCGGTTTAGGGTACGGGTTAGGATTAGGGTTTGTGTTAGGGTTAGGGTAGGGGTTAGGGTTAGGGTACGCGTTAGGGTTAGGGTAGTTATTAAACCTATCCCACTCTCTAGATAACCCTTAGCACGTCAAGGAATATTATTTGGGGGTCCAGCCATGGAGAAGAGTTTAGACACTAGGAGAAGATAAGGAACACACCCATTATCCTGAAATCACATTAGGATTCTCTTTTTAACCTGTTCCTTAATACACTAGTGCTTAGGAAATCTATTGGGGGCAGAAGCAGTCAAGGGTAGCTTAGGGTTAGGGTTAGGTTTAGGGTTAGGGTTAGGGTTAGGGTTAGGGTTGGGTTAGGGTTAGGGTACGGCTTAGTGTACGGGTTCGGGTACGGGTTCGGGTATGGCGTAGGGTATGGGTTAGGGTTAGGGTTAGGGTTAGTTTGAGGGTTAGGGCTCGGTTTAGATTACGGGTTAGGATTAGGGTACGTCTTAGGGTTAGGGTAGCGGTTAGGGTTAGGGTACGCGTTAGGGTTAGGGTAGTTATTAAACCTATCCCACTCTCTAGATAACCCTTAGCACGTCAAGGAATATTATTTGGGGGTCCAGCCATGGAGAAGAGTTTAGACACTAGGAGAAGATAAGGAACACACCCATTATCAAGAAATCACATTAGGATTCTCTTTTTAACCTGTTCCTTAAAACACTAGTGCTTAGGAAATCTATTGGAGGCAGAAGCAGTCAAGGGTAGCTTAGGGTTAGGGTTAGGGTTATTGTTAGGGTAAGGCTTAGGGTACGCGTTCGGGTATGGCATAGAGTATGGGTTAGGGTTAGGGTTAGGGTTAGTTTGAGGGTTAGGGCTCGGTTTAGGGTACGGGTTAGGATTAGGGTACGTGTTAGGGTTAGGGTAGGGGTTAGGTTTAGGGTACGCGTTAGGGTTAGGGTAGTTATTAAACCTATCCCACTCCCTAGATACCCCTTAGCACGTCAAGGAATATTATTTGGGGTACCAGCCATGGAGAAGAGTTTAGACAGTAGGAGAAGATAAGGAACACACCCATTATCAAGAAATCACATTAGGATTCTCTTTTTAACCTGTTCCTTAAAACACTAGTGCTTAGGAAATCTATTGGAGGCAGAAGCAGTCAAGGGTAGCTTAGGGTTAGGGTTAGGGTTAGGGCTAGGGTTAGGACACGGCTTAGGGTACGGGTTCGGGTACGGGTTCGTGTACGGCGTAGGGTATGGGTTTGGGTTAGGGTTAGGGTTAGTTTGAAGGTTAGGGCTCGGTTTAGGGTACGGGTTAGGATTAGGGTTCGTGTTAGGGTTAGGGTAGGGGTTAGGGTTAGGGTACGCGTTAGGTTTAGGGTAGTTATTAAACCTATCCCACTCTCTAGATACCCCTTAGCACGTCAAGGAATATTATTTGGGGGTCCAGCCATGGAGAAGAGTTTAGACACTAGGAGAAGATAAGGAACACACCCATTATCCTGAAATCACATTAGGATTCTCTTTTTAACCTGTTCCTTAATACACTAGTGCTTAGGAAATCTATTGGAGGCAGAAGCAGTCAAGGGTAGCTTAGGGTTAGGGTTAGGGTTAGGGTTAGGGTTAGGGTACGGCTTAGGGTACGGGTTCGGGTACGGGTTCGGGTACGGCGTAGGGTATGGGTTAGGGTTAGGGTTAGGGTTAGTTTGAGGGTTAGGGCTCGGGTTAGGGTACGGGTTAGAATTAGGGTACGTGTTAGGGTTAGGGTAGGGGTTAGGGTTAGGGTACGCGTTAGGGTTAGGGTAGTTATTAAACCTATCCCACTCTCTAGATAACACTTACAAGTCAAGGAATATTATTTGGGTGTCCAGCCATGGAGAAGAGTTTAGACACTAGGAGAAGATAAGGAACACACCCATTATCAAGAAATCACATTAGGATTCACTTTTTAACCTGTTCCTTAAAACACTAGTGCTTAGGAAATCTATTGGAGGCAGAAGCAGTCAAGGGTAGCTTAGGGTTAGGGTTAGGGTTAGGGTTAGTGTTAGGGTACGGCTTAGCGTTCGGGTTCGGGTACGGGTTCGGGTACGGCGTAAGGTATGTGTTAGGGTTAGGTTTAGGGTTAGTTTGAGGGTTAGGGCTCGGTTTAGGGTACGGGTTAGCATTAGGGTACGTGTTAGGGTTAGGGTAGGGGTTAGGGTTAGGGTACGCGTTAGGGTTAGGGTAGTTATTAAACCTATCCCACTCTCTAGATACCCCTTAGCACGTCAAGGAATATTATTTGGGGGTCCAGCCATGGAGAAGAGTTTAGACACTAGGAGAAGATAAGGAACACACCCATTATTAAGAAATCACATTAGGATTCTCTTTTTAACCTGTTCCTTAAAACACTAGTGCTTAGGTAATCTATTGGAGGCAGAAGCAGTCAAGGGTAGCTTAGGGTTAGGGATAGGGTTATTGTTAGGGTAAGGCTTAGGGTACGGGTTCGGGTACGGCGTAGGGTATGGGTTAGGGTTAGGGTTAGGGTTAGTTTGAGGGTTAGGGCTCGGTTTAGGGTACGGTTTAGGATTAGGGTACGTGTTAGGGTTAGGGTACGCGTTAGGGTTAGGGTAGTTATTAAACCTATCCCACTCTCTAGATACCCCTTAGCACGTCAAGGAATATTATTTGGGGGTCCAGCCATGGAGAAGAGTTTAGACACTAGGAGAAGATAAGGAACACACCCATTATCCTGAAATCACAATAGGATTCTATTTTTAACCTGTTCCTTAATACACTAGTGCTTAAGAAATCTATTGGAGGCAGAAGCAGTCAAGGGTAGCTTAGGGTTAGGGTTAGGGTTAGGGTTAGGGTTAGGGTACGGCTTAGGGTACGGGTTCGGGTACGGGTTTGGGTACGGCGTAGGGTATGGGTTAGGGTTAGGGTTAGGGATAATTTGAGGGTTAGTGCTCGGTTTAGGGTACGGGTTAGGATTAGGGTACATGTTAGGGTTAGGTTAGGGGTTAGGGTTAGGGTACGCGTTAGGGTTAGGGTAGTTATTAAACCTATCCCACTCTCTAGATACCCCTTAGCACGTCAAGGAATATTATTTGGGTATCCAGCCATGGAGAAGAGTTTAGACACTAGGAGAAGATAAGGAACACACCCATTATCCTGAAATCACATTAGGATTCTCTTTTTAACCTGTTCCTTAAAACACTAGTGCTTAGGAAATCTATTGGAGGCAGAAGCAGTCAAGGGTAGCTTAGGGTTAGGGTTAGGGTTAGGGTTAGGGTTAGCTTTAGGGTACCGCTTAGTGTACGGGTTCGGGTACGGCGTAGGGTATGGGTTAGGGTTAGGGTTAGGGTTAATTTGAGGGTTAGGGCTCGGTTTAGGGTATGGGTTAGGATTAGGGTACGTGTTAGGGTTAGGGTACGCGTTAGGGTTAGGGTAGTTATTAAACCTATCCCACTCTCTAGATACCCCTTAGCACGTCAAGGAATATTATTTGGGGTTCCAGCCATGGAGAAGAGTTTAGACACTAGGAGAAGATAAGGAACACACCCATTATCAAGAAATCACATTAGGATTCTCTTTTTAACCTCTTCCTTAAAACACTAGTGCTTAGGAAATCTATTGGAGGCAGAAGCAGTCAAGGGTAGCTTAGGGTTAGGGTTAGGGTTAGGGTTAGGTTTAGTGTTAGGGTACGGGTTAGGTTACGGGTTCGGGTACGGTGTAGGGTATGGGTTAGAGTTAGGGTTAGGGTTTGTTTGAGGGTTAGGGCTCGGTTTAGGGTACGGGTTAGGATTAGGGTACGTGTTAGGGTTAGGGTAGGGGTTAGGGTTAGGGTACACGTTAGGGTTAGGGTAGTTATTAAACCTATCCCACTCTCTAGATACCCCTTAGCACGTCAAGGAATATTATTTGGGTGTCCAGCCATTGAGAAGAGTTTAGACACTAGGAGAAGATAAGGAACACACCCATTATCAAGAAATCACATTAGGATTCTCTTTTTAACCTGTTACTTAAAACACTAGTGCTTAGGAAATCTATTGGAGGCAGAAGCAGTCAAGGGTAGCTTAGGGTTAGGGTTAGGGTTAGGGTTAGGTTTAGGGTACGGCTTAGGGTACGGGTTCGGGTACGGGTTCGTGTACGGCGTAGGGTATGGGTTAGGGTTAGGGTTAGGGTTAGTTTGAAGGTTAGGGCTCGGTTTAGGGTACGGGTTAGGATTAGGGTTCGTGTTAGGGTTAGGGTAGGGGTTAGGGTTAGGGAACGCGTTAGGGTTAGGGTAGTTATTAAAGCTATCCCACTCTCTAGATACCCCTTAGCACGTCAAGGAATATTATTTGGGTGTCCAGCCATGGAGAAGAGTTTAGACACTAGGAGAAGATAAGGAACACACCCATTATCCTGAAATCACATTAGGATTCTCTTTTTAACCTGTTCCTTAATACACTAGTGCTTAGGAAATCTATTGGAGGCAGAAGCAGTCAAGGGTAGCTTAGGGTTAGGGTTAGGGTTAGGGTTAGGGTTAGGGTACGGCTTAGGGTACGGGTTCGGGTACGGGTTCGGGTACGGCGTAGGGTATGGGTTAGGTTTAGTGTTAGGGTTAGTTTGAGGGTTAGGGCTCGGTTTAGGTTACGGGTTAGGATTAGTGTACGTGTTAGCATTAGGGTAGAGGTTAGGGTTAGGGTACGCGTTAGGGTTAGGGTAGTTATTAAACCCATCCCACTCTCTAGATACCCCTTAGCACGTCAAGGAATATTATTTGGGGGTCCAGCCTTGGAGAAGAGTTTAGACACTAGGAGAAGATTAGGAACACACCCATTATCCTGAAATCACATTAGGATTCTCTTTTTAACCTGTTCCTTAAAACACTAGTGCTTAGGAAATCTATTGGAGGCAGAAGCAGTCAAGGGTAGCTTAGGGTTAGTGTTAGGGTTAAGGTACGGCTTAGGGTACGGGTTCGGGTACGGGTTCGGGTACGGCGTAGGGTATGGGGTAGGGTTAGGGATAGTTTGAGGGTTAGGGCTCGGTTTAGGGTACGGTTTAGGATTAGGGTACGTGTTAGGGTTAGGGTACGCGTTAGGGTTAGTGTAGTTATTAAACCTATCCCACTCTCTAGATACCCCTTAGCACGTCAAGGAATATTATTTGGGGGTCCAGCCATGGAGAAGAGTTTAGACACTAGGAGAAGATAAGGAACACACCCATTATCAAGAAATCACATTAGGATTCTCTTTTTAACCTGTTCTTTAAAACACTAGTGCTTAGGAAATCTATTGGAGGCAGAAGCAGTCAAGGGTAGCTTAGGGTTAGGGTTAGGGTTAGGGCTAGGGTTAGGACACGGCTTAGGGTACGGGTTCGGGTACGGGTTCGTGTACGGAGTAGGGTATGTGTTTGGGTTAGTGTTAGGGTTAGTTTGAAGGTTAGGGCTCGGTTTAGGGTACGGGTTAGGATTTGGGTTCGTGTTAGGGTTAGGGTAGGGGTTAGGGTTAGGGTACGCGTTAAGGTTAGGGTAGTTTTTAAACCTATCCCACTCTCTAGATACCCCTTAGCACGTCAAGGAATATTATTTGGGGGTCCAGCCATGGAGAAGAGTTTAGACACTAGGAGAATATAAAGAACACACCCATTATCCTGAAATCACATTAGGATTCTCTTTTTAACCTGTTCCTTAATACACTAGTGCTTAGGAAATCTATTGGAGGCAGAAGCAGTCAAGGGTAGCTTAGGGTTAGGGTTACAGTTAGGGTTAGGGTTAGGGTATGGCTTAGGGTACGGGTTCGGGTACGGCGTAGGGTATGTGTTAGGGTTAGGGTTAGGGTTAGTTTGAGGGTTAGGGCTCGGTTTAGGGTACGGGTTAGGATTAGGGTACGAGTTAGGGTTAGGGTAGGGGTTAGGGTTAGGGTACGCGTTAGGGTTAGGGTAGTTATTAAACCTATCCCACTCTCTAGATACCCCTTAGCACGTCAAGGAATATTATTTGGGGGTCCAGCCATGGAGAAGAGTTTAGACACTAGGAGAAGATAAGGAACACACCCATTATCCTGAAATCACATTAGGATTCTCTTTTTAACCTGTTCCTTAATACACTAGTGCTTAGGAAATCTATTGGAGGCAGAAGCAGTCAAGGGTAGCTTAGGGTTAGGGTTAGGGTTAGGGTTAGGGTTAGGGTACGGCTTAGGGTACGGGTTCGGGTACGGGTTCGGGTACGGCGTAGGGTATGGGTTAGGTTTAGTGTTAGGGTTAGTTTGAGGGTTAGGGCTCGGTTTAGGTTACGGGTTAGGATTAGTGTACGTGTTAGCATTAGGGTAGAGGTTAGGGTTAGGGTACGCGTTAGGGTTAGGGTAGTTATTAAACCCATCCCACTCTCTAGATACCCCTTAGCACGTCAAGGAATATTATTTGGGGGTCCAGCCTTGGAGAAGAGTTTAGACACTAGGAGAAGATAAGGAACACACCCATTATCCTGAAATCACATTAGGATTCTCTTTTTAACCTGTTCCTTAAAACACTAGTGCTTAGGAAATCTATTGGAGGCAGAAGCAGTCAAGGGTAGCTTAGGGTTAGTGTTAGGGTTAAGGTACGGCTTAGGGTACGGGTTCGGGTACGGGTTCGGGTACGGCGTAGGGTATGGGGTAGGGTTAGGGATAGTTTGAGGGTTAGGGCTCGGTTTAGGGTACGGTTTAGGATTAGGGTACGTGTTAGGGTTAGGGTACGAGTTAGGGTTAGTGTAGTTATTAAACCTATCCCACTCTCTAGATACCCCTTAGCACGTCAAGGAATATTATTTGGGGGTTCAGCCATGGAGAAGAGTTTAGACACTAGGAGAAGATAAGGAACACACCCATTATCAAGAAATCACATTAGGATTCTCTTTTTAACCTGTTCTTTAAAACACTAGTGCTTAGGAAATCTATTGGAGGCAGAAGCAGTCAAGGGTAGCTTAGGGTTAGGGTTAGGGTTAGGGCTAGGGTTAGGACACGGCTTAGGGTACGGGTTCGGGTACGCGTTCGTGTACGGAGTAGGGTATGTGTTTGGGTTAGTGTTAGGGTTAGTTTGAAGGTTAGGGCTCGGTTTAGGGTACGGGTTAGGATTTGGGTTCGTGTTAGGGTTAGGGTAGGGGTTAGGGTTAGGGTACGCGTTAAGGTTAGGGTAGTTATTAAACCTATCCCACTCTCTAGATACCCCTTAGCACGTCAAGGAATATTATTTGGGGGTCCAGCCATGGAGAAGAGTTTAGACACTAGGAGAATATAAAGAACACACCCATTATCCTGAAATCACATTAGGATTCTCTTTTTAACCTGTTCCTTAATACACTAGTGCTTAGGAAATCTATTGGAGGCAGAAGCAGTCAAGGGTAGCTTAGGGTTAGGGTTAGGGTTAGGGTACGGCTTAGGGTACGGGTTCGGGTACGGGTTCGGGTACGGATTCGGGTACGGCGTAGGGTATGGGTTAGGTTTAGTGTTAGGGTTAGTTTGAGGGTTAGGGCTCGGTTTAGGTTACGGGTTAGGATTAGGGTACGTGTTAGGGTTAGGGTAGGGGTTAGGGTTAGGGTACGCGTTAGGGTTAGGGTAGTTATTAAACCTATCCCACTCTCTAGATACCCCTTAGCACGTCAAGGAATATTATTTGGGGGTCCAGCCATGGAGAAGAGTTTAGACACTAGGAGAAGATAAGGAACACACCCATTATCAAGAAATCACATTAGGATTCTCTTTTTAACCTGTTCCTTAAAACACTAGTGCTTAGGAAATCTATTGGAGGCAGAAGCAGTCAAGGGTAGCTTAGGGTTAGGGTTAGGGTACGGCTTAGGGTACGGGTTCGGGTACGGGTTTGGGTACGGCGTAGGGTATGGGTTAGGGTTAGGGTTAGGGATAATTTGAGGGTTAGTGCTCGGTTTAGGGTACGGGTTAGGATTAGGGTACATGTTAGGGTTAGGTTAGGGGTTAGGGTTAGGGTACGCGTTAGGGTTAGGGTAGTTATTAAACCTATCCCACTCTCTAGATACCCCTTAGCACGTCAAGGAATATTATTTGGGTATCCAGCCATGGAGAAGAGTTTAGACACTAGGAGAAGATAAGGAACACACCCATTATCCTGAAATCACATTAGGATTCTCTTTTTAACCTGTTCCTTAAAACACTAGTGCTTAGGAAATCTATTGGAGGCAGAAGCAGTCAAGGGTAGCTTAGGGTTAGGGTTAGGGTTAGGGTTAGGGTTAGCTTTAGGGTACCGCTTAGTGTACGGGTTCGGGTACGGCGTAGGGTATGGGTTAGGGTTAGGGTTAGGGTTAATTTGAGGGTTAGGGCTCGGTTTAGGGTATGGGTTAGGATTAGGGTACGTGTTAGGGTTAGGGTACGCGTTAGGGTTAGGGTAGTTATTAAACCTATCCCACTCTCTAGATACCCCTTAGCACGTCAAGGAATATTATTTGGGGTTCCAGCCATGGAGAAGAGTTTAGACACTAGGAGAAGATAAGGAACACACCCATTATCAAGAAATCACATTAGGATTCTCTTTTTAACCTCTTCCTTAAAACACTAGTGCTTAGGAAATCTATTGGAGGCAGAAGCAGTCAAGGGTAGCTTAGGGTTAGGGTTAGGGTTAGGGTTAGGTTTAGTGTTAGGGTACGGGTTAGGTTACGGGTTCGGGTACGGTGTAGGGTATGGGTTAGAGTTAGGGTTAGGGTTTGTTTGAGGGTTAGGGCTCGGTTTAGGGTACGGGTTAGGATTAGGGTACGTGTTAGGGTTAGGGTAGGGGTTAGGGTTAGGGTACACGTTAGGGTTAGGGTAGTTATTAAACCTATCCCACTCTCTAGATACCCCTTAGCACGTCAAGGAATATTATTTGGGTGTCCAGCCATTGAGAAGAGTTTAGACACTAGGAGAAGATAAGGAACACACCCATTATCAAGAAATCACATTAGGATTCTCTTTTTAACCTGTTACTTAAAACACTAGTGCTTAGGAAATCTATTGGAGGCAGAAGCAGTCAAGGGTAGCTTAGGGTTAGGGTTAGGGTTAGGGTTAGGTTTAGGGTACGGCTTAGGGTACGGGTTCGGGTACGGGTTCGTGTACGGCGTAGGGTATGGGTTAGGGTTAGGGTTAGGGTTAGTTTGAAGGTTAGGGCTCGGTTTAGGGTACGGGTTAGGATTAGGGTTCGTGTTAGGGTTAGGGTAGGGGTTAGGGTTAGGGAACGCGTTAGGGTTAGGGTAGTTATTAAAGCTATCCCACTCTCTAGATACCCCTTAGCACGTCAAGGAATATTATTTGGGTGTCCAGCCATGGAGAAGAGTTTAGACACTAGGAGAAGATAAGGAACACACCCATTATCCTGAAATCACATTAGGATTCTCTTTTTAACCTGTTCCTTAATACACTAGTGCTTAGGAAATCTATTGGAGGCAGAAGCAGTCAAGGGTAGCTTAGGGTTAGGGTTAGGGTTAGGGTTAGGGTTAGGGTACGGCTTAGGGTACGGGTTCGGGTACGGGTTCGGGTACGGCGTAGGGTATGGGTTAGGTTTAGTGTTAGGGTTAGTTTGAGGGTTAGGGCTCGGTTTAGGTTACGGGTTAGGATTAGTGTACGTGTTAGCATTAGGGTAGAGGTTAGGGTTAGGGTACGCGTTAGGGTTAGGGTAGTTATTAAACCCATCCCACTCTCTAGATACCCCTTAGCACGTCAAGGAATATTATTTGGGGGTCCAGCCTTGGAGAAGAGTTTAGACACTAGGAGAAGATTAGGAACACACCCATTATCCTGAAATCACATTAGGATTCTCTTTTTAACCTGTTCCTTAAAACACTAGTGCTTAGGAAATCTATTGGAGGCAGAAGCAGTCAAGGGTAGCTTAGGGTTAGTGTTAGGGTTAAGGTACGGCTTAGGGTACGGGTTCGGGTACGGGTTCGGGTACGGCGTAGGGTATGGGGTAGGGTTAGGGATAGTTTGAGGGTTAGGGCTCGGTTTAGGGTACGGTTTAGGATTAGGGTACGTGTTAGGGTTAGGGTACGCGTTAGGGTTAGTGTAGTTATTAAACCTATCCCACTCTCTAGATACCCCTTAGCACGTCAAGGAATATTATTTGGGGGTCCAGCCATGGAGAAGAGTTTAGACACTAGGAGAAGATAAGGAACACACCCATTATCAAGAAATCACATTAGGATTCTCTTTTTAACCTGTTCTTTAAAACACTAGTGCTTAGGAAATCTATTGGAGGCAGAAGCAGTCAAGGGTAGCTTAGGGTTAGGGTTAGGGTTAGGGCTAGGGTTAGGACACGGCTTAGGGTACGGGTTCGGGTACGGGTTCGTGTACGGAGTAGGGTATGTGTTTGGGTTAGTGTTAGGGTTAGTTTGAAGGTTAGGGCTCGGTTTAGGGTACGGGTTAGGATTTGGGTTCGTGTTAGGGTTAGGGTAGGGGTTAGGGTTAGGGTACGCGTTAAGGTTAGGGTAGTTTTTAAACCTATCCCACTCTCTAGATACCCCTTAGCACGTCAAGGAATATTATTTGGGGGTCCAGCCATGGAGAAGAGTTTAGACACTAGGAGAATATAAAGAACACACCCATTATCCTGAAATCACATTAGGATTCTCTTTTTAACCTGTTCCTTAATACACTAGTGCTTAGGAAATCTATTGGAGGCAGAAGCAGTCAAGGGTAGCTTAGGGTTAGGGTTACAGTTAGGGTTAGGGTTAGGGTATGGCTTAGGGTACGGGTTCGGGTACGGCGTAGGGTATGTGTTAGGGTTAGGGTTAGGGTTAGTTTGAGGGTTAGGGCTCGGTTTAGGGTACGGGTTAGGATTAGGGTACGAGTTAGGGTTAGGGTAGGGGTTAGGGTTAGGGTACGCGTTAGGGTTAGGGTAGTTATTAAACCTATCCCACTCTCTAGATACCCCTTAGCACGTCAAGGAATATTATTTGGGGGTCCAGCCATGGAGAAGAGTTTAGACACTAGGAGAAGATAAGGAACACACCCATTATCCTGAAATCACATTAGGATTCTCTTTTTAACCTGTTCCTTAATACACTAGTGCTTAGGAAATCTATTGGAGGCAGAAGCAGTCAAGGGTAGCTTAGGGTTAGGGTTAGGGTTAGGGTTAGGGTTAGGGTACGGCTTAGGGTACGGGTTCGGGTACGGGTTCGGGTACGGCGTAGGGTATGGGTTAGGTTTAGTGTTAGGGTTAGTTTGAGGGTTAGGGCTCGGTTTAGGTTACGGGTTAGGATTAGTGTACGTGTTAGCATTAGGGTAGAGGTTAGGGTTAGGGTACGCGTTAGGGTTAGGGTAGTTATTAAACCCATCCCACTCTCTAGATACCCCTTAGCACGTCAAGGAATATTATTTGGGGGTCCAGCCTTGGAGAAGAGTTTAGACACTAGGAGAAGATAAGGAACACACCCATTATCCTGAAATCACATTAGGATTCTCTTTTTAACCTGTTCCTTAAAACACTAGTGCTTAGGAAATCTATTGGAGGCAGAAGCAGTCAAGGGTAGCTTAGGGTTAGTGTTAGGGTTAAGGTACGGCTTAGGGTACGGGTTCGGGTACGGGTTCGGGTACGGCGTAGGGTATGGGGTAGGGTTAGGGATAGTTTGAGGGTTAGGGCTCGGTTTAGGGTACGGTTTAGGATTAGGGTACGTGTTAGGGTTAGGGTACGAGTTAGGGTTAGTGTAGTTATTAAACCTATCCCACTCTCTAGATACCCCTTAGCACGTCAAGGAATATTATTTGGGGGTTCAGCCATGGAGAAGAGTTTAGACACTAGGAGAAGATAAGGAACACACCCATTATCAAGAAATCACATTAGGATTCTCTTTTTAACCTGTTCTTTAAAACACTAGTGCTTAGGAAATCTATTGGAGGCAGAAGCAGTCAAGGGTAGCTTAGGGTTAGGGTTAGGGTTAGGGCTAGGGTTAGGACACGGCTTAGGGTACGGGTTCGGGTACGCGTTCGTGTACGGAGTAGGGTATGTGTTTGGGTTAGTGTTAGGGTTAGTTTGAAGGTTAGGGCTCGGTTTAGGGTACGGGTTAGGATTTGGGTTCGTGTTAGGGTTAGGGTAGGGGTTAGGGTTAGGGTACGCGTTAAGGTTAGGGTAGTTATTAAACCTATCCCACTCTCTAGATACCCCTTAGCACGTCAAGGAATATTATTTGGGGGTCCAGCCATGGAGAAGAGTTTAGACACTAGGAGAATATAAAGAACACACCCATTATCCTGAAATCACATTAGGATTCTCTTTTTAACCTGTTCCTTAATACACTAGTGCTTAGGAAATCTATTGGAGGCAGAAGCAGTCAAGGGTAGCTTAGGGTTAGGGTTAGGGTTAGGGTACGGCTTAGGGTACGGGTTCGGGTACGGGTTCGGGTACGGATTCGGGTACGGCGTAGGGTATGGGTTAGGTTTAGTGTTAGGGTTAGTTTGAGGGTTAGGGCTCGGTTTAGGTTACGGGTTAGGATTAGGGTACGTGTTAGGGTTAGGGTAGGGGTTAGGGTTAGGGTACGCGTTAGGGTTAGGGTAGTTATTAAACCTATCCCACTCTCTAGATACCCCTTAGCACGTCAAGGAATATTATTTGGGGGTCCAGCCATGGAGAAGAGTTTAGACACTAGGAGAAGATAAGGAACACACCCATTATCAAGAAATCACATTAGGATTCTCTTTTTAACCTGTTCCTTAAAACACTAGTGCTTAGGAAATCTATTGGAGGCAGAAGCAGTCAAGGGTAGCTTAGGGTTAGGGTTAGGGTACGGCTTAGGGTACGGGTTCGGGTACGGGTTCGGGTACGTGTTCGTGTACGGCGTAGGGTATGGGTTATGGTTAGGGTTAGGGTTAGTTTGAAGGTTAGGGCTCGGTTTAGGGTACGGGTTAGGATTAGGGTTCGTGTTAGGGTTAGGGTAGGGGTTAGGGTTAGGGTACGCGTTAGGGTTAGGGTAGTTATTAAACCTATCCCACTCCCTAGATACCCCTTAGCACGTCAAGGAATATTATTTGGGGGTCCAGCCATGGAGAAGAGTTTAGACAGTAGGAGAAGATAAGGAACACACCCATTATCCTGAAATCACATTAGGATTCTCTTTTTAACCTGTTCCTTAATACACTAGTGCTTAGGAAATCTATTGGGGGCAGAAGCAGTCAAGGGTAGCTTAGGGTTAGGGTTAGGTTTAGGGTTAGGGTTAGGGTTAGGGTTAGGGTTAGGGTACGGCTTAGTGTACGGGTTCGGGTATGGGTTCGGGTATGGCGTAGGGTATGGGTTAGGGTTAGGGTTAGGGTTAGTTTGAGGGTTAGGGCTCGGTTTAGGTTACGGGTTAGGATTAGGGTACGTCTTAGGGTTAGGGTAGGGGTTAGGGTTAGGGTACGCGTTAGGGTTAGGGTAGTTATTAAACCTATCCCACTCTCTAGATAACCCTTAGCACGTCAAGGAATATTATTTGGGGGTCCAGCCATGGAGAAGAGTTTAGACACTAGGAGAAGATAAGGAACACACCCATTATCAAGAAATCACATTAGGATTCTCTTTTTAACCTGTTCCTTAAAACACTAGTGCTTAGGAAATCTATTGGAGGCAGAAGCAGTCAAGGGTAGCTTAGGGTTAGGGTTAGGGTTAGGGTTAGGGTTAGGGTTAGCTTTAGGGTACGGCTTAGGGTACGGGTTCGGGTACTGGTTCGGGTACGGCGTAGGGTATGGGTTAGGGTTAGGGTTAGGGTTAGTTTGAGGTTTAGGGCTCGGTTTAGGGTACGGGTTAGGATTAGGGTACGTGTTAGGGTTAGGGTACGCGTTAGGGTTAGGGTAGTTATTAAACCTATCCCACTCTCTAGATACCCCTTAGCACGTCAAGGAATATTATTTGGGTGTCCAGCCATGGAGAAGAGTTTAGACACTAGGAGAAGATAAGGAACACACCCATTATCAAGAAATCACATTAGGATTCTCTTTTTAACCTGTTCCTTAAAACACTAGTGCTTAGGAAATCTATTGGAGGCAGAAGCAGTCAAGGGTAGCTTAGGGTTAGGGTTAGGTTTAGGGTTAGGGTTAGGGTTAGGGTACGGCTTAGGGTACGGTTTCAGGTACGGGTTCGTGTACGGCGTAGGGTATGGGTTAGGGTTAGGGTTAGTTTGAAAGTTAGGGCTCGGTTTAGGGTACGGGTTAGGATTAGGGTTCGTGTTAGGGTTATGGTAGGGGTTAGGGTTAGGGTACGCGTTAGGGTTAGGGTAGTTATTAAACCTATCCCACTCTCTAGATACCCCTTAGCACGTCAAGGAATATTATTTGGGGGTCCAGCCATGGAGAAGAGTTTAGACACTAGGAGAAGATAAGGAACACACCCATTATCAAGAAATCACATTAGGATTCTCTTTTTAACCTGTTCCTTAATACAATAGTGCTTAGGAAATCTATTGGAGGCAGAAGCAGTCAAGGGTAGCTTAGGGTTAGGGTTAGGGTTAGGGTTAGGTTTAGGGTACGGCTTAGGGTACGGGTTCGGGTACGGGTTCGTGTACGCTGTAGGGTATGGGTTAGGTTTAGGGTTAGGGTTAGTTTGAAGGTTAGGGCTCGGTTTAGGGTACGGGTTAGGATTAGGGTTCGTGTTAGGGTTAGGGTAGGGGTTAGGGTTAGGGTACGCGTTAGGGTTAGGGTAGTTATTAAACCTATCCCACTCTCTAGATACCCCTTAGCACGTCAAGGAATATTATTTGGGGGTCCAGCCATGGAGAAGAGTTTAGACACTAGGAGAAGATAAGGAACACACCCATTATCAAGAAATCACATTAGGATTCTCTTTTTAACCTGTTCCTTAAAACACTAGTGCTTAGGAAATCTATTGGAGGCAGAAGCAGTCAAGGGTAGCTTAGGGTTAGGGTTTGGGTTAGGGTACGGCTTAGGGTACGGGTTCGGGTACGGGTTCGGGTACGGGTTTGGGTATGGCGTAGGATATGGGTTAGGGTTAGGGTTAGGGTTAGTTTGAGGGTTAGGGCTCGGTTTAGGGTACGGGTTAGGATTAGGGTACGTGTTAGGGTTAGGGTATGGGTTAGGGTTAGGGTACGCGTTAGGGTTAGGGTAGTTATTAAACCTATCCCACTCCCTAGATACCCCTTAGCACGTCAAGGAATATTATTTGGGGGACCAGCCATGGAGAAGAGTTTAGACAGTAGGAGAAGATAAGGAACACACCCATTATCAAGAAATCACATTAGGATTCTCTTTTTAACCTGTTCCTTAAAACATAAGTGCTTAGGAAATCTATTGGAGGCAGAAGCAGTCAAGGGTAGCTTAGGGTTAGGGTTAGGGTTAGGGTTAGGGTACGGCTTAGGGTACGGGTTCGGGTACGGGTTCGTGTACGGCGTAGGGTATGGGTTAGGGTTAGGTTTAGGGTTAGTTTGAAGGTTAGGGCTCGGTTTAGGGTACGGGTTAGGATTAGGGTTCGTGTTAGGGTTAGGGTAGGGGTTAGGGTTAGGGTACGCGTTAGGGTTAGGGTAGTTATTAAACCTATCCCACTCTCTAGATACCCCTTAGCACGTCAAGGAATATTATTTGGGTATCCAGCCATGGAGAAGAGTTTAGACACTAGGAGAAGATAAGGAACACACCCATTATCCTGAAATCACATTAGGATTCTCTTTTTAACCTGTTCCTTAAAACACTAGTGCTTAGGAAATCTATTGGAGGCAGAAGCAGTCAAGGGTAGCTTAGGGTTAGGGTTAGGGTTAGGGTTAGGGTTAGCTTTAGGGTACCGCTTAGGGTACGGGTTCGGGTACGGCGTAGGGTATGGGTTAGGGTTAGGGTTAGGGTTAATTTGAGGGTTAGGGCTCGGTTTAGGGTATGGGTTAGGATTAGGGAACGTGTTAGGGTTAGGGTACGCGTTAGGGTTAGGGTAGTTATTAAACCTATCCCACTCTCTAGATACCCCTTAGCACGTCAAGGAATATTATTTGGGGTTCCAGCCATGGAGAAGAGTTTAGACACTAGGAGAAGATAAGGAACAAACCCATTATCAAGAAATCACATTCGGATTCTCTTTTTAACCTCTTCCTTAAAACACTAGTGCTTAGGAAATCTATTGGAGGCAGAAGCAGTCAAGGGTAGCTTAGGGTTAGGGTTAGGGTTAGGGTTAGCTTTAGTGTTAGGGTACGGGTTAGGTTACGGGTTCGGGTACGGTGTAGGGTATGGGTTAGGGTTAGGGTTAGGGTTAGTTTGAGGGTTAGGGCTCGGTTTAGGGTACGGGTTAGGATTAGGGTACGTGTTAGTGTTAGGGTAGGGGTTAGGGTTAGGGTACGCGTTAGGGTTAGGGTAGTTATTAAACCTATCCCACTCTCTAGATACCCCTTAGCACGTCAAGGAATATTATTTGGGTGTCCAGCCATGGAGAAGAGTTTAGACACTAGGAGAAGATAAGGAACACACCCATTATCAAGAAATCACATTAGGATTCTCTTTTTAACCTGTTCCTTAAAACACTAGTGCTTAGGAAATCTATTGGAGGCAGAAGCAGTCAAGGGTAGCTTAGGGTTAGGGTTAGGGTTAGGGTTAGGTTTAGGGTACGGCTTAGGGTACGGGTTCGGGTACGGGTTCGTGTACGGTGTAGGGTATGGGTTAGGGTTAGGGTTAGGGTTAGTTTGAAGGTTAGGGCTCGGTTTAGGGTACGGGTTAGGATTAGGGTTCGTGTTAGGGTTAGGGTAGGGGTTAGGGTTAGGGAACGCGTTAGGGTTAGGGTAGATATTAAAGCTATCCCACTCTCTAGATACCCCTTAGCACGTCAAGGAATATTATTTGGGTGTCCAGCCATGGAGAAGAGTTTAGACACTAGGAGAAGATAAGGAACACACCCATTATCCTGAAATCACATTAGGATTCTCTTTTTAACCTGTTCCTTAATACACTAGTGCTTAGGAAATCTATTGGAGGCAGAAGCAGTCAAGGGTAGCTTAGGGTTAGGGTTAGGGTTAGGGTTAGGGTTAGGGTACGGCTTAGCGTACGGGTTCGGGTACGGGTTCGGGTACGGCGTAGGGTATGGGTTAGGTTTAGTGTTAGGGTTAGTTTGAGGGTTAGGGCTCGGTTTAGGGTACGGGTTAGGATTAGTGTACGTGTTAGCATTAGGGTAGAGGTTAGGGTTAGGGTACGCGTTAGGGTTAGGGTAGTTATTAAACCCATCCCACTCTCTAGATACCCCTTAGCACGTCAAGGAATATTATTTGGGGGTCCAGCCTTGGAGAAGAGTTTAGACACTAGGAGAAGATAAGGAACACACCCATTATCCTGAAATCACATTAGGATTCTCTTTTTAACCTGTTCCTTAAAACACTAGTGCTTAGGAAATCTATTGGAGGCAGAAGCAGTCAAGGGTAGCTTAGGGTTAGTGTTAGGGTTAAGGTACGGCTTAGGGTACGGGTTCGGGTACGGGTTCGGGTACGGCGTAGGGTATGGGGTAGGGTTAGGGATAGTTTGAGGGTTAGGGCTCGGTTTAGGGTACGGTTTAGGATTAGGGTACGTGTTAGGGTTAGGGTACGCGTTAGGGTTAGTGTAGTTATTAAACCTATCCCACTCTCTAGATACCCCTTAGCACGTCAAGGAATATTATTTGGGGGTCCAGCCATGGAGAAGAGTTTAGACACTAGGAGAAGATAAGGAACACACCCATTATCAAGAAATCACATTAGGATTCTCTTTTTAACCTGTTCCTTAAAACACTAGTGCTTAGGAAATCTATTGGAGGCAGAAGCAGTCAAGGGTAGCTTAGGGTTAGGGTTAGGGTTATTGTTAGGGTAAGGCTTAGGGTACGGGTTCGGGTACGGCATAGGGTATGGGTTAGGGTTAGGGTTAGGGTTAGTTTGAGGGTTAGGGCTCGGTTTAGGGTACGGGTTAGGATTAGGGTACGTGTTAGGGTTAGGGTAGGGGTTAGGTTTAGGGTACGCGTTAGGGTTAGGGTAGTTATTAAACCTATCCCACTCCCTAGATACCCCTTAGCACGTCAAGGAATATTATTTGGGGGACCAGCCATGGAGAAGAGTTTAGACACTAGGAGAAGATAAGGAACACACCCATTATCAAGAAATCACTTTAGGATTCTCTTTTTAACCTGTTCCTTAAAACACTAGTGCTTAGGAAATCTATTGGAGGCAGAAGCAGTCAAGGGTAGCTTAGGGTTAGGGTTAGGGTTAGGGTTAGGTTTAGGGTACGGGTTCGGGTAAGGGTTCGTGTACGGCGTAGGGTATGGGTTAGGGTTAGGGTTAGGGTTAGTTTGAAGGTTAGGGCTCGGTTTAGGGTACGGGTTAGGATTAGGGTTCGTGTTAGGGTTAGGGTAGGGGTTAGGGTTAGGGTACGCGTTAGGGTTAGGGTAGTTATTAAACCTATCCCACTCTCTAGATACCCCTTAGCACGTCAAGGAATATTATTTGGGGGTCCAGCCATGGAGAAGAGTTTAGATACTAGGAGAAGATAAGGAACACACCCATTATCAAGAAATCACATTAGGATTCTCTTTTTAACCTGTTCCTTAAAACAATAGTGCTTAGGAAATCAATTGGAGGCAGAAGCAGTCAAGGGTAGCTTAGGGTTAGGGTTAGGGTTATTGTTAGGGTAAGGGTTAGGGTTAGGGTTAGGGTTAGGGTTAGGGTTAGGGTTAGGGTTAGGGTTAGGGTTAGGGTTAGGGTTAGGGTTAGTTTGAGGGTTAGGGTTAGGGTTAGGGTTAGGGTTAGGGTTAGGGTTAGGGTTAGGGTTAGGGTTAGGGTTAGGGTACGGGTTCGGGTACGGGTTCGGGTACGGCGTAGGGTATGGGTTAGGGTTAGGGTTAGGGTTAGTTTGAGGGTTAGGGCTCGGTTTAGGGTACGGGTTAGGATTAGGGTACGTGTTAGGGTTAGGGTAGGGGTTAGGGTTAGGGTACGCGTTAGGGTTAGGGTAGTTATTAAACCTATCCCACTCTCTAGATACCCCTTAGCACGTCAAGGAATATTATTTGGGGGTCCTGCCATGGAGAAGAGTTTAGACACTAGGAGAAGATAAGGAACACACCCATTATCAAGAAATCACATTAGGATTCTCTTTTTAACCTGTTCCTTAAAACACTAGTGCTTAGGAAATCTATTGGAGGCAGAAGCAGTCAAGGGTAGCTTAGGGTTAGGGTTAGGGTTAGGGTACGGCTTAGGGTACGGGTTCGGGTACGGGTTCGGGTACGGGTTCGGGTACGGCATAGGGTATGGGTTAGGTTTAGGGTTAGGGTTAGTTTGAGGGTTAGGGCTCGGTTTAGGGTACGGGTTAGGATTAGGGTACGTGTTAGGGTTAGGGTACGCGTTAGGGTTAGGGTAGTTATTAAACCTATCCCACTCTCTAGATACCCCTTAGCACGTCAAGGAATATTATTTGGGTGTCCAGCCATGGAGAAGAGTTTAGACACTAGGAGAAGATAAGGAACACACCCATTATCAAGAAATCACATTAGGATTCTCTTTTTAACCTGTTCCTTAAAACACTAGTGCTTAGGAAATCTAATGGAGGCAGAAGCAGTCAAGGGTAGCTTAGGGTTAGGGTTAGGTTTAGGGTTAGGGTTAGGGTTAGGGTACGGCTTAGGGTACGGTTTCAGGTACGGGTTCGTGTACGGCGTAGGGTATGGGTTAGGGTTAGGGTTAGTTTGAAAGTTAGGGCTCGGTTTAGGGTACGGGTTAGGATTAGGGTTCGTGTTAGGGTTATGGTAGGGGTTAGGGTTAGGGTACGCGTTAGGGTTAGGGTAGTTATTAAACCTATCCCACTCTCTAGATACCCCTTAGCACGTCAAGGAATATTATTTGGGGGTCCAGCCTTGGAGAAGAGTTTAGACACTAGGAGAAGATAAGGAACACACCCATTATCAAGAAATCACATTAGGATTCTCTTTTTAACCTGTTCCTTAATACAATAGTGCTTAGGAAATCTATTGGAGGCAGAAGCAGTCAAGGGTAGCTTAGGGTTAGGGTTAGGGTTAGGGTTAGGTTTAGGGTACGGCTTAGGGTACGGGTTCGGGTACGGGTTCGTGTACGCTGTAGGGTATGGGTTAGGTTTAGGGTTAGGGTTAGTTTGAAGGTTAGGGCTCGGTTTAGGGTACGGGTTAGGATTAGGGTTCGTGTTAGGGTTAGGGTAGGGGTTAGGGTTAGGGTACGCGTTAGGGTTAGGGTAGTTATTAAACCTATCCCACTCTCTAGATACCCCTTAGCACGTCAAGGAATATTATTTGGGGGTCCAGCAATGGAGAAGAGTTTAGACACTAGGAGAAGATAAGGAACACACCCATTATCAAGAAATCACATTAGGATTCTCTTTTTAACCTGTTCCTTAAAACACTAGTGCTTAGGAAATCTATTGGAGGCAGAAGCAGTCAAGGGTAGCTTAGGGTTAGGGTTTGGGTTAGGGTACGGCTTAGGGTACGGGTTCGGGTACGGGTTCGGGTACGGGTTTGGGTATGGCGTAGGATATGGGTTAGGGTTAGGGTTAGGGTTAGTTTGAGGGTTAGGGCTCGGTTTAGGGTACGGGTTAGGATTAGGGTACGTGTTAGGGTTAGGGTATGGGTTAGGGTTAGGGTACGCGTTAGGGTTAGGGTAGTTATTAAACCTATCCCACTCCCTAGATACCCCTTAGCACGTCAAGGAATATTATTTGGGGGACCAGCCATGGAGAAGAGTTTAGACAGTAGGAGAAGATAAGGAACACACCCATTATCAAGAAATCACATTAGGATTCTCTTTTTAACCTGTTCCTTAAAACATAAGTGCTTAGGAAATCTATTGGAGGCAGAAGCAGTCAAGGGTAGCTTAGGGTTAGGGTTAGGGTTAGGGTTAGGATACGGCTTAGGGTACGGTTTCGGGTACGGGTTCGTGTACGGCGTAGGGTATGGGTTAGGGTTAGGGTTAGGGTTAGTTTGAAGGTTAGGGCTCGGTTTAGGGTACGGGTTAGGATTAGGGTTCGTGTTAGGGTTAGGGTAGGGGTTAGGGTTATGGTACGCGTTAGGGTTAGGGTAGTTATTAAACCTATCCCACTCTCTAGATACCCCTTAGCACGTCAAGGAATATTATTTGGGTATCCAGCCATGGAGAAGAGTTTAGACACTAGGAGAAGATAAGGAACACACCCATTATCCTGAAATCACATTAGGATTCTCTTTTTAACCTGTTCCTTAAAACACTAGTGCTTAGGAAATCTATTGGAGGCAGAAGCAGTCAAGGGTAGCTTAGGGTTAGGGTTAGGGTTAGGGTTAGGGTTAGCTTTAGGGTACCGCTTAGGGTACGGGTTCGGGTACGGCGTAGGGTATGGGTTAGGGTTAGGGTTAGGGTTAATTTGAGGGTTAGGGCTCGGTTTAGGGTATGGGTTAGGATTAGGGTACGTGTTAGGGTTAGGGTACGCATTAGGGTTAGGGTAGTTATTAAACCTATCCCACTCTCTAGATACCCCTTAGCACGTCAAGGAATATTATTTGGGGTTCCAGCCATGGAGAAGAGTTTAGACACTAGGAGAAGATAAGGAACAAACCCATTATCAAGAAATCACATTCGGATTCTCTTTTTAACCTCTTCCTTAAAACACTAGTGCTTAGGAAATCTATTGGAGGCAGAAGCAGTCAAGGGTAGCTTAGGGTTAGGGTTAGGGTTAGGGTTAGCTTTAGTGTTAGGGTACGGGTTAGGTTACGGGTTCGGGTACGGTGTAGGGTATGGGTTAGGGTTAGGGTTAGGGTTAGTTTGAGGGTTAGGGCTCGGTTTAGGGTACGGGTTAGGATTAGGGTACGTGTTAGGGTTAGGGTAGGGGTTAGGGTTAGGGTACGCGTTAGGGTTAGGGTAGTTATTAAACCTATCCCACTCTCTAGATACCCCTTAGCACGTCAAGGAATATTATTTGGGTGTCCAGCCATGGAGAAGAGTTTAGACACTAGGAGAAGATAAGGAACACACCCATTATCAAGAAATCACATTAGGATTCTCTTTTTAACCTGTTCCTTAAAACACTAGTGCTTAGGAAATCTATTGGAGGCAGAACCAGTCAAGGGTAGCTTAGGGTTAGGGTTAGGGTTAGGGTTAGGTTTAGGGTACGGCTTAGGGTACGGGTTCGGGTACGGGTTCGTGTACGGCGTAGGGTATGGGTTAGGGTTAGGGTTAGGGTTAGTTTGAAGGTTAGGGCTCGGTTTAGGGTACGGGTTAGGATTAGGGTTCGTGTTAGGGTTAGGGTAGGGGTTAGGGTTAGGGAACGCGTTAGGGTTAGGGTAGTTATTAAAGCTATCCCACTCTCTAGATACCCCTTAGCACGTCAAGGAATATTATTTGGGTGTCCAGCCATGGAGAAGAGTTTAGACACTAGGAGAAGATAAGGAACACACCCATTATCCTGAAATCACATTAGGATTCTCTTTTTAACCTGTTCCTTAATACACTAGTGCTTAGGAAATCTATTGGAGGCAGAAGCAGTCAAGGGTAGCTTAGGGTTAGGGTTAGGGTTAGGGTTAGGGTTAGGGTACGGCTTAGGGTACGGGTTCGGGTACGGGTTCGGGTACGGCGTAGGGTATGGGTTAGGTTTAGTGTTAGGGTTAGTTTGAAGGTTAGGGCTCGGGTTAGGGTACGGGTTAGGATTAGGGTTCGTGTTAGGGTTAGGGTAGGGGTTAGGGTTAGGGTACGCGTTAAGGTTAGGGTAGTTATTAAACCTATCCCACTCTCTAGATACCCCTTAGCACGTCAAGGAATATTATTTGGGGGTCCAGCCATGGAGAAGAGTTTAGACACTAGGAGAATATAAAGAACACACCCATTATCCTGAAATCACATTAGGATTCTCTTTTTAACCTGTTCCTTAATACACTAGTGCTTAGGAAATCTATTGGAGGCAGAAGCAGTCAAGGGTAGCTTAGGGTTAGGGTTACAGTTAGGGTTAGGGTTAGGGTATGGCTTAGGGTACGGGTTCGGGTACGGCGTAGGGTATGTGTTAGGGTTAGGGTTAGGGTTAGTTTGAGGGTTAGGGCTCGGTTTAGGGTACGGGTTAGGATTAGGGTACGTGTTAGGGTTAGGGTAGGGGTTAGGGTTAGGGTACGCGTTAGGGTTAGGGTAGTTATTAAACCTATCCCACTCTCTAGAAACCCCTTAGCACGTCAAGGAATATTATTTGGGGGTCCAGCCATGGAGAAGAGTTTAGACACTAGGAGAAGATAAGGAACACACCCATTATCAAGAAATCACATTAGGATTCTCTTTTTAACCTGTTCCTTAAAACACTAGTGCTTAGGGAAACTATTGGAGGCAGAAGCAGTCAAGGGTAGCTTAGGGTTAGGGTTTGGGTTAGGGTACGGCTTAGGGTACGGGTTCGGGTACGGGTTCGGGTACGGGTTTGGGTATGGCGTAGGATATGGGTTAGGGTTAGGGTTAGGGTTAGTTTGAGGGTTAGGGCTCGGTTTAGGGTACGGGTTAGGATTAGGGTACGTGTTAGGGTTAGGGTAGGGGTTAGGGTTAGGGTACGCGTTAGGGTTAGGGTAGTTATTAAACCTATCCCACTCTCTAGATACCCCTTAGCACGTCAAGGAATATTATTTGGGGGTCCAGCCATGGAGAAGAGTTTAGACACTAGGAGAAGATAAGGAACACACCCATTATCAAGAAATCACATTAGGATTCTCTTTTTAACCTGTTCCTTAAAACACTAGTGCTTAGGAAATCTATTGGAGGCAAAGCAGTCAAGGGTAGCTTAGGGTTAGGGTTAGGGTTATTGTTAGGGTAAGGCTTAGGGTACGGGTTCGGGTACGGCATAGGGTATGGGTTAGGGTTAGGGTTAGGGTTAGTTTGAGGGTTAGGGCTCGGTTTAGGGTACGGGTTAGGATTAGGGTACGTGTTAGGGTTAGGGTAGGGGTTAGGGTTAGGGTACGCGTTAGGGTTAGGGTAGTTATTAAACCTATCCCACTCTCTAGATACCCCTTAGCACGTCAAGGAATATTATTTGGGGGTCCAGCCATGGAGAAGAGTTTAGACACTAGGAGAAGATAAGGAACACACCCATTATCAAGAAATCACATTAGGATTCTCTTTTTAACCTGTTCCTTAAAACACTAGTGCTTAGGAAATCTATTGGAGGCAGAAGAAGTCAAGGGTAGCTTAGGGTTAGGGTTAGGGTTAGGGTACGGCTTAGGGTACGGGTTCGGGTACGGGTTCGGGTACGGGTTCGGGTACGGCATAGGGTATGGGTTAGGTTTAGGGTTAGGGTTAGTTTGAGGGTTAGGGCTCGGTTTAGGTTACGGGTTAGGATTAGGGTACGTGTTAGGGTTAGGGTAGGGGTTAGGGTTAGGGTACGCGTTAGGGTTAGGGTAGTTATTAAACCTATCCCACTCTCTAGATACCCCTTAGCACGTCAAGGAATATTATTTGGGTGTCCAGCCAAGGAGAAGAGTTTAGACACTAGGAGAAGATAAGGAACACACCCATTATCAAGAAATCACATTAGGATTCTCTTTTTAACCTGTTCCTTAAAACACTAGTGCTTAGGAAATCTATTGGAGGCAGAAGCAGTCAAGGGTAGCTTAGGGTTAGGGTTAGGCTTAGGGTTAGGGTTAGGGTTAGGGTACGGCTTAGGGTACGGTTTCAGGTACGGGTTCGTGTACGGCGTAGGGTATGGGTTAGGGTTAGGGTTAGTTTGAAGGTTAGGGCTCGGTTTAGGGTACGGTTTAGGATTAGGGTTCGTGTTAGGGTTAGGGTACGCGTTAGGGTTAGGGTAGTTATTAAACCTATCCCACTCTCTAGATACCCCTTAGCACGTCAAGGAATATTATTTGGGGGTCCAGCCATGGAGAAGAGTTTAGACACTAGGAGAAGATAAGGAACACACCCATTATCAAGAAATCACATTAGGATTCTCTTTTTAACCTGTTCCTTAATACACTAGTGCTTAGGAAATCTATTGGAGGCAGAAGCAGTCAAGGGTAGCTTAGGGTTAGGGTTAGGGTTAGGGTTAGGTTTAGGGTACGGCTTAGGGTACGGGTTCGGGTACGGGTTCGTGTACGCTGTAGGGTATGGGTTAGGGTTAGGGTTAGGGTTAGTTTGAAGGTTAGGGCTCGGTTTAGGGTACGGGTTAGGATTAGGGTTCGTGTTAGGGTTATGGTAGGGGTTAGGGTTAGGGTACGCGTTAGGGTTAGGGTAGTTATTAAACCTATCCCACTCTCTAGATACCCCTTAGCACGTCAAGGAATATTATTTGGGGGTCCAGCCATGGAGAAGAGTTTAGACACTAGGAGAAGATAAGGAACACACCCATTATCAAGAAATCACATTAGGATTCTCTTTTTAACCTGTTCCTTAAAACACTAGTGCTTAGGAAATCTATTGGAGGCAGAAGCAGTCAAGGGTAGCTTAGGGTTAGGGTTAGGGTTAGGGTTAGGGTTAGCTTTAGGGTACGGCTTAGGGTACGGGTTCGGGTACTGGTTCGGGTACGGCGTAGGGTATGGGTTAGGGTTAGGGTTAGGGTTAGTTTGAGGGTTAGGGCTCGGTTTAGGGTACGGGTTAGGATTAGGGTACGTGTTAGGGTTAGGGTACGCGTTAGGGTTAGGGTAGTTATTAAACCTATCCCACTCCCTAGATACCCCTTAGCACGTCAAGGAATATTATTTGGGGGTCCAGCCATGGAGAAGAGTTTAGACAGTAGGAGAAGATAAGGAACACACCCATTATCCTGAAATCACATTAGGATTCTCTTTTTAACCTGTTCCTTAATACACTAGTGCTTAGGAAATCTATTGGAGGCAGAAGCAGTCAAGGGTAGCTTAGGGTTAGGGTTAGGGTTAGGGTTAGGGTTAGCTTTAGGGTACGGCTTAGGGTACGGGTTCGGGTACTGGTTCGGGTACTGGTTCGGGTACGGCGTAGGGTATGGGTTAGGGTTAGGGTTAGGGTTAGTTTGAGGGTTAGGGCTCGGTTTAGGGTACGGGTTAGGATTAGGGTATGTGTTAGGGTTAGGGTACGCGTTAGGGTTAGGGTAGTTATTAAACCTATCCCACTCTCTAGATACCCCTTAGAACGTCAAGGAATATTATTTGGGGGTCCAGCCATGGAGAAGAGTTTAGACACTAGGAGAAGATAAGGAACACACCCATTATCAAGAAATCACATTAGGATTCTCTTTTTAACCTGTTCCTTAAAACACTAGTGCTTAGGAAATCTATTGGAGGCAGAAGCAGTCAAGGGTAGCTTAGGGTTAGGGTTAGGGTTAGGGTACGGCTTAGGGTACGGGTTCGGGTACGGGTTCGGGTACGGGTTCGGGTACGGCATAGGGTATGGGTTAGGTTTAGGGTTAGGGTTAGTTTGAGGGTTAGGGCTCGGTTTAGGTTACGGGTTAGGATTAGGGTACGTGTTAGGGTTAGGGTAGGGCTTAGGGTTAGGGTACGCGTTAGGGTTAGGGTAGTTATTAAACCTATCCCACTCTCTAGATACCCCTTAGCACGTCAAGGAATATTATTTGGGTGTCCAGCCAAGGAGAAGAGTTTAGACACTAGGAGAAGATAAGGAACACACCCATTATCAATAAATCACATTAGGATTCTCTTTTTAACCTGTTCCTTAAAACACTAGTGCTTAGGAAATCTATTGGAGGCAGAAGCAGTCAAGGGTAGCTTAGGGTTAGGGTTAGGTTTAGGGTTAGGGTTAGGGTTAGGGTACGGCTTAGGGTACGGTTTCAGGTACGGGTTCGTGTACGGCGTAGGGTATGGGTTAGGGTTAGGGTTAGTTTGAAGGTTAGGGCTCGGTTTAGGGTACGGTTTAGGATTAGGGTTCGTGTTAGGGTTAGGGTACGCGTTAGGGTTAGGGTAGTTATTAAACCTATCCCACTCTCTAGATACCCCTTAGCACGTCAAGGAATATTATTTGGGGGTCCAGCCATGGAGAAGAGTTTAGACACTAGGAGAAGATAAGGAACACACCCATTATCAAGAAATCACATTAGGATTCTCTTTTTAACCTGTTCCTTAATACACTAGTGCTTAGGAAATCTATTGGAGGCAGAAGCAGTCAAGGGTAGCTTAGGGTTAGGGTTAGGGTTAGGGTTAGGTTTAGGGTACGGCTTAGGGTACGAGTTCGGGTACGGGTTCGTGTACGCTGTAGGGTATGGGTTAGGGTTAGGGTTAGGGTTAGTTTGAAGGTTAGGGCTCGGTTTAGGGTACGGGTTAGGATTAGGGTTCGTGTTAGGGTTATGGTAGGGGTTAGGGTTAGGGTACGCGTTACGGTTAGGGTAGTTATTAAACCTATCCCACTCTCTAGATACCCCTTAGCACGTCAAGGAATATTATTTGGGGGTCCAGCCATGGAGAAGAGTTTAGACACTAGGAGAAGATAAGGAACACACCCATTATCAAGAAATCACATTAGGATTCTCTTTTTAACCTGTTCCTTAAAACACTAGTGCTTAGGAAATCTATTGGAGGCAGAAGCAGTCAAGGGTAGCTTAGGGTTAGGGTTAGGGTTAGGGTTAGGGTTAGGGTACGGGTTCGGGTAAGGGTTCGTGTACGGCGTAGGGTATGGGTTAGGGTTAGGGTTAGGGTTAGTTTGAAGGTTAGGGCTCGGTTTAGGGTACGGGTTAGGATTAGGGTACGTGTTAGGGTTAGGGTAGGGGTTAGGGTTAGGGTACGCGTTAGGGTTAGGGTAGTTATTAAACCTATCCCACTCTCTAGATACCCCTTAGAACGTCAAGGAATATTATTTGGGGGTCCAGCCATGGAGAAGAGTTTAGACACTAGGAGAAGATAAGGAACACACCCATTATCAAGAAATCACATTAGGATTCTCTTTTTAACCTGTTCCTTAAAACACTAGTGCTTAGGAAATCTATTGGAGGCAGAAGCAGTCAAGGGTAGCTTAGGGTTAGGGTTAGGGTTAGGGCTAGGGTTAGGACACGGCTTAGGGTACGGGTTCGGGTACGGGTTCGTGTACGGCGTAGGGTATGGGTTAGGGTTAGGGTTAGGGTTAGTTTGAAGGTTAGGGCTCGGTTTAGGGTACGGGTTAGGATTAGGGTTCGTGTTAGGGTTAGGGTAGGGGTTAGGGTTAGGGTACGCGTTAGGGTTAGGGTAGTTATTAAACCTATCCCACTCTCTAGATACCCCTTAGCACGTCAAGGAATATTATTTGGGGGTCCAGCCATGGAGAAGAGTTTAGACACTAGGAGAAAATAAGGAACACACCCATTATCCTGAAATCACATTAGGATTCTCTTTTTAACCTGTTCCTTAATACACTAGTGCTTAGGAAATCTATTGGAGGCAGAAGCAGTCAAGGGTAGCTTAGGGTTAGCGTTACGGTTAGGGTTAGGGTTAGGGTATGGCTTAGGGTACGGGTTCGGGTACGGGTTCGGGTACGGCGTAGGGTATGGGTTAGGGTTAGGGTTAGGGTTAGTTTGAGGGTTAGGGCTCGGTTTAGGGTACGGGTTAGGATTAGGGTACGTGTTAGGGTTAGGGTAGGGGTTAGGGTTAGGGTACGCGTTAGGGTTAGGGTAGTTATTAAACCTATCCCACTCTCTAAATACCCCTTAGCACGTCAAGGAATATTATTTGGGGGTCCTGCCATGGAGAAGAGTTTAGACACTAGGAGAAGATAAGGAACACACCCATTATCAAGAAATCACATTAGGATTCTCTTTTTAACCTGTTCCTTAAAACACTAGTGCTTAGGAAATCTATTGGAGGCAGAAGCAGTCAAGGGTAGCTTAGGGTTAGGGTTAGGGTTAGGGTACGGCTTAGGGTACGGGTTCGGGTACGGGTTCGGGTACGGGTTCGGGTACGGCATAGGGTATGGGTTAGGTTTAGGGTTAGGGTTAGTTTGAGGGTTAGGGCTCGGTTTAGGGTACGGGTTAGGATTAGGGTACGTGTTAGGGTTAGGGTACGCGTTAGGGTTAGGGTAGTTATTAAACCTATCCCACTCTCTAGATACCGCTTAGCACGTCAAGGAATATTATTTGGGTGTCCAGCCATGGAGAAGAGTTTAGACACTAGGAGAAGATAAGGAACACACCCATTATCAAGAAATCACATTAGGATTCTCTTTTTAACCTGTTCCTTAAAACACTAGTGCTTAGGAAATCTATTGGAGGCAGAAGCAGTCAAGGGTAGCTTAGGGTTAGGGTTAGGTTTAGGGTTAGGTTTAGGGTTAGGGTACAGCTTAGGGTACGGTTTCAGGTACGGGTTCGTGTACGGCGTAGGGTATGGGTTAGGGTTAGGGTTAGTTTGAAAGTTAGGGCTCGGTTTAGGGTACGGGTTAGGATTAGGGTTCGTGTTAGGGTTATGGTAGGGGTTAGGGTTAGGGTACGCGTTAGGGTTAGGGTAGTTATTAAACCTATCCCACTCTCTAGATACCCCTTAGCACGTCAAGGAATATTATTTGGGGGTCCAGCCATGGAGAAGAGTTTAGACACTAGGAGAAGATAAGGAACACACCCATTATCAAGAAATCACATTAGGATTCTCTTTTTAACCTGTTCCTTAATACAATAGTGCTTAGGAAATCTATTGGAGGCAGAAGCAGTCAAGGGTAGCTTAGGGTTAGGGTTAGGGTTAGGGTTAGGTTTAGGGTACGGCTTAGGGTACGGGTTCGGGTACGGGTTCGTGTACGCTGTAGGGTATGGGTTAGGTTTAGGGTTAGGGTTAGTTTGAAGGTTAGGGCTCGGTTTAGGGTACGGGTTAGGATTAGGGTTCGTGTTAGGGTTAGGGTAGGGGTTAGGGTTAGGGTACGCGTTAGGGTTAGGGTAGTTATTAAACCTATCCCACTCTCTAGATACCCCTTAGCACGTCAAGGAATATTATTTGGGGGTCCAGCAATGGAGAAGAGTTTAGACACTAGGAGAAGATAAGGAACACACCCATTATCAAGAAATCACATTAGGATTCTCTTTTTAACCTGTTCCTTAAAACACTAGTGCTTAGGAAATCTATTGGAGGCAGAAGCAGTCAAGGGTAGCTTAGGGTTAGGGTTTGGGTTAGGGTACGGCTTAGGGTACGGGTTCGGGTACGGGTTCGGGTACGGGTTTGGGTATGGCGTAGGATATGGGTTAGGGTTAGGGTTAGGGTTAGTTTGAGGGTTAGGGCTCGGTTTAGGGTACGGGTTAGGATTAGGGTACGTGTTAGGGTTAGGGTATGGGTTAGGGTTAGGGTACGCGTTAGGGTTAGGGTAGTTATTAAACCTATCCCACTCCCTAGATACCCCTTAGCACGTCAAGGAATATTATTTGGGGGACCAGCCATGGAGAAGAGTTTAGACAGTAGGAGAAGATAAGGAACACACCCATTATCAAGAAATCACATTAGGATTCTCTTTTTAACCTGTTCCTTAAAACATAAGTGCTTAGGAAATCTATTGGAGGCAGAAGCAGTCAAGGGTAGCTTAGGGTTAGGGTTAGGGTTAGGGTTAGGGTACGGCTTAGGGTACGGGTTCGGGTACGGGTTCGTGTACGGCGTAGGGTATGGGTTAGGGTTAGGGTTAGGGTTAGTTTGAAGGTTAGGGCTCGGTTTAGGGTACGGGTTAGGATTAGGGTTCGTGTTAGGGTTAGGGTAGGGGTTAGGGTTAGGGTACGCGTTAGGGTTAGGGTAGTTATTAAACCTATCCCACTCTCTAGATACCCCTTAGCACGTCAAGGAATATTATTTGGGTATCCAGCCATGGAGAAGAGTTTAGACACTAGGAGAAGATAAGGAACACACCCATTATCCTGAAATCACATTAGGATTCTCTTTTTAACCTGTTCCTTAAAACACTAGTGCTTAGGAAATCTATTGGAGGCAGAAGCAGTCAAGGGTAGCTTAGGGTTAGGGTTAGGGTTAGGGTTAGGGTTAGCTTTAGGGTACCGCTTAGGGTACGGGTTCGGGTACGGCGTAGGGTATGGGTTAGGGTTAGGGTTAGGGTTAATTTGAGGGTTAGGGCTCGGTTTAGGGTATGGGTTAGGATTAGGGTACGTGTTAGGGTTAGGGTAGGGGTTAGGGTTAGGGTACGCGTTAGGGTTAGGGTAGTTATTAAACCTATCCCACTCTCTAGATACCCCTTAGCACGTCAAGGAATATTATTTGGGTGTCCAGCCATGGAGAAGAGTTTAGACACTAGGAGAAGATAAGGAACACACCCATTATCAAGAAATCACATTAGGATTCTCTTTTTAACCTGTTCCTTAAAACACTAGTGCTTAGGAAATCTATTGGAGGCAGAACCAGTCAAGGGTAGCTTAGGGTTAGGGTTAGGGTTAGGGTTAGGTTTAGGGTACGGCTTAGGGTATGGGTTCGGGTACGGGTTCGTGTACGGCGTAGGGTATGGGTTAGGGTTAGGGTTAGGGTTAGTTTGAAGGTTAGGGCTCGGTTTAGGGTACGGGTTAGGATTAGGGTTCGTGTTAGGGTTAGGGTAGGGGTTAGGGTTAGGGAACGCGTTAGGGTTAGGGTAGTTATTAAAGCTATCCCACTCTCTAGATACCCCTTAGCACGTCAAGGAATATTATTTGGGTGTCCAGCCATGGAGAAGAGTTTAGACACTAGGAGAAGATAAGGAACACACCCATTATCCTGAAATCACATTAGGATTCTCTTTTTAACCTGTTCCTTAATACACTAGTGCTTAGGAAATCTATTGGAGGCAGAAGCAGTCAAGGGTAGCTTAGGGTTAGGGTTAGGGTTAGGGTTAGGGTTAGGGTACGGCTTAGGGTACGGGTTCGGGTACGGGTTCGGGTACGGCGTAGGGTATGGGTTAGGTTTAGTGTTAGGGTTAGTTTGAGGGTTAGGGCTCGGTTTAGGTTACGGGTTAGGATTAGTGTACGTGTTAGCATTAGGGTAGAGGTTAGGGTTAGGGTACGCGTTAGGGTTAGGGTAGTTATTAAACCCATCCCACTCTCTAGATACCCCTTAGCACGTCAAGGAATATTATTTGGGGGTCCAGCCTTGGAGAAGAGTTTAGACACTAGGAGAAGATAAGGAACACACCCATTATCCTGAAATCACATTAGGATTCTCTTTTTCACCTGTTCCTTAAAACACTAGTGCTTAGGAAATCTATTGGAGGCAGAAGCAGTCAAGGGTAGCTTAGGGTTAGTGTTAGGGTTAAGGTACGGCTTAGGGTACGGGTTCGGGTACGGGTTCGGGTACGGCGTAGGGTATGGGGTAGGGTTAGGGATAGTTTGAGGGTTAGGGCTCGGTTTAGGGTACGGTTTAGAATTAGGGTACGTGTTAGGGTTAGGGTACGCGTTAGGGTTAGGGTAGTTATTAAACCTATCCCACTCTCTAGATACCCCTTAGCACGTCAAGGAATATTATTTGGGGGTCCAGCCATGGAGAAGAGTTTAGACACTAGGAGAAGATAAGGAACACACCCATTATCAAGAAATCACATTAGGATTCTCTTTTTAACCTGTTCCTTAAAACACTAGTGCTTAGGAAATCTATTGGAGGCAGAAGCAGTCAAGGGTAGCTTAGGGTTAGGGTTAGGGTTAGGGCTAGGGTTAGGACACGGCTTAGGGTACGGGTTCGGGTACGGGTTCGTGTACGGAGTAGGGTATGTGTTTGGGTTAGTGTTAGGGTTAGTTTGAAGGTTAGGGCTCGGGTTAGGGTACGGGTTAGGATTAGGGTTCGTGTTAGGGTTAGGGTAGGGGTTAGGGTTAGGGTACGCGTTAAGGTTAGGGTAGTTATTAAACCTATCCCACTCTCTAGATACCCCTTAGCACGTCAAGGAATATTATTTGGGGGTCCAGCCATGGAGAAGAGTTTAGACACTAGGAGAATATAAAGAACACACCCATTATCCTGAAATCACATTAGGATTCTCTTTTTAACCTGTTCCTTAATACACTAGTGCTTAGGAAATCTATTGGAGGCAGAAGCAGTCAAGGGTAGCTTAGGGTTAGGGTTACAGTTAGGGTTAGGGTTAGGGTATGGCTTAGGGTACGGGTTCGGGTACGGCGTAGGGTATGTGTTAGGGTTAGGGTTAGGGTTAGTTTGAGGGTTAGGGCTCGGTTTAGGGTACGGGTTAGGATTAGGGTACGTGTTAGGGTTAGGGTAGGGGTTAGGGTTAGGGTACGCGTTAGGGTTAGGGTAGTTATTAAACCTATCCCACTCTCTAGAAACCCCTTAGCACGTCAAGGAATATTATTTGGGGGTCCAGCCATGGAGAAGAGTTTAGACACTAGGAGAAGATAAGGAACACACCCATTATCAAGAAATCACATTAGGATTCTCTTTTTAACCTGTTCCTTAAAACACTAGTGCTTAGGGAAACTATTGGAGGCAGAAGCAGTCAAGGGTAGCTTAGGGTTAGGGTTTGGGTTAGGGTACGGCTTAGGGTACGGGTTCGGGTACGGGTTCGGGTACGGGTTTGGGTATGGCGTAGGATATGGGTTAGGGTTAGGGTTAGGGTTAGTTTGAGGGTTAGGGCTCGGTTTAGGGTACGGGTTAGGATTAGGGTACGTGTTAGGGTTAGGGTAGGGGTTAGGGTTAGGGTACGCGTTAGGGTTAGGGTAGTTATTAAACCTATCCCACTCTCTAGATACCCCTTAGCACGTCAAGGAATATTATTTGGGGGTCCAGCCATGGAGAAGAGTTTAGACACTAGGAGAAGATAAGGAACACACCCATTATCAAGAAATCACATTAGGATTCTCTTTTTAACCTGTTCCTTAAAACACTAGTGCTTAGGAAATCTATTGGAGGCAAAGCAGTCAAGGGTAGCTTAGGGTTAGGGTTAGGGTTATTGTTAGGGTAAGGCTTAGGGTACGGGTTCGGGTACGGCATAGGGTATGGGTTAGGGTTAGGGTTAGGGTTAGTTTGAGGGTTAGGGCTCGGTTTAGGGTACGGGTTAGGATTAGGGTACGTGTTAGGGTTAGGGTAGGGGTTAGGTTTAGGGTACGCGTTAGGGTTAGGGTAGTTATTAAACCTATCCCACTCCCTAGATACCCCTTAGCACGTCAAGGAATATTATTTGGGGGACCAGCCATGGAGAAGAGTTTAGACACTAGGAGAAGATAAGGAACACACCCATTATCAAGAAATCACTTTAGGATTCTCTTTTTAACCTGTTCCTTAAAACACTAGTGCTTAGGAAATCTATTGGAGGCAGAAGCAGTCAAGGGTAGCTTAGGGTTAGGGTTAGGGTTAGGGTTAGGGTTAGGGTACGGGTTCGGGTAAGGGTTCGTGTACGGCGTAGGGTATGGGTTAGGGTTAGGGTTAGGGTTAGTTTGAAGGTTAGGGCTCGGTTTAGGGTACGGGTTAGGATTAGGGTTCGTGTTAGGGTTAGGGTAGGGGTTAGGGTTAGGGTACGCGTTAGGGTTAGGGTAGTTATTAAACCTATCCCACTCTCTAGATACCCCTTAGAACGTCAAGGAATATTATTTGGGGGTCCAGCCATGGAGAAGAGTTTAGACACTAGGAGAAGATAAGGAACACACCCATTATGAAGAAATCACATTAGGATTCTCTTTTTAACCTGTTCCTTAAAACACTAGTGCTTAGGAAATCTATTGGAGGCAGAAGCAGTCAAGGGTAGCTTAGGGTTAGGGTTAGGGTTAGGGCTAGGGTTAGGACACGGCTTAGGGTACGGGTTCGGGTACGGGTTCGTGTACGGCGTAGGGTATGGGTTTGGGTTAGGGTTAGGGTTAGTTTGAAGGTTAGGTCTCGGTTTAGGGTATGGGTTAGGATTAGGGTTCGTGTTAGGGTTAGGGTAGGGGTTAGGGTTAGGGTACGCGTTAGGGTTAGGGTAGTTATTAAACCTATCCCACTCTCTAGATACCCCTTAGCACGTCAAGGAATATTATTTGGGGGTCCAGCCATGGAGAAGAGTTTAGACACTAGGAGAAAATAAGGAACACACCCATTATCCTGAAATCACATTAGGATTCTCTTTTTAACCTGTTCCTTAATACACTAGTGCTTAGGAAATCTATTGGAGGCAGAAGCAGTCAAGGGTAGCTTAGGGTTAGCGTTACGGTTAGGGTTAGGGTTAGGGTATGGCTTAGGGTACGGGTTCGGGTACGGGTTCGGGTACGGCGTAGGGTATGGGTTAGGGTTAGGGTTAGGGTTAGTTTGAGGGTTAGGGCTCGGTTTAGGGTACGGGTTAGGATTAGGGTACGTGTTAGGGTTAGGGTAGGGGTTAGGGTTAGGGTACGCGTTAGGGTTAGGGTAGTTATTAAACCTATCCCACTCTCTAGATACCCCTTAGCACGTCAAGGAATATTATTTGGGGGTCCAGCCATGGAGAAGAGTTTAGACACTAGGAGAAGATAAGGAACACACCCATTATCAAGAAATCACATTAGGATTCTCTTTTTAACCTGTTGCTTAAAACACTAGTGCTTAGGAAATCTATTGGAGGCAGAAGCAGTCAAGGGTAGCTTAGGGTTAGGGTTAGGGTTAGGGTACGGCTTAGGGTACGGGTTCGGGTACGGGTTCGGGTACGGGTTCGGGTACGGCATAGGGTATGGGTTAGGTTTAGGGTTAGGGTTAGTTTGAGGGTTAGGGCTCGGTTTAGGTTACGGGTTAGGATTAGGGTACGTGTTAGGGTTAGGGTAGGGGTTAGGGTTAGGGTACGCGTTAGGGTTAGGGTAGTTATTAAACCTATCCCACTCTCTAGATACCCCTTAGCACGTCAAGGAATATTATTTGGGTGTCCAGCCAAGGAGAAGAGTTTAGACACTAGGAGAAGATAAGGAACACACCCATTATCAAGAAATCACATTAGGATTCTCTTTTTAACCTGTTCCTTAAAACACTAGTGCTTAGGAAATCTATTGGAGGCAGAAGCAGTCAAGGGTAGCTTAGGGTTAGGGTTAGGCTTAGGGTTAGGGTTAGGGTTAGGGTACGGCTTAGGGTACGGTTTCAGGTACGGGTTCGTGTACGGCGTAGGGTATGGGTTAGGGTTAGGGTTAGTTTGAAGGTTAGGGCTCGGTTTAGGGTACGGTTTAGGATTAGGGTTCGTGTTAGGGTTAGGGTACGCGTTAGGGTTAGGGTAGTTATTAAACCTATCCCACTCTCTAGATACCCCTTAGCACGTCAAGGAATATTATTTGGGGTTCCAGCCATGGAGAAGAGTTTAGACACTAGGAGAAGATAAGGAACAAACCCATTATCAAGAAATCACATTCGGATTCTCTTTTTAACCTCTTCCTTAAAACACTAGTGCTTAGGAAATCTATTGGAGGCAGAAGCAGTCAAGGGTAGCTTAGGGTTAGGGTTAGGGTTAGGGTTAGGGTTAGGGTACGGCTTAGGGTACGGGTTCGGGTACGGGTTCGTGTACGGAGTAGGGTATGTGTTTGGGTTAGTGTTAGGGTTAGTTTGAAGGTTAGGGCTCGGGTTAGGTTAGGGCTCGGTTTAGGGTACGGGTTAGGATTAGGGTACGTGTTAGGGTTAGGGTACGCGTTAGGGTTAGGGTAGTTATTAAACCTATCCCACTCTCTAGATACCCCTTAGCACGTCAAGGAATATTATTTGGGGGTCCAGCCATGGAGAAGAGTTTAGACACTAGGAGAAGATAAGGAACACACCCATTATCAAGAAATCACATTAGGATTCTCTTTTTAACCTGTTCCTTAAAACACTAGTGCTTAGGAAATCTATTGGAGGCAGAAGCAGTCAAGGGTAGCTTAGGGTTAGGGTTAGGGTTAGGGTACGGCTTAGGGTACGGGTTCGGGTACGGGTTCGGGTACGGGTTCGGGTACGGCATAGGGTATGGGTTAGGTTTAGGGTTAGGGTTAGTTTGAGGGTTAGGGCTCGGTTTAGGTTACGGGTTAGGATTAGGGTACGTGTTAGGGTTAGGGTAGGGCTTAGGGTTAGGGTACGCGTTAGGGTTAGGGTAGTTATTAAACCTATCCCACTCTCTAGATACCCCTTAGCACGTCAAGGAATATTATTTGGGTGTCCAGCCAAGGAGAAGAGTTTAGACACTAGGAGAAGATAAGGAACACACCCATTATCAATAAATCACATTAGGATTCTCTTTTTAACCTGTTCCTTAAAACACTAGTGCTTAGGAAATCTATTGGAGGCAGAAGCAGTCAAGGGTAGCTTAGGGTTAGGGTTAGGTTTAGGGTTAGGGTTAGGGTTAGGGTACGGCTTAGGGTACGGTTTCAGGTACGGGTTCGTGTACGGCGTAGGGTATGGGTTAGGGTTAGGGTTAGTTTGAAGGTTAGGGCTCGGTTTAGGGTACGGTTTAGGATTAGGGTTCGTGTTAGGGTTAGGGTACGCGTTAGGGTTAGGGTAGTTATTAAACCTATCCCACTCTCTAGATACCCCTTAGCACGTCAAGGAATATTATTTGGGGGTCCAGCCATGGAGAAGAGTTTAGACACTAGGAGAAGATAAGGAACACACCCATTATCAAGAAATCACATTAGGATTCTCTTTTTAACCTGTTCCTTAATACACTAGTGCTTAGGAAATCTATTGGAGGCAGAAGCAGTCAAGGGTAGCTTAGGGTTAGGGTTAGGGTTAGGGTTAGGTTTAGGGTACGGCTTAGGGTACGAGTTCGGGTACGGGTTCGTGTACGCTGTAGGGTATGGGTTAGGGTTAGGGTTAGGGTTAGTTTGAAGGTTAGGGCTCGGTTTAGGGTACGGGTTAGGATTAGGGTTCGTGTTAGGGTTATGGTAGGGGTTAGGGTTAGGGTACGCGTTACGGTTAGGGTAGTTATTAAACCTATACCACTCTCTAGATACCCCTTAGCACGTCAAGGAATATTATTTGGGGGTCCAGCCATGGAGAAGAGTTTAGACACTAGGAGAAGATAAGGAACACACCCATTATCAAGAAATCACATTAGGATTCTCTTTTTAACCTGTTCCTTAAAACACTAGTGCTTAGGAAATCTATTGGAGGCAGAAGCAGTCAAGGGTAGCTTAGGGTTAGGGTTAGGGTTAGGGTTAGGGTTAGGGTACGGGTTCGGGTAAGGGTTCGTGTACGGCGTAGGGTATGGGTTAGGGTTAGGGTTAGGGTTAGTTTGAAGGTTAGGGCTCGGTTTAGGGTACGGGTTAGGATTAGGGTTCGTGTTAGGGTTATGGTAGGGGTTAGGGTTAGGGTACGCGTTAGGGTTAGGGTAGTTATTAAACCTATCCCACTCTCTAGATACCCCTTAGCACGTCAAGGAATATTATTTGGGGGTCCAGCCATGGAGAAGAGTTTAGACACTAGGAGAAGATAAGGAACACACCCATTATCAAGAAATCACATTAGGATTCTCTTTTTAACCTGTTCCTTAATACAATAGTGCTTAGGAAATCTATTGGAGGCAGAAGCAGTCAAGGGTAGCTTAGGGTTAGGGTTAGGGTTAGGGTTAGGTTTAGGGTACGGCTTAGGGTACGGGTTCGGGTACGGGTTCGTGTACGCTGTAGGGTATGGGTTAGGTTTAGGGTTAGGGTTAGTTTGAAGGTTAGGGCTCGGTTTAGGGTACGGGTTAGGATTAGGGTTCGTGTTAGGGTTAGGGTAGGGGTTAGGGTTAGGGTACGCGTTAGGGTTAGGGTAGTTATTAAACCTATCCCACTCTCTAGATACCCCTTAGCACGTCAAGGAATATTATTTGGGGGTCCAGCAATGGAGAAGAGTTTAGACACTAGGAGAAGATAAGGAACACACCCATTATCAAGAAATCACATTAGGATTCTCTTTTTAACCTGTTCCTTAAAACACTAGTGCTTAGGAAATCTATTGGAGGCAGAAGCAGTCAAGGGTAGCTTAGGGTTAGGGTTTGGGTTAGGGTACGGCTTAGGGTACGGGTTCGGGTACGGGTTCGGGTACGGGTTTGGGTATGGCGTAGGATATGGGTTAGGGTTAGGGTTAGGGTTAGTTTGAGGGTTAGGGCTCGGTTTAGGGTACGGGTTAGGATTAGGGTACGTGTTAGGGTTAGGGTATGGGTTAGGGTTAGGGTACGCGTTAGGGTTAGGGTAGTTATTAAACCTATCCCACTCCCTAGATACCCCTTAGCACGTCAAGGAATATTATTTGGGGGACCAGCCATGGAGAAGAGTTTAGACAGTAGGAGAAGATAAGGAACACACCCATTATCAAGAAATCACATTAGGATTCTCTTTTTAACCTGTTCCTTAAAACATAAGTGCTTAGGAAATCTATTGGAGGCAGAAGCAGTCAAGGGTAGCTTAGGGTTAGGGTTAGGGTTAGGGTTAGGGTACGGCTTAGGGTACGGGTTCGGGTACGGGTTCGTGTACGGCGTAGGGTATGGGTTAGGGTTAGGGTTAGGGTTAGTTTGAAGGTTAGGGCTCGGTTTAGGGTACGGGTTAGGATTAGGGTTCGTGTTAGGGTTAGGGTAGGGGTTAGGGTTAGGGTACGCGTTAGGGTTAGGGTAGTTATTAAACCTATCCCACTCTCTAGATACCCCTTAGCACGTCAAGGAATATTATTTGGGTATCCAGCCATGGAGAAGAGTTTAGACACTAGGAGAAGATAAGGAACACACCCATTATCCTGAAATCACATTAGGATTCTCTTTTTAACCTGTTCCTTAAAACACTAGTGCTTAGGAAATCTATTGGAGGCAGAAGCAGTCAAGGGTAGCTTAGGGTTAGGGTTAGGGTTAGGGTTAGGGTTAGCTTTAGGGTACCGCTTAGGGTACGGGTTCGGGTACGGCGTACGGTATGGGTTAGGGTTAGGGTTAGGGTTAATTTGAGGGTTAGGGCTCGGTTTAGGGTATGGGTTAGGATTAGGGTACGTGTTAGGGTTAGGGTACGCATTAGGGTTAGGGTAGTTATTAAACCTATCCCACTCTCTAGATACCCCTTAGCACGTCAAGGAATATTATTTGGGGTTCCAGCCATGGAGAAGAGTTTAGACACTAGGAGAAGATAAGGAACAAACCCATTATCAAGAAATCACATTCGGATTCTCTTTTTAACCTCTTCCTTAAAACACTAGTGCTTAGGAAATCTATTGGAGGCAGAAGCAGTCAAGGGTAGCTTAGGGTTAGGGTTAGGGTTAGGGTTAGCTTTAGTGTTAGGGTACGGGTTAGGTTACGGGTTCGGGTACGGTGTAGGCTATGGGTTAGGGTTAGGGTTAGGGTTAGTTTGAGGGTTAGGGCTCGGTTTAGGGTACGGGTTAGGATTAGGGTACGTGTTAGGGTTAGGGTAGGGGTTAGGGTTAGGGTACGCGTTAGGGTTAGGGTAGTTATTAAACCTATCCCACTCTCTAGATACCCCTTAGCACGTCAAGGAATATTATTTGGGTGTCCAGCCATGGAGAAGAGTTTAGACACTAGGAGAAGATAAGGAACACACCCATTATCAAGAAATCACATTAGGATTCTCTTTTTAACCTGTTCCTTAAAACACTAGTGCTTAGGAAATCTATTGGAGGCAGAACCAGTCAAGGGTAGCTTAGGGTTAGGGTTAGGGTTAGGGTTAGGTTTAGGGTACGGCTTAGGGTACGGGTTCGGGTACGGGTTCGTGTACGGCGTAGGGTATGGGTTAGGGTTAGGGTTAGGGTTAGTTTGAAGGTTAGGGCTCGGTTTAGGGTACGGGTTAGGATTAGGGTTCGTGTTAGGGTTAGGGTAGGGGTTAGGGTTAGGGAACGCGTTAGGGTTAGGGTAGTTATTAAAGCTATCCCACTCTCTAGATACCCCTTAGCACGTCAAGGAATATTATTTGGGTGTCCAGCCATGGAGAAGAGTTTAGACACTAGGAGAAGATAAGGAACACACCCATTATCCTGAAATCACATTAGGATTCTCTTTTTAACCTGTTCCTTAATACACTAGTGCTTAGGAAATCTATTGGAGGCAGAAGCAGTCAAGGGTAGCTTAGGGTTAGGGTTAGGGTTAGGGTTAGGGTTAGGGTACGGCTTAGGGTACGGGTTCGGGTACGGGTTCGGGTACGGCGTAGGGTATGGGTTAGGTTTAGTGTTAGGGTTAGTTTGAGGGTTAGGGCTCGGTTTAGGTTACGGGTTAGGATTAGTGTACGTGTTAGCATTAGGGTAGAGGTTAGGGTTAGGGTACGCGTTAGGGTTAGGGTAGTTATTAAACCCATCCCACTCTCTAGATACCCCTTAGCACGTCAAGGAATATTATTTGGGGGTCCAGCCTTGGAGAAGAGTTTAGACACTAGGAGAAGATAAGGAACACACCCATTATCCTGAAATCACATTAGGATTCTCTTTTTCACCTGTTCCTTAAAACACTAGTGCTTAGGAAATCTATTGGAGGCAGAAGCAGTCAAGGGTAGCTTAGGGTTAGTGTTAGGGTTAAGGTACGGCTTAGGGTACGGGTTCGGGTACGGGTTCGGGTACGGCGTAGGGTATGGGGTAGGGTTAGGGATAGTTTGAGGGTTAGGGCTCGGTTTAGGGTACGGTTTAGAATTAGGGTACGTGTTAGGGTTAGGGTACGCGTTAGGGTTAGGGTAGTTATTAAACCTATCCCACTCTCTAGATACCCCTTAGCACGTCAAGGAATATTATTTGGGGGTCCAGCCATGGAGAAGAGTTTAGACACTAGGAGAAGATAAGGAACACACCCATTATCAAGAAATCACATTAGGATTCTCTTTTTAACCTGTTCCTTAAAACACTAGTGCTTAGGAAATCTATTGGAGGCAGAAGCAGTCAAGGGTAGCTTAGGGTTAGGGTTAGGGTTAGGGCTAGGGTTAGGACACGGCTTAGGGTACGGGTTCGGGTACGGGTTCGTGTACGGAGTAGGGTATGTGTTTGGGTTAGTGTTAGGGTTAGTTTGAAGGTTAGGGCTCGGGTTAGGGTACGGGTTAGGATTAGGGTTCGTGTTAGGGTTAGGGTAGGGGTTAGGGTTAGGGTACGCGTTAAGGTTAGGGTAGTTATTAAACCTATCCCACTCTCTAGATACCCCTTAGCACGTCAAGGAATATTATTTGGGGGTCCAGCCATGGAGAAGAGTTTAGACACTAGGAGAATATAAAGAACACACCCATTATTCTGAAATCACATTAGGATTCTCTTTTTAACCTGTTCCTTAATACACTAGTGCTTAGGAAATCTATTGGAGGCAGAAGCAGTCAAGGGTAGCTTAGGGTTAGGGTTACAGTTAGGGTTAGGGTTAGGGTATGGCTTAGGGTACGGGTTCGGGTACGGCGTAGGGTATGTGTTAGGGTTAGGGTTAGGGTTAGTTTGAGGGTTAGGGCTCGGTTTAGGGTACGGGTTAGGATTAGGGTACGTGTTAGGGTTAGGGTAGGGGTTAGGGTTAGGGTACGCGTTAGGGTTAGGGTAGTTATTAAACCTATCCCACTCTCTAGAAACCCCTTAGCACGTCAAGGAATATTATTTGGGGGTCCAGCCATGGAGAAGAGTTTAGACACTAGGAGAAGATAAGGAACACACCCATTATCAAGAAATCACATTAGGATTCTCTTTTTAACCTGTTCCTTAAAACACTAGTGCTTAGGGAAACTATTGGAGGCAGAAGCAGTCAAGGGTAGCTTAGGGTTAGGGTTTGGGTTAGGGTACGGCTTAGGGTACGGGTTCGGGTACGGGTTCGGGTACGGGTTTGGGTATGGCGTAGGATATGGGTTAGGGTTAGGGTTAGGGTTAGTTTGAGGGTTAGGGCTCGGTTTAGGGTACGGGTTAGGATTAGGGTACGTGTTAGGGTTAGGGTAGGGGTTAGGGTTAGGGTACGCGTTAGGGTTAGGGTAGTTATTAAACCTATCCCACTCTCTAGATACCCCTTAGCACGTCAAGGAATATTATTTGGGGGTCCAGCCATGGAGAAGAGTTTAGACACTAGGAGAAGATAAGGAACACACCCATTATCAAGAAATCACATTAGGATTCTCTTTTTAACCTGTTCCTTAAAACACTAGTGCTTAGGAAATCTATTGGAGGCAAAGCAGTCAAGGGTAGCTTAGGGTTAGGGTTAGGGTTATTGTTAGGGTAAGGCTTAGGGTACGGGTTCGGGTACGGCATAGGGTATGGGTTAGGGTTAGGGTTAGGGTTAGTTTGAGGGTTAGGGCTCGGTTTAGGGTACGGGTTAGGATTAGGGTACGTGTTAGGGTTAGGGTAGGGGTTAGGTTTAGGGTACGCGTTAGGGTTAGGGTAGTTATTAAACCTATCCCACTCCCTAGATACCCCTTAGCACGTCAAGGAATATTATTTGGGGGACCAGCCATGGAGAAGAGTTTAGACACTAGGAGAAGATAAGGAACACACCCATTATCAAGAAATCACTTTAGGATTCTCTTTTTAACCTGTTCCTTAAAACACTAGTGCTTAGGAAATCTATTGGAGGCAGAAGCAGTCAAGGGTAGCTTAGGGTTAGGGTTAGGGTTAGGGTTAGGGTTAGGGTACGGGTTCGGGTAAGGGTTCGTGTACGGCGTAGGGTATGGGTTAGGGTTAGGGTTAGGGTTAGTTTGAAGGTTAGGGCTCGGTTTAGGGTACGGGTTAGGATTAGGGTTCGTGTTAGGGTTAGGGTAGGGGTTAGGGTTAGGGTACGCGTTAGGGTTAGGGTAGTTATTAAACCTATCCCACTCTCTAGATACCCCTTAGAACGTCAAGGAATATTAATTGGGGGTCCAGCCATGGAGAAGAGTTTAGACACTAGGAGAAGATAAGGAACACACCCATTATGAAGAAATCACATTAGGATTCTCTTTTTAACCTGTTCCTTAAAACACTAGTGCTTAGGAAATCTATTGGAGGCAGAAGCAGTCAAGGGTAGCTTAGGGTTAGGGTTAGGGTTAGGGCTAGGGTTAGGACACGGCTTAGGGTACGGGTTCGGGTACGGGTTCGTGTACGGCGTAGGGTATGGGTTTGGGTTAGGGTTAGGGTTAGTTTGAAGGTTAGGTCTCGGTTTAGGGTACGGGTTAGGATTAGGGTTCGTGTTAGGGTTAGGGTAGGGGTTAGGGTTAGGGTACGCGTTAGGGTTAGGGTAGTTATTAAACCTATCCCACTCTCTAGATACCCCTTAGCACGTCAAGGAATATTATTTGGGGGTCCAGCCATGGAGAAGAGTTTAGACACTAGGAGAAAATAAGGAACACACCCATTATCCTGAAATCACATTAGGATTCTCTTTTTAACCTGTTCCTTAATACACTAGTGCTTAGGAAATCTATTGGAGGCAGAAGCAGTCAAGGGTAGCTTAGGGTTAGCGTTACGGTTAGGGTTAGGGTTAGGGTATGGCTTAGGGTACGGGTTCGGGTACGGGTTCGGGTACGGCGTAGGGTATGGGTTAGGGTTAGGGTTAGGGTTAGTTTGAGGGTTAGGGCTCGGTTTAGGGTACGGGTTAGGATTAGGGTACGTGTTAGGGTTAGGGTAGGGGTTAGGGTTAGGGTACGCGTTAGGGTTAGGGTAGTTATTAAACCTATCCCACTCTCTAGATACCCCTTAGCACGTCAAGGAATATTATTTGGGGGTCCAGCCATGGAGAAGAGTTTAGACACTAGGAGAAGATAAGGAACACACCCATTATCAAGAAATCACATTAGGATTCTCTTTTTAACCTGTTGCTTAAAACACTAGTGCTTAGGAAATCTATTGGAGGCAGAAGCAGTCAAGGGTAGCTTAGGGTTAGGGTTAGGGTTAGGGTACGGCTTAGGGTACGGGTTCGGGTACGGGTTCGGGTACGGGTTCGGGTACGGCATAGGGTATGGGTTAGGTTTAGGGTTAGGGTTAGTTTGAGGGTTAGGGCTCGGTTTAGGTTACGGGTTAGGATTAGGGTACGTGTTAGGGTTAGGGTAGGGGTTAGGGTTAGGGTACGCGTTAGGGTTAGGGTAGTTATTAAACCTATCCCACTCTCTAGATACCCCTTAGCACGTCAAGGAATATTATTTGGGTGTCCAGCCAAGGAGAAGAGTTTAGACACTAGGAGAAGATAAGGAACACACCCATTATCAAGAAATCACATTAGGATTCTCTTTTTAACCTGTTCCTTAAAACACTAGTGCTTAGGAAATCTATTGGAGGCAGAAGCAGTCAAGGGTAGCTTAGGGTTAGGGTTAGGCTTAGGGTTAGGGTTAGGGTTAGGGTACGGCTTAGGGTACGGTTTCAGGTACGGGTTCGTGTACGGCGTAGGGTATGGGTTAGGGTTAGGGTTAGTTTGAAGGTTAGGGCTCGGTTTAGGGTACGGTTTAGGATTAGGGTTCGTGTTAGGGTTAGGGTACGCGTTAGGGTTAGGGTAGTTATTAAACCTATCCCACTCTCTAGATACCCCTTAGCACGTCAAGGAATATTATTTGGGGGTCCAGCCATGGAGAAGAGTTTACACACTAGGAGAAGATAAGGAACACACCCATTATCAAGAAATCACATTAGGATTCTCTTTTTAACCTGTTCCTTAATACACTAGTGCTTAGGAAATCTATTGGAGGCAGAAGCAGTCAAGGGTAGCTTAGGGTTAGGGTTAGGGTTAGGGTTAGGTTTAGGGTACGGCTTAGGGTACGGGTTCGGGTACGGGTTCGTGTACGCTGTAGGGTATGGGTTAGGGTTAGGGTTAGGGTTAGTTTGAAGGTTAGGGCTCGGTTTAGGGTACGGGTTAGGATTAGGGTTCGTGTTAGGGTTATGGTAGGGGTTAGGGTTAGGGTACGCGTTACGGTTAGGGTAGTTATTAAACCTATACCACTCTCTAGATACCCCTTAGCACGTCAAGGAATATTATTTGGGGGTCCAGCCATGGAGAAGAGTTTAGACACTAGGAGAAGATAAGGAACACACCCATTATCAAGAAATCACATTAGGATTCTCTTTTTAACCTGTTCCTTAAAACACTAGTGCTTAGGAAATCTATTGGAGGCAGAAGCAGTAAAGGGTAGCTTAGGGTTAGGGTTAGGGTTAGGGTACGGCTTAGGGTACGGGTTCGGGTACGGGTTTGGGTACGGATTCGGGTACGGCGTAGGGTATGGGTTAGGTTTAGGGTTAGGGTTAGTTTGAGGGTTAGGGCTCGGTTTAGGTTACGGGTTAGGATTAGGGTACGGGTTAGGATTAGGGTACGTGTTAGGGTTAGGGTACGCGTTAGGGTTAGGGTAGTTATTAAACCTATCCCACTCTCTAGATACCCCTTAGCACGTCAAGGAATATTATTTGGGGGTCCAGCCATGGAGAAGAGTTTAGACACTAGGAGAAGATAAGGAACACACCCATTATCAAGAAATCACATTAGGATTCTCTTTTTAACCTGTTCCTTAAAACACTAGTGCTTAGGAAATCTATTGGAGGCAGAAGCAGTCAAGGGTAGCTTAGGGTTAGGGTTAGGGTTAGGGTACGGCTTAGGGTACGGGTTCGGGTACGGGTTCGGGTACGGCATAGGGTATGGGTTAGGTTTAGGGTTAGGGTTAGTTTGAGGGTTAGGGCTCGGTTTAGGTTACGGGTTAGGATTAGGGTACGTGTTAGGGTTAGGGTAGGGGTTAGGGTTAGGGTACGCGTTAGGGTTAGGGTAGTTATTAAACCTATCCCACTCTCTAGATACCCCTTAGCACGTCAAGGAATATTATTTGGGTGTCCAGCCAAGGAGAAGAGTTTAGACACTAGGAGAAGATAAGGAACACACCCATTATCAAGAAATCACATTAGGATTCTCTTTTTAACCTGTTCCTTAAAACACTAGTGCTTAGGAAATCTATTGGAGGCAGAAGCAGTCAAGGGTAGCTTAGGGTTAGGGTTAGGTTTAGGGTTAGGGTTAGGGTTAGGGTACGGCTTAGGGTACGGTTTCAGGTACGGGTTCGTGTACGGCGTAGGGTATGGGTTAGGGTTAGGGTTAGTTTGAAGGTTAGGGCTCGGTTTAGGGTACGGTTTAGGATTAGGGTTCGTGTTAGGGTTAGGGTACGCGTTAGGGTTAGGGTAGTTATTAAACCTATCCCACTCTCTAGATACCCCTTAGCACGTCAAGGAATATTATTTGGGGGTCCAGCCATGGAGAAGAGTTTAGACACTAGGAGAAGATAAGGAACACACCCATTATCAAGAAATCACATTAGGATTCTCTTTTTAACCTGTTCCTTAATACACTAGTGCTTAGGAAATCTATTGGAGGCAGAAGCAGTCAAGGGTAGCTTAGGGTTAGGGTTGGGGTTAGGGTTAGGTTTAGGGTACGGCTTAGGGTACGAGTTCGGGTACGGGTTCGTGTACGCTGTAGGGTATGGGTTAGGGTTAGGGTTAGGGTTAGTTTGAAGGTTAGGGCTCGGTTTAGGGTACGGGTTAGGATTAGGGTTCGTGTTAGGGTTATGGTAGGGGTTAGGGTTAGGGTACGCGTTACGGTTAGGGTAGTTATTAAACCTATACCACTCTCTAGATACCCCTTAGCACGTCAAGGAATATTATTTGGGGGTCCAGCCATGGAGAAGAGTTTAGACACTAGGAGAAGATAAGGAACACACCCATTATCAAGAAATCACATTAGGATTCTCTTTTTAACCTGTTCCTTAAAACACTAGTGCTTAGGAAATCTATTGGAGGCAGAAGCAGTCAAGGGTAGCTTAGGGTTAGGGTTAGGGTTAGGGTTAGGGTTAGGGTACGGGTTCGGGTAAGGGTTCGTGTACGGCGTAGGGTATGGGTTAGGGTTAGGGTTAGGGTTAGTTTGAAGGTTAGGGCTCGGTTTAGGGTACGGGTTAGGATTAGGGTTCGTGTTAGGGTTAGGGTAGGGGTTAGGGTTAGGGTACGCGTTAGGGTTAGGGTAGTTATTAAACCTATCCCACTCTCTAGATACCCCTTAGAACGTCAAGGAATATTATTTGGGGGTCCAGCCATGGAGAAGAGTTTAGACACTAGGAGAAGATAAGGAACACACCCATTATGAAGAAATCACATTAGGATTCTCTTTTTAACCTGTTCCTTAAAACACTAGTGCTTAGGAAATCTATTGGAGGCAGAAGCAGTCAAGGGTAGCTTAGGGTTAGGGTTAGGGTTAGGGCTAGGGTTAGGACACGGCTTAGGGTACGGGTTCGGGTACGGGTTCGTGTACGGCGTAGGGTATGGGTTTGGGTTAGGGTTAGGGTTAGTTTGAAGGTTAGGTCTCGGTTTAGGGTACGGGTTAGGATTAGGGTTCGTGTTAGGGTTAGGGTAGGGGTTAGGGTTAGGGTACGCGTTAGGGTTAGGGTAGTTATTAAACCTATCCCACTCTCTAGATACCCCTTAGCACGTCAAGGAATATTATTTGGGGGTCCAGCCATGGAGAAGAGTTTAGACACTAGGAGAAAATAAGGAACACACCCATTATCCTGAAATCACATTAGGATTCTCTTTTTAACCTGTTCCTTAATACACTAGTGCTTAGGAAATCTATTGGAGGCAGAAGCAGTCAAGGGTAGCTTAGGGTTAGCGTTACGGTTAGGGTTAGGGTTAGGGTATGGCTTAGGGTACGGGTTCGGGTACGGGTTCGGGTACGGCGTAGGGTATGGGTTAGGGTTAGGGTTAGGGTTAGTTTGAGGGTTAGGGCTCGGTTTAGGGTACGGGTTAGGATTAGGGTACGTGTTAGGGTTAGGGTAGGGGTTAGGGTTAGGGTACGCGTTAGGGTTAGGGTAGTTATTAAACCTATCCCACTCTCTAGATACCCCTTAGCACGTCAAGGAATATTATTTGGGGGTCCAGCCATGGAGAAGAGTTTAGACACTAGGAGAAGATAAGGAACACACCCATTATCAAGAAATCACATTAGGATTCTCTTTTTAACCTGTTCCTTAAAACACTAGTGCTTAGGAAATCTATTGGAGGCAGAAGCAGTCAAGGGTAGCTTAGGGTTAGGGTTAGGGTTAGGGTACGGCTTAGGGTACGGGTTCGGGTACGGGTTCGGGTACGGGTTCGGGTACGGCATAGGGTATGGGTTAGGTTTAGGGTTAGGGTTAGTTTGAGGGTTAGGGCTCGGTTTAGGTTACGGGTTAGGATTAGGGTACGTGTTAGGGTTAGGGTAGGGGTTAGGGTTAGGGTACGCGTTAGGGTTAGGGTAGTTATTAAACCTATCCCACTCTCTAGATACCCCTTAGCACGTCAAGGAATATTATTTGGGTGTCCAGCCAAGGAGAAGAGTTTAGACACTAGGAGAAGATAAGGAACACACCCATTATCAAGAAATCACATTAGGATTCTCTTTTTAACCTGTTCCTTAAAACACTAGTGCTTAGGAAATCTATTGGAGGCAGAAGCAGTCAAGGGTAGCTTAGGGTTAGGGTTAGGCTTAGGGTTAGGGTTAGGGTTAGGGTACGGCTTAGGGTACGGTTTCAGGTACGGGTTCGTGTACGGCGTAGGGTATGGGTTAGGGTTAGGGTTAGTTTGAAGGTTAGGGCTCGGTTTAGGGTACGGTTTAGGATTAGGGTTCGTGTTAGGGTTAGGGTACGCGTTAGGGTTAGGGGTAGTTATTAAACCTATACCACTCTCTAGATACCCCTTAGCACGTCAAGGAATATTATTTGGGGGTCCAGCCATGGAGAAGAGTTTAGACACTAGGAGAAGATAAGGAACACACCCATTATCAAGAAATCACATTAGGATTCTCTTTTTAACCTGTTCCTTAAAACACTAGTGCTTAGGAAATCTATTGGAGGCAGAAGCAGTCAAGGGTAGCTTCGGGTTAGGGTTAGGGTTAGGGCTAGGGTTAGGACACGGCTTAGGGTACGGGTTCGGGTACGGGTTCGTGTACGGAGTAGGGTATGTGTTTGGGTTAGTGTTAGGGTTAGTTTGAAGGTTAGGGCTCGGGTTAGGGTACGGGTTAGGATTAGGGTTCGTGTTAGGGTTAGGGTAGGGGTTAGGGTTAGGGTACGCGTTAAGGTTAGGGTAGTTATTAAACCTATCCCACTCTCTAGATACCCCTTAGCACGTCAAGGAATATTATTTGGGGGTCCAGCCATGGAGAAGAGTTTAGACACTAGGAGAATATAAAGAACACACCCATTATCCTGAAATCACATTAGGATTCTCTTTTTAACCTGTTCCTTAATACACTAGTGCTTAGGAAATCTATTGGAGGCAGAAGCAGTCAAGGGTAGCTTAGGGTTAGGGTTACAGTTAGGGTTAGGGTTAGGGTATGGCTTAGGGTACGGGTTCGGGTACGGCGTAGGGTATGTGTTAGGGTTAGGGTTAGGGTTAGTTTGAGGGTTAGGGCTCGGTTTAGGGTACGGGTTAGGATTAGGGTACGTGTTAGGGTTAGGGTAGGGGTTAGGGTTAGGGTACGCGTTAGGGTTAGGGTAGTTATTAAACCTATCCCACTCTCTAGAAACCCCTTAGCACGTCAAGGAATATTATTTGGGGGTCCAGCCATGGAGAAGAGTTTAGACACTAGGAGAAGATAAGGAACACACCCATTATCAAGAAATCACATTAGGATTCTCTTTTTAACCTGTTCCTTAAAACACTAGTGCTTAGGGAAACTATTGGAGGCAGAAGCAGTCAAGGGTAGCTTAGGGTTAGGGTTTGGGTTAGGGTACGGCTTAGGGTACGGGTTCGGGTACGGGTTCGGGTACGGGTTTGGGTATGGCGTAGGATATGGGTTAGGGTTAGGGTTAGGGTTAGTTTGAGGGTTAGGGCTCGGTTTAGGGTACGGGTTAGGATTAGGGTACGTGTTAGGGTTAGGGTAGGGGTTAGGGTTAGGGTACGCGTTAGGGTTAGGGTAGTTATTAAACCTATCCCACTCTCTAGATACCCCTTAGCACGTCAAGGAATATTATTTGTGGGTCCAGCCATGGAGAAGAGTTTAGACACTAGGAGAAGATAAGGAACACACCCATTATCAAGAAATCACATTAGGATTCTCTTTTTAACCTGTTCCTTAAAACACTAGTGCTTAGGAAATCTATTGGAGGCAAAGCAGTCAAGGGTAGCTTAGAGTTAGGGTTAGGGTTATTGTTAGGGTAAGGCTTAGGGTACGGGTTCGGGTACGGCATAGGGTATGGGTTAGGGTTAGGGTTAGGGTTAGTTTGAGGGTTAGGGCTCGGTTTAGGGTACGGGTTAGGATTAGGGTACGTGTTAGGGTTAGGGTAGGGGTTAGGTTTAGGGTACGCGTTAGGGTTAGGGTAGTTATTAAACCTATCCCACTCCCTAGATACCCCTTAGCACGTCAAGGAATATTATTTGGGGGACCAGCCATGGAGAAGAGTTTAGACACTAGGAGAAGATAAGGAACACACCCATTATCAAGAAATCACTTTAGGATTCTCTTTTTAACCTGTTCCTTAAAACACTAGTGCTTAGGAAATCTATTGGAGGCAGAAGCAGTCAAGGGTAGCTTAGGGTTAGGGTTAGGGTTAGGGTTAGGGTTAGGGTACGGGTTCGGGTAAGGGTTCGTGTACGGCGTAGGGTATGGGTTAGGGTTAGGGTTAGGGTTAGTTTGAAGGTTAGGGCTCGGTTTAGGGTACGGGTTAGGATTAGGGTTCGTGTTAGGGTTAGGGTAGGGGTTAGGGTTAGGGTACGCGTTAGGGTTAGGGTAGTTATTAAACCTATCCCACTCTCTAGATACCCCTTAGCACGTCAAGGAATATTATTTGGGGGTCCAGCCATGGAGAAGAGTTTAGACACTAGGAGAAAATAAGGAACACACCCATTATCCTGAAATCACATTAGGATTCTCTTTTTAACCTGTTCCTTAATACACTAGTGCTTAGGAAATCTATTGGAGGCAGAAGCAGTCAAGGGTAGCTTAGGGTTAGCGTTACGGTTAGGGTTAGGGTTAGGGTATGGCTTAGGGTACGGGTTCGGGTACGGGTTCGGGTACGGCGTAGGGTATGGGTTAGGGTTAGGGTTAGGGTTAGTTTGAGGGTTAGGGCTCGGTTTAGGGTACGGGTTAGGATTAGGGTACGTGTTAGGGTTAGGGTAGGGGTTAGGGTTAGGGTACGCGTTAGGGTTAGGGTAGTTATTAAACCTATCCCACTCTCTAGATACCCCTTAGCACGTCAAGGAATATTATTTGGGGGTCCAGCCATGGAGAAGAGTTTAGACACTAGGAGAAGATAAGGAACACACCCATTATCAAGAAATCACATTAGGATTCTCTTTTTAACCTGTTCCTTAAAACACTAGTGCTTAGGAAATCTATTGGAGGCAGAAGCAGTCAAGGGTAGCTTAGGGTTAGGGTTAGGGTTAGGGTACGGCTTAGGGTACGGGTTCGGGTACGGGTTCGGGTACGGGTTCGGGTACGGCATAGGGTATGGGTTAGGTTTAGGGTTAGGGTTAGTTTGAGGGTTAGGGCTCGGTTTAGGTTACGGGTTAGGATTAGGGTACGTGTTAGGGTTAGGGTAGGGGTTAGGGTTAGGGTACGCGTTAGGGTTAGGGTAGTTATTAAACCTATCCCACTCTCTAGATACCCCTTAGCACGTCAAGGAATATTATTTGGGTGTCCAGCCAAGGAGAAGAGTTTAGACACTAGGAGAAGATAAGGAACACACCCATTATCAAGAAATCACATTAGGATTCTCTTTTTAACCTGTTCCTTAAAACACTAGTGCTTAGGAAATCTATTGGAGGCAGAAGCAGTCAAGGGTAGCTTAGGGTTAGGGTTAGGCTTAGGGTTAGGGTTAGGGTTAGGGTACGGCTTAGGGTACGGTTTCAGGTACGGGTTCGTGTACGGCGTAGCGTATGGGTTAGGGTTAGGGTTAGTTTGAAGGTTAGGGCTCGGTTTAGGGTACGGTTTAGGATTAGGGTTCGTGTTAGGGTTAGGGTACGCGTTAGGGTTAGGGTAGTTATTAAACCTATCCCACTCTCTAGATACCCCTTAGCACGTCAAGGAATATTATTTGGGGGTCCAGCCATGGAGAAGAGTTTAGACACTAGGAGAAGATAAGGAACACACCCATTATCAAGAAATCACATTAGGATTCTCTTTTTAACCTGTTCCTTAATACACTAGTGCTTAGGAAACCTATTGGAGGCAGAAGCAGTCAAGGGTAGCTTAGGGTTAGGGTTAGGGTTAGGGTTAGGTTTAGGGTACGGCTTAGGGTACGGGTTCGGGTACGGGTTCGTGTACGCTGTAGGGTATGGGTTAGGGTTAGGGTTAGGGTTAGTTTGAAGGTTAGGGCTCGGTTTAGGGTACGGGTTAGGATTAGGGTTCGTGTTAGGGTTATGGTAGGGGTTAGGGTTAGGGTACGCGTTACGGTTAGGGTAGTTATTAAACCTATACCACTCTCTAGATACCCCTTAGCACGTCAAGGAATATTATTTGGGGGTCCAGCCATGGAGAAGAGTTTAGACACTAGGAGAAGATAAGGAACACACCCATTATCAAGAAATCACATTAGGATTCTCTTTTTAACCTGTTCCTTAAAACACTAGTGCTTAGGAAATCTATTGGAGGCAGAAGCAGTCAAGGGTAGCTTAGGGTTAGGGTTAGGGTTAGGGTACGGCTTAGGGTACGGGTTCGGGTACGGGTTCGGGTACGGATTCGGGTACGGCGTAGGGTATGGGTTAGGTTTAGGGTTAGGGTTAGTTTGAGGGTTAGGGCTCGGTTTAGGTTACGGGTTAGGATTAGGGTACGTGTTAGGGTTAGGGTAGGGTTTAGGGTTAGGGTACGCGTTAGGGTTAGGGTAGTTATTAAACCTATCCCACTCTCTAGATACCCCTTAGCACGTCAAGGAATATTATTTGGGGGTCCAGCCATGGAGAAGAGTTTAGACACTAGGAGAAGATAAGGAACACACCCATTATCAAGAAATCACATTAGGATTCTCTTTTTAACCTGTTCCTTAAAACACTAGTGCTTAGGAAATCTATTGGAGGCAGAAGCAGTCAAGGGTAGCTTAGGGTTAGGGTTAGGGTTAGGGTTAGGGTACGGCTTAGGGTACAGGTTCGGGTACGGGTTCGTGTACGGCGTAGGGTATGGGTTAGGGTTAGGGTTAGGGTTAGTTTGAAGGTTAGGGCTCGGTTTAGGGTACGGGTTAGGATTAGGGTTCGTGTTAGGGTTAGGGTAGGGGTTAGGGTTAGGGTACGCGTTAGGGTTAGGGTAGTTATTAAACCTATCCCACTCCCTAGATACCCCTTAGCACGTCAAGGAATATTATTTGGGGGTCCTCCATGGAGAAGAGTTTAGACAGTAGGAGAAGATAAGGAACACACCCATTATCCTGAAATCACATTAGGATTCTCTTTTTAACCTGTTCCTTAATACACTAGTGCTTAGGAAATCTATTGGAGGCAGAAGCAGTCAAGGGTAGCTTAGGGTTAGGGTTAGGGTTAGGGTTAGGGTTAGCTTTAGGGTACGGCTTAGGGCACGGGTTCGGGTACTGGTTCGGGTACGGCGTAGGGTATGGGTTAGGGTTAGGGTTAGGGTTAGTTTGAGGGTTAGGGCTCGGTTTAGGGTACGGGTTAGGATTAGGGTACGTGTTAGGGTTAGGGTACGCGTTAGGGTTAGGGTAGTTATTAAACCTATCCCACTCTCTAGATACCCCTTAGCACGTCAAGGAATATTATTTGGGGGTCCAGCCATGGAGAAGAGTTTAGACACTAGGAGAAGATAAGGAACACACCCATTATCAAGAAATCACATTAGGATTCTCTTTTTCACCTGTTCCTTAAAACACTAGTGCTTAGGAAATCTATTGGAGGCAGAAGCAGTCAAGGGTAGCTTAGGGTTAGGGTTAGGGTTAGGGTACGGCTTAGGGTACGGGTTCGGGTACGAGTTCGGGTACGGGTTCGGGTACGGCATAGGGTATGGGTTAGGTTTAGGGTTAGGGTTAGTTTGAAGGTTAGGGCTCGGTTTAGGTTACGGGTTAGGATTAGGGTACGTGTTAGGGTTAGGGTAGGGGTTAGGGTTAGGGTACGCGTTAGGGTTAGGGTAGTTATTAAACCTATCCCACTCTCTAGATACCCCTTAGCACGTCAAGGAATATTATTTGGGTGTCCAGCCAAGGAGAAGAGTTTAGACACTAGGAGAAGATAAGGAACACACCCATTATCAAGAAATCACATTAGGATTCTCTTTTTAACCTGTTCCTTAAAACACTAGTGCTTAGGAAATCTATTGGAGGCAGAAGCAGTCAAGGGTAGCTTAGGGTTAGGGTTAGGTTTAGGGTTAGGGTTAGGGTTAGGGTACGGCTTAGGGTACGGTTTCAGGTACGGGTTCGTGTACGGCGTAGGGTATGGGTTAGGGTTAGGGTTAGTTTGAAGGTTAGGGCTCGGTTTAGGGTACGGTTTAGGATTAGGGTTCGTGTTAGGGTTAGGGTACGCGTTAGGGTTAGGGTAGTTATTAAACCTATCCCACTCTCTAGATACCCCTTAGCACGTCAAGGAATATTATTTGGGGGTCCAGCCATGGAGAAGAGTTTAGACACTAGGAGAAGATAAGGAACACACCCATTATCAAGAAATCACATTAGGATTCTCTTTTTAACCTGTTCCTTAATACACTAGTGCTTAGGAAATCTATTGGAGGCAGAAGCAGTCAAGGGTAGCTTAGGGTTAGGGTTAGGGTTAGGGTTAGGTTTAGGGTACGGCTTAGGGTACGAGTTCGGGTACGGGTTCGTGTACGCTGTAGGGTATGGGTTAGGGTTAGGGTTAGGGTTAGTTTGAAGGTTAGGGCTCGGTTTAGGGTACGGGTTAGGATTAGGGTTCGTGTTAGGGTTATGGTAGGGGTTAGGGTTAGGGTACGCGTTACGGTTAGGGTAGTTATTAAACCTATACCACTCTCTAGATACCCCTTAGCACGTCAAGGAATATTATTTGGGGGTCCAGCCATGGAGAAGAGTTTAGACACTAGGAGAAGATAAGGAACACACCCATTATCAAGAAATCACATTAGGATTCTCTTTTTAACCTGTTCCTTAAAACACTAGTGCTTAGGAAATCTATTGGAGGCAGAAGCAGTCAAGGGTAGCTTAGGGTTAGGGTTAGGGTTAGGGTTAGGGTTAGGGTACGGCTTAGGGTACGGGTTCGGGTACGGGTTCGTGTACGGCGTAGGGTATGGGTTAGGGTTAGGGTTAGGGTTAGTTTGAAGGTTAGGGCTCGGTTTAGGGTACGGATTAGGATTAGGGTTCGTGTTAGGGTTAGGGTAGGGGTTAGGGTTAGGGTACGCGTTAGGGTTAGGGTAGTTATTAAACCTATCCCACTCCCTAGATACCCCTTAGCACGTCAAGGAATATTATTTGGGGGTCCAGCCATGGAGAAGAGTTTAGACAGTAGGAGAAGATAAGGAACACACCCATTATCCTGAAATCACATTAGGATTCTCTTTTTAACCTGTTCCTTAATACACTAGTGCTTAGGAAATCTATTGGAGGCAGAAGCAGTCAAGGGTAGCTTAGGGTTAGGGTTAGGGTTAGGGTTAGGGTTAGCTTTAGGGTACGGCTTAGGGTACGGGTTCGGGTACTGGTTCGGGTACGGCGTAGGGTATGGGTTAGGGTTAGGGTTAGGGTTAGTTTGAGGGTTAGGGCTCGGTTTAGGGTACGGGTTAGGATTAGGGTACGTGTTAGGGTTAGGGTACGCGTTAGGGTTAGGGTAGTTATTAAACCTATCCCACTCTCTAGATACCCCTTAGCACGTCAAGGAATATTATTTGGGGGTCCAGCCATGGAGAAGAGTTTAGACACTAGGAGAAGATAAGGAACACACCCATTATCAAGAAATCACATTAGGATTCTCTTTTTAACCTGTTCCTTAAAACACTAGTGCTTAGGAAATCTATTGGAGGCAGAAGCAGTCAAGGGTAGCTTAGGGTTAGGGTTAGGGTTAGGGTACGGCTTAGGGTACGGGTTCGGGTACGGGTTCGGGTACGGGTTCGGGTACGGCATATGGTATGGGTTAGGTTTAGGGTTAGGGTTAGTTTGAGGGTTAGGGCTCGGTTTAGGTTACGGGTTAGGATTAGGGTACGTGTTAGGGTTAGGGTAGGGGTTAGGGTTAGGGTACGCGTTAGGGTTAGGGTAGTTATTAAACCTATCCCACTCTCTAGATACCCCTTAGCACGTCAAGGAATATTATTTGGGTGTCCAGCCAAGGAGAAGAGTTTAGACACTAGGAGAAGATAAGGAACACACCCATTATCAAGAAATCACATTAGGATTCTCTTTTTAACCTGTTCCTTAAAACACTAGTGCTTAGGAAATCTATTGGAGGCAGAAGCAGTCAAGGGTAGCTTAGGGTTAGGGTTAGGTTTAGGGTTAGGGTTAGGGTTAGGGTACGGCTTAGGGTACGGTTTCAGGTACGGGTTCGTGTACGGCGTAGGGTATGGGTTAGGGTTAGGGTTAGTTTGAAGGTTAGGGCTCGGTTTAGGGTACGGTTTAGGATTAGGGTTCGTGTTAGGGTTAGGGTACGCGTTAGGGTTAGGGTAGTTATTAAACCTATCCCACTCTCTAGATACCCCTTAGCACGTCAAGGAATATTATTTGGGGGTCCAGCCATGGAGAAGAGTTTAGACACTAGGAGAAGATAAGGAACACACCCATTATCAAGAAATCACATTAGGATTCTCTTTTTAACCTGTTCCTTAATACACTAGTGCTTAGGAAATCTATTGGAGGCAGAAGCAGTCAAGGGTAGCTTAGGGTTAGGGTTAGGGTTAGGGTTAGGTTTAGGGTACGGCTTAGGGTACGGGTTCGGGTACGGGTTCGTGTACGCTGTAGGGTATGGGTTAGGGTTAGGGTTAGGGTTAGTTTGAAGGTTAGGGCTCGGTTTAGGGTACGGGTTAGGATTAGGGTTCGTGTTAGGGTTATGGTAGGGGTTAGGGTTAGGGTACGCGTTAGGGTTAGGGTAGTTATTAAACCTATACCACTCTCTAGATACCCCTTAGCACGTCAAGGAATATTATTTGGGGGTCCAGCCATGGAGAAGAGTTTAGACACTAGGAGAAGATAAGGAACACACCCATTATCAAGAAATCACATTAGGATTCTCTTTTTAACCTGTTCCTTAAAACACTAGTGCTTAGGAAATCTATTGGAGGCAGAAGCAGTCAAGGGTAGCTTAGGGTTAGGGTTAGGGTTAGGGTACGGCTTAGGGTACGGGTTCGGGTACGGGTTCGGGTACGGATTCGGGTACGGCGTAGGGTATGGGTTAGGTTTAGGGTTAGGGTTAGTTTGAGGGTTAGGGCTCGGTTTAGGTTACGGGTTAGGATTAGGGTACGTGTTAGGGTTAGGGTAGGGGTTAGGGTTAGGGTACGCGTTAGGGTTAGGGTAGTTATTAAACCTATCCCACTCTCTAGATACCCCTTAGCACGTCAAGGAATATTATTTGGGGGTCCAGCCATGGAGAAGAGTTTAGACACTAGGAGAAGATAAGGAACACACCCATTATCAAGAAATCACATTAGGATTCTCTTTTTAACCTGTTCCTTAAAACACTAGTGCTTAGGAAATCTATTGGAGGCAGAAGCAGTCAAGGGTAGCTTAGGGTTAGGGTTAGGGTTAGGGTTAGGGTACGGCTTAGGGTACGGGTTCGGGTACGGGTTCGTGTATGGCGTAGGGTATGGGTTAGGGTTAGGGTTAGGGTTAGTTTGAAGGTTAGGGCTCGGTTTAGGGTACGGGTTAGGATTAGGGTTCGTGTTAGGGTTAGGGTAGGGGTTAGGGTTAGGGTACGCGTTAGGGTTAGGGTAGTTATTAAACCTATCCCACTCCCTAGATACCCCTTAGCACGTCAAGGAATATTATTTGGGGGTCCAGCCATGGAGAAGAGTTTAGACAGTAGGAGAAGATAAGGAACACACCCATTATCCTGAAATCACATTAGGATTCTCTTTTTAACCTGTTCCTTAATACACTAGTGCTTAGGAAATCTATTGGAGGCAGAAGCAGTCAAGGGTAGCTTAGTGTTAGGGTTAGGGTTAGGGTTAGGGTTAGCTTTAGGGTACGGCTTAGGGTACGGGTTCGGGTACAGGTTCGGGTACGGCGTAGGGTATGGGTTAGGGTTAGGGTTAGGGTTAGTTTGAGGGTTAGGGCTCGGTTTAGGGTACGGGTTAGGATTAGGGTACGTGTTAGGGTTAGGGTACGCGTTAGGGTTAGGGTAGTTATTAAACCTATCCCACTCTCTAGATACCCCTTAGCACGTCAAGGAATATTATTTGGGTGTCCAGCCATGGAGAAGAGTTTAGACACTAGGAGAAGATAAGGAACACACCCATTATCAAGAAATCACATTAGGATTCTCTTTTTAACCTGTTCCTTAAAACACTAGTGCTTAGGAAATCTATTGGAGGCAGAAGCAGTCAAGGGTAGCTTAGGGTTAGGGTTAGGTTTAGGGTTAGGTTTAGGGTTAGGGTACGGCTTAGGGTACGGTTTCAGGTACGGGTTCGTGTACGGCGTAGGGTATGGGTTAGGGTTAGGGTTAGTTTGAAAGTTAGGGCTCGGTTTAGGGTACGGGTTAGGTTTAGGGTTCGTGTTAGGGTTATGGTAGGGGTTAGGGTTAGGGTACGCGTTAGGGTTAGGGTAGTTATTAAACCTATCCCACTCTCTAGATACCCCTTAGCACGTCAAGGAATATTATTTGGGGGTCCAGCCATGGAGAAGAGTTTAGACACTAGGAGAAGATAAGGAACACACCCATTATCAAGAAATCACATTAGGATTCTCTTTTTAACCTGTTCCTTAATACAATAGTGCTTAGGAAATCTATTGGAGGCAGAAGCAGTCAAGGGTAGCTTAGGGTTAGGGTTAGGGTTAGGGTTAGGTTTAGGGTACGGCTTAGGGTACGGGTTCGGGTACGGGTTCGTGTACGCTGTAGGGTATGGGTTAGGTTTAGGGTTAGGGTTAGTTTGAAGGTTAGGGCTCGGTTTAGGGTACGGGTTAGGATTAGGGTTCGTGTTAGGGTTAGGGTAGGGGTTAGGGTTAGGGTACGCGTTAGGGTTAGGGTAGTTATTAAACCTATCCCACTCTCTAGATACCCCTTAGCACGTCAAGGAATATTATTTGGGGGTCCAGCCATGGAGAAGAGTTTAGACACTAGGAGAAGATAAGGAACACACCCATTATCAAGAAATCACATTAGGATTCTCTTTTTAACCTGTTCCTTAAAACACTAGTGCTTAGGAAATCTATTGGAGGCAGAAGCAGTCAAGGGTAGCTTAGGGTTAGGGTTTGGGTTAGGGTACGGCTTAGGGTACGGGTTCGGGTACGGGTTCGGGTACGGGTTTGGGTATGGCGTAGGATATGGGTTAGGGTTAGGGTTAGGGTTAGTTTGAGGGTTAGGGCTCGGTTTAGGGTACGGGTTAGGATTAGGGTACGTGTTAGGGTTAGGGTATGGGTTAGGGTTAGGGTACGCGTTAGGGTTAGGGTAGTTATTAAACCTATCCCACTCCCTAGATACCCCTTAGCACGTCAAGGAATATTATTTGGGGGACCAGCCATGGAGAAGAGTTTAGACAGTAGGAGAAGATAAGGAACACACCCATTATCAAGAAATCACATTAGGATTCTCTTTTTAACCTGTTCCTTAAAACACTAGTGCTTAGGAAATCTATTGGAGGCAGAAGCAGTCAAGGGTAGCTTAGGGTTAGGGTTAGGGTTAGGGTTAGGGTTAGGGTTAGGGTACGGGTTCGGGTACGGGTTCGTGTACGGCGTAGGTTATGGGTTAGGGTTAGGGTTAGTTTGAAGGTTAGGGCTCGGTTTAGGGTACGGGTTAGGATTAGGGTTCGTGTTAGGGTTAGGTTAGGGGTTAGGGTTAGGGTACGCGTTAGGTTTAGGGTAGTTATTAAACCTATCCCACTCTCTAGATACCCCTTAGCACGTCAAGGAATATTATTTGGGGGTCCAGCCATGGAGAAGAGTTTAGACACTAGGAGAAGATAAGGAACACACCCATTATCCTGAAATCACATTAGGATTCTCTTTTTAACCTGTTCCTTAATACACTAGTGCTTAGGAAATCTATTGGAGGCAGAAGCAGTCAAGGGTAGCTTAGGGTTAGGGTTACGGTTAGGGTTAGGGTTAGGGTTATTGTTAGGATATGGCTTAGGGTACGGGTTCGGGTACGGCATAGGGTATGGGTTAGGGTTAGGGTTAGGGTTAGTTTGAGGGTTAGGGCTCGGTTTAGGGTACGGGTTAGGAGTAGGGTACGTGTTAGGGTTAGGGTAGGGGTTAGGGTTAGGGTACGCGTTAGGGTTAGGGTAGTTATTAAACCTATCCCACTCCCTAGATACCCCTTAGCACGTCAAGGAATATTATTTGGGGGTCCAGCCATGGAGAAGAGTTTAGACAGTAGGAGAAGATAAGGAACACACCCATTATCAAGAAATCACATTAGGATTCTCTTTTTAACCTGTTCCTTAAAACACTAGTGCTTAGGAAATCTATTGGAGGCAAAGCAGTCAAGGGTAGCTTAGGGTTAGGGTTAGGGTTAGGGTTATGGTTAGGGTACGGCTTAGGGTACGGGTTCGGGTACGGGTTCGTGTACGATGTAGGGTATGGGTTAGGGTTAGGGTTAGGGTTAGTTTGAAGGTTAGGGCTCGGTTTAGGGTACGGGTTAGGATTAGGGTTCGCGTTAGGGTTAGGATAGGGGTTAGGGTTAGGGTACGCGTTAGGGTTAGGGTAGTTATTAAACCTATCCCACTCTCTAGATACCCCTTAGCACGTCAAGGAATATTATTTGGGGGTCCAGCCATGGAGAAGAGTTTAGACACTAGGAGAAGATAAGGAACACACCCATTATCAAGAAATCACATTAGGATTCTCTTTTTAACCTGTTCCTTAAAACACTAGTGCTTAGGAAATGTATTGGAGGCAGAAGCAGTCAAGGGTAGCTTAGGGTTAGGGTTAGGGTTAGGGCTAGGGTTAGGACACGGCTTAGGGTACGGGTTCGGGTACGGGTTCGTGTACGGCGTAGGGTATGGGTTTGGGTAAGGGTTAGGATTAGTTTGAAGGTTAGGGCTCGGTTTAAGGTACGGGTTAGGATTAGGGTTCGTGTTAGGGTTAGGGTAGGGGTTAGGGTTAGGGTACGCGTTAGGGTTAGGGTAGTTATTAAACCTATCCCACTCTCTAGATACCCCTTAGCACGTCAAGGAATATTATTTGGGGGTCCAGCCATGGAGAAGAGTTTAGACACTAGGAGAAGATAAGGAACACACCCATTATCCTGAAATCACATTAGGATTCTCTTTTTAACCTGTTCCTTAATACACTAGTGCTTAGGAAATCTATTGGAGGCAGAAGCAGTCAAGGGTAGCTTAGGGTTAGGGTTACGGTGAGGGTTAGGGTTAGGGTATGGCTTAGGGTACGGGTTCGGGTACGGGTTCGGGTACGGCGTAGGGTATGGGTTAGGTTTAGGGTTAGGGTTAGTTTGAGGGTTAGGGCTCGGTTTAGGTTACGGGTTAGGATTAGGGTACATGTTAGGGTTAGGGTAGGGGTTAGGGTTAGGGTACGCGTTAGGGTTAGGGTAGTTATTAAACCTATCCCACTCTCTAGATACCCCTTAGCACGTCAAGGAATATTATTTGGGGGTCCAGCCATGGAGAAGAGTTTAGACACTAGGAGAAGATAAGGAACACACCCATTATCAAGAAATCACATTAGGATTCTCTTTTTAACCTGTTCCTTAAAACACTAGTGCTTAGGAAATCTATTGGAGGCAGAAGCAGTCAAGGGTAGCTTAGGGTTAGGGTTAGGGTTAGGGCTAGGGTTAGGACACGGCTTAGGGTACGGGTTCGGGTACGGGTTCGTGTACGGCGTAGGGTACGGGTTAGGGTTAGGGTTAGGGTTAGTTTGAAGGTTAGGGCTCGGTTTAGGGTACGGGTTAGGATTAGGGTTTGTGTTAGGGTTAGGGTAGGGGTTAGGGTTAGGGTACGCGTTAGGGTTAGGGTAGTTATTAAACCTATCCCACTCCCTAGATACCCCTTAGCACGTCAAGGAATATTATTTGGGGGTCCAGCCATGGAGAAGAGTTTAGACAGTAGGAGAAGATAAGGAACACACCCATTATCCTGAAATCACATTAGGATTCTCTTTTTAACCTGTTCCTTAATACACTAGTGCTTAGGAAATCTATTGGAGGCAGAAGCAGTCAAGGGTAGCGTAGGGTTAGGTTAGGTTTAGGGTTAGGGTTAGGGTTAGGGTTAGGGTTAGGGTACGGCTTAGTGTACGGGTTCGGGTACGGGTTCGGGTATGGCGTAGGGTATGGGTTAGGGTTAGGGTTAGGGTTAGTTTGAGGGTTAGGGCTCGGTTTAGATTACGGGTTAGGATTAGGGTACGTCTTAGGGTTAGGGTAGCGGTTAGGGTTAGGGTACGCGTTAGGGTTAGGGTAGTTATTAAACCTATCCCACTCTCTAGATAACCCTTAGCACGTCAAGGAATATTATTTGGGGGTCCAGCCATGGAGAAGAGTTTAGACACTAGGAGAAGATAAGGAACACACCCATTATCAAGAAATCACATTAGGATTCTCTTTTTAACCTGTTCCTTAAAACACTAGTGCTTAGGAAATCTATTGGAGGCAGAAGCAGTCAAGGGTAGCTTAGGGTTAGGGTTAGGGTTAGGGTTAGGTTTAGGGTACGGCTTAGGGTACGGGTTCGGGTACGGGTTCGGGTACGGGTTCGGGTAAGGCGTAGGGTATGGGTTAGGGTTAGGGTTAGGTTTAGTTTGAGGGTTAGGGCTCGGTTTAGTATACGGGTTAGGATTAGTGTACGTGTTAGGGTTAGGGTAGAGGTTAGGGTTAGGGTATGCGTTAGGGTTAGGGTAGTTATTAAACCTATCCCACTCTCTAGATACCCCTTAGCACGTCAAGGAATATTATTTGGGGGTCCAGCCATGGAGAAGAGTTTAGACACTAGGAGAAGATAAGGAACACACCCATTATCAAGAAATCACATTAGGATTCTCTTTTTAACCTGTTCCTTAAAACACTAGTGCTTAGGAAATCTATTGGAGGCAGAATTAGTCAAGGGTAGCTTAGGGTTAGGGTTAGGGTTATTGTTAGGGTAAGGCTTAGGGTACGGGTTCGGGTACGGCATAGGGTATGGGTTAGGGTTAGGGTTAGGGTTAGTTTGAGGGTTAGGGCTCGGTTTAGAGTACGGGTTAGGAATAGGGTACGTGTTAGGGTTAGGCTAGGGGTTAGGGTTAGGGTACGCGTTAGGGTTAGGGTAGTTATTAAACCTATCCCACTCTCTAGATACCCCTTAGCACGTCAAGGAATATTATTTGGGTGTCCAGACATGGAGAAGAATTTAGACACTACGAGAAGATAAGGAACACACCCATTATCAAGAAATCACATTAGGATTCTCTTTTTAACCTGTTCCTTAAAACAGTAGTGCTTAGGAAATCTATTGGAGGAAGAAGCAGTCAAGGGTAGCTTAGGGTTAGGGTTAGGGTTAGGGTTAGGGTTAGGGTTAGGGTACGGCTTAGGGTACGGTTTCAGGTACGGGTTCGTGTACGGCGTAGGGTATGGGTTAGGGTTAGGGTTAGTTTGAAAGTTAGGGCTCGGTTTAGGGTACGGGTTAGGATTAGGGTTCGTGTTAGGGTTATGGTAGGGGTTAGGGTTAGGGTACGCGTTAGGGTTAGGGTAGTTATTAAACCTATCCCACTCTCTAGATACCCCTTAGCACGTCAAGGAATATTTTTTGGGGGTCCAGCCATGGAGAAGAGTTTAGACACTAGGAGAAGATAAGGAACACACCCATTATCAAGAAATCACATTAGGATTCTCTTTTAACCTGTTCCTTAATACAATAGTGCTTAGGAAATCTATTGGAGGCAGAAGCAGTCAAGGGTAGCTTAGGGTTAGGGTTAGGGTTAGGGTTAGGTTTAGGGTACGGCTTAGGGTACGGGTTCGGGTACGGGTTCGTGTACGCTGTAGGGTATGGGTTAGGTTTAGGGTTAGGGTTAGTTTGAAGGTTAGGGCTCGGTTTAGGGTACGGGTTAGGATTAGGGTTCGTGTTAGGGTTAGGGTAGGGGTTAGGGTTAGGGTACGCGTTAGGGTTAGGGTAGTTATTAAACCTATCCCACTCTCTAGATACCCCTTAGCACGTCAAGGAATATTATTTGGGGGTCCAGCCATGGAGAAGAGTTTAGACACTAGGAGAAGATAAGGAACACACCCATTATCAAGAAATCACATTAGGATTCTCTTTTTAACCTGTTCCTTAAAACACTAGTGCTTAGGAAATCTATTGGAGGCAGAAGCAGTCAAGGGTAGCTTAGGGTTAGGGTTTGGGTTAGGGTACGGCTTAGGGTACGGGTTCGGGTACGGGTTCGGGTACGGGTTTGGGTATGGCGTAGGATATGGGTTAGGGTTAGGGTTAGGGTTAGTTTGAGGGTTAGGGCTCGGTTTAGGGTACGGGTTAGGATTAGGGTACGTGTTAGGGTTAGGGTATGGGTTAGGGTTAGGGTACGCGTTAGGGTTAGGGTAGTTATTAAACCTATCCCACTCCCTAGATACCCCTTAGCACGTCAAGGAATATTATTTGGGGGACCAGCCATGGAGAAGAGTTTAGACAGTAGGAGAAGATAAGGAACACACCCATTATCAAGAAATCACATTAGGATTCTCTTTTTAACCTGTTCCTTAAAACACTAGTGCTTAGGAAATCTATTGGAGGCAGAAGCAGTCAAGGGTAGCTTAGGGTTAGGGTTAGGGTTAGGGTTAGGGTTAGGGTACGGGTTCGGGTACGGGTTCGTGTACGGCGTAGGTTATGTGTTAGGGTTAGGGTTAGTTTGAAGGTTAGGGCTCGGTTTAGGGTACGGGTTAGGATTAGGGTTCGTGTTAGGGTTAGGGTAGGGGTTAGGGTTAGGGTACGCGTTAGGTTTAGGGTAGTTATTAAACCTATCCCACTCTCTAGATACCCCTTAGCACGTCAAGGAATATTATTTGGGGGTCCAGCCATGGAGAAGAGTTTAGACACTAGGAGAAGATAAGGAACACACCCATTATCCTGAAATCACATTAGGATTCTCTTTTTAACCTGTTCCTTAATACACTAGTGCTTAGGAAATCTATTGGAGGCAGAAGCAGTCAAGGGTAGCTTAGGGTTAGGGTTACGGTTAGGGTTAGGGTTAGGGTTATTGTTAGGATATGGCTTAGGGTACGGGTTCGGGTACGGCATAGGGTATGGGTTAGGGTTAGGGTTAGGGTTAGTTTGAGGGTTAGGGCTCGGTTTAGGGTACGGGTTAGGAGTAGGGTACGTGTTAGGGTTAGGGTAGGGGTTAGGGTTAGGGTACGCGTTAGGGTTAGGGTAGTTATTAAACCTATCCCACTCCCTAGATACCCCTTAGCACGTCAAGGAATATTATTTGGGGGTCCAGCCATGGAGAAGAGTTTAGACAGTAGGAGAAGATAAGGAACACACCCATTATCAAGAAATCACATTAGGATTCTCTTTTTAACCTGTTCCTTAAAACACTAGTGCTTAGGAAATCTATTGGAGGCAAAGCAGTCAAGGGTAGCTTAGGGTTAGGGTTAGGGTTAGGGTTAGGGTTAGGGTACGGCTCAGGGTACGGGTTCGGGTACGGGTTCGTGTACGATGTAGGGTATGGGTTAGGGTTAGGGTTAGGGTTAGTTTGAAGGTTAGGGCTCGGTTTAGGGTACGGGTTAGGATTAGGGTTCGCGTTAGGGTTAGGATAGGGGTTAGGGTTAGGGTACGCGTTAGGGTTAGGGTAGTTATTAAACCTATCCCACTCTCTAGATACCCCTTAGCACGTCAAGGAATATTATTTGGGGGTCCAGCCATGGAGAAGAGTTTAGACACTAGGAGAAGATAAGGAACACACCCATTATCAAGAAATCACATTAGGATTCTCTTTTTAACCTGTTCCTTAAAACACTAGTGCTTAGGAAATCTATTGGAGGCAGAAGCAGTCAAGGGTAGCTTAGGGTTAGGGTTAGGGTTAGGGCTAGGGTTAGGACACGGCTTAGGGTACGGGTTCGGGTACGGGTTCGTGTACGGCGTAGGGTATGGGTTTGGGTAAGGGTTAGGATTAGTTTGAAGGTTAGGGCTCGGTTTAAGATACGGGTTAGGATTAGGGTTCGTGTTAGGGTTAGGGTAGGGGTTAGGGTTAGGGTACGCGTTAGGGTTAGGGTAGTTATTAAACCTATCCCACTCTCTAGATACCCCTTAGCACGTCAAGGAATATTATTTGGGGGTCCAGCCATGGAGAAGAGTTTAGACACTAGGAGAAGATAAGGAACACACCCATTATCCTGAAATCACATTAGGATTCTCTTTTTAACCTGTTCCTTAATACACTAGTGCTTAGGAAATCTATTGGAGGCAGAAGCAGTCAAGAGTAGCTTAGGGTTAGGGTTACGGTGAGGGTTAGGGTTAGGGTATGGCTTAGGGTACGGGTTCGGGTACGGGTTCGGGTACGGCGTAGGGTATGGGTTAGGTTTAGGGTTAGGGTTAGTTTGAGGGTTAGGGCTCGGTTTAGGTTACGGGTTAGGATTAGGGTACATGTTAGGGTTAGGGTAGGGGTTAGGGTTAGGGTACGCGTTAGGGTTAGGGTAGTTATTAAACCTATCCCACTCTCTAGATACCCCTTAGCACGTCAAGGAATATTATTTGGGGGTCCAGCCATGGAGAAGAGTTTAGACACTAGGAGAAAATAAGGAACACACCCATTATCAAGAAATCACATTAGGATTCTCTTTTTAACCTGTTCCTTAAAACACTAGTGCTTAGGAAATCTATTGGAGGCAGAAGCAGTCAAGGGTAGCTTAGGGTTAGGGTTAGGGTTAGGGCTAGGGTTAGGACACGGCTTAGGGTACGGGTTCGGGTACGGGTTCGTGTACGGCGTAGGGTATGGGTTTGGGTAAGGGTTAGGATTAGTTTGAAGGTTAGGGCTCGGTTTAAGGTACGGGTTAGGATTAGGGTTCGTGTTAGGGTTAGGGTAGGGGTTAGGGTTAGGGTACGCGTTAGGGTTAGGGTAGTTATTAAACCTATCCCACTCTCTAGATACCCCTTAGCACGTCAAGGAATATTATTTGGGGGTCCAGCCATGGAGAAGAGTTTAGACACTAGGAGAAGATAAGGAACACACCCATTATCCTGAAATCACATTAGGATTCTCTTTTTAACCTGTTCCTTAATACACTAGTGCTTAGGAAATCTATTGGAGGCAGAAGCAGTCAAGGGTAGCTTAGGGTTAGGGTTAGGGTTAGGGTTAGGGTTAGGGTACGGCTTAGGGTACGGGTTCGGGTACGGGTTCGGGTACGGCGTAGGGTATGGGTTAGGGTTAGGGTTAGGGTTAGTTTGAGGGTTAGGGCTCGGGTTAGGGTACGGGTTAGAATTAGGGTACGTGTTAGGGTTAGGGTAGGGGTTAGGGTTAGGGTACGCGTTAGGGTTAGGGTAGTTATTAAACCTATCCCACTCTCTAGATAACACTTACAAGTCAAGGAATATTATTTGGGTGTCCAGCCATGGAGAAGAGTTTAGACACTAGGAGAAGATAAGGAACACACCCATTATCAAGAAATCACATTAGGATTCACTTTTTAACCTGTTCCTTAAAACACTAGTGCTTAGGAAATCTATTGGAGGCAGAAGCAGTCAAGGGTAGCTTAGGGTTAGGTTAGGTTTAGGGTTAGGGTTAGGGTTAGGGTTAGGGTTAGGGTACGGCTTAGTGTACGGGTTCGGGTACGGGTTCGGGTATGGCGTAGGGTATGGGTTAGGGTTAGGGTTAGGGTTAGTTTGAGGGTTAGGGCTCGGTTTAGATTACGGGTTAGGATTAGGGTACGTCTTAGGGTTAGGGTAGCTGTTAGGGTTAGGGTACGCGTTAGGGTTAGGGTAGTTATTAAACCTATCCCACTCTCTAGATAACCCTTAGCACGTCAAGGAATATTATTTGGGGGTCCAGCCATGGAGAAGAGTTTAGACACTAGGAGAAGATAAGGAACACACCCATTATCAAGAAATCACATTAGGATTCTCTTTTTAACCTGTTCCTTAAAACACTAGTGCTTAGGAAATCTATTGGAGGCAGAAGCAGTCAAGGGTAGCTTAGGGTTAGGGTTAGGGTTAGGGTTAGGTTTAGGGTACGGCTTAGGTTACGGGTTCGGGTACGGGTTCGGGTACGGGTTCGGGTAAGGCGTAGGGTATGGGTTAGGGTTAGGGTTAGGGTTAGTTTGAGGGTTAGGGCTCGGTTTAGTATACGGGTTAGGATTAGTGTACGTGTTAGGGTTAGGGTAGAGGTTAGGGTTAGGGTATGCGTTAGGGTTAGGGTAGTTATTAAACCTATCCCACTCTCTAGATACCCCTTAGCACGTCAAGGAATATTATTTGGGGGTCCAGCCATGGAGAAGAGTTTAGACACTAGGAGAAGATAAGGAACACAACCATTATCAAGAAATCACATTAGGATTCTCTTTTTAACCTGTTCCTTAAAACACTAGTGCTTAGGAAATCTATTGGAGGCAGAATTAGTCAAGGGTAGCTTAGGGTTAGAGTTAGGGTTATTGTTAGGGTAAGGCTTAGGGTACGGGTTCGGGTACGGCATAGGGTATGGGTTAGGGTTAGGGTTAGGGTTAGTTTGAGGGTTAGGGCTCGGTTTAGGGTACGGGTTAGGAATAGGGTACGTGTTAGGGTTAGGCTAGGGGTTAGGGTTAGGGTACGCGTTAGGGTTAGGGTAGTTATTAAACCTATCCCACTCTCTAGATAACCCTTAGCACGTCAAGGAATATTATTTGGGGGTCCAGCCATGGAGAAGAGTTTAGACACTAGGAGAAGATAAGGAACACACCCATTATCAAGAAATCGCATTAGGATTCTCTTTTTAACCTGTTCCTTAAAACACTAGTGCTTAGGAAATCTATTGGAGGCAGAAGCAGTCAAGGGTAGCTTAGGGTTAGGGTTTGGGTTAGGGTACGGCTTAGGGTAAGGGTTCGGGTACGGGTTCGTGTACGGGTTTGGGTATGGCGTAGGATATGGGTTAGGGTTAGGGTTAGGGTTAGTTTGAGGGTTAGGGCTCGGTTTAGGGTACGGGTTAGGATTAGGGTACGTGTTAGGGTTAGGGTTGGGGTTAGGGTTAGGGTACGCGTTAGGGTTAGGGTAGTTATTAAACCTATCCCACTCTCTAGATACCCCTTAGCACGTCAAGGAATATTATTTGGGGGTCCAGCCATGGAGAAGAGTTTAGACACTAGGAGAAGATAAGGAACACACCCATTATCAAGAAATCACATTAGGATTCTCTTTTTAACCTGTTCCTTAAAACACTAGTGCTTAGGAAATCTATTGGAGGCAGAAGCTGTCAAGAGTAGCTTAGGGTTAGGGTTAGGGTTAGGGTTAGGTTTAGCTTTAGGGTACGGCTTAGGGTACGGGTTCGGGTACGGGTTCGGGTACGGCGTAGGGTATGGGTTAGGGTTAGGGTTAGGGTTAGTTTGAGGGTTAGGGCTCGGTTTAGGGTACGGGTTAGGATTAGGGTACGTGTTAGGGTTAGGGTACGCGTTAGGGTTAGGGTAGTTATTAAACCTATCCCACTCTCTAGATACCCCTTAGCACGTCAAGGAATATTATTTGGGTGTCCAGACATGGAGAAGAATTTAGACACTACGAGAAGATAAGGAACACACACATTATCAAGAAATCACATTAGGATTCTCTTTTTAACCTGTTCCTTAAAACAGTAGTGCTTAGGAAATCTATTGGAGGAAGAAGCAGTCAAGGGTAGCTTAGGGTTAGGGTTAGGGTTAGGGTTAGGGTACGGGTTCGGGTACGGTTTCGTGTACGGCGTAGGGTATGGGTTAGGGTTAGGGTTAGGGTTAGTTTGAAGGTTAGGGCTCGGTTTAGGGTACGGGTTAGGATTAGGGTTCGTGTTAGGGTTAGGGTAGGGGTTAGGGTTAGGGTACGCGTTAGGGTTAGGGTAGTTATTAAACCTATCCCACTCCCTAGATACCCCTTAGCACGTCAAGGAATATTATTTGGGGGTCCAGCCATGGAGAAGAGTTTAGACAGTAGGAGAAGATAAGGAACACACGCATTATCAAGAAATCACATTAGGATTCTCTTTTTAACCTGTTCCTTAAAACACTAGTGCTTAGGAAATCTATTGGAGGCAAAGCAGTCAAGGGTAGCTTAGGGTTAGGGTTAGGGTTAGGGTTAGGGTTAGGGTACGGCTTAGGGTACGGGTTCGGGTACGGGTTCGTGTACGCTGTAGGGTATGGGTTAGGGTTAGGGTTAGGGTTAGTTTGAAGGTTAGGGCTCGGTTTAGGGTACGGGTTAGGATTAGGGTACGTGTTAGGGTTAGGGTAGGGGTTAGGGTTAGGGTACGCGTTAGGGTTAGGGTAGTTATTAAACCTATCCCACTCTCTAGATACCCCTTAGCACGTCAAGGAATATTATTTGGGTGTCCAGCCATGGAGAAGAGTTTAGACACTAGGAGAAGATAAGGAACACACCCATTATCAAGAAATCACATTAGGATTCTCTTTTTAACCTGTTCCTTAAAACACTAGTGCTTAGGAAATCTATTGGAGGCAGAAGCAGTCAAGGGTAGCTTAGGGTTAGGGTTAGGGTTAGGGTTAGGTTTAGGGTACGGCTTAGGGTACGGGTTCGGGTACGGGTTCGTGTACGGCGTAGGGTATGGGTTAGGGTTAGGGTTAGGGTTAGTTTGAAGGTTAGGGCTCGGTTTAGGGTACGGGTTAGGATTAGGGTTCGTGTTAGGGTTAGGGTAGGGGTTAGGGTTAGGGAACGCGTTAGGGTTAGGGTAGTTATTAAAGCTATCCCACTCTCTAGATACCTCTTAGCACGTCAAGGAATATTATTTGGGTGTCCAGCCATGGAGAAGAGTTTAGACACTAGGAGAAGATAAGGAACACACCCATTATCCTGAAATCACATTAGGATTCTCTTTTTAACCTGTTCCTTAATACACTAGTGCTTAGGAAATCTATTGGAGGCAGAAGCAGTCAAGGGTAGCTTAGGGTTAGGGTTAGGCTTAGGGTTAGGGTTAGGGTACGGGTTCGGGTACGGGTTCGTGTACGGCGTAGGTTATGGGTTAGGGTTAGGGTTAGTTTGAAGGTTAGGGCTCGGTTTAGGGTACGGGTTAGGATTAGGGTTCGTGTTAGGGTTAGGGTAGGGGTTAGGGTTAGGGTACGCGTTAGGTTTAGGGTAGTTATTAAACCTATCCCACTCTCTAGATACCCCTTAGCACGTCAAGGAATATTATTTGGGGGTCCAGCCATGGAGAAGAGTTTAGACACTAGGAGAAGATAAGGAACACACCCATTATCCTGAAATCACATTAGGATTCTCTTTTTAACCTGTTCCTTAATACACTAGTGCTTAGGAAATCTATTGGAGGCAGAAGCAGTCAAGGGTACCTTAGGGTTAGGGTTACGGTTAGGGTTAGGGTTAGGGTTATTGTTAGGATATGGCTTAGGGTACGGGTTCGGGTACGGCATAGGGTATGGGTTAGGGTTAGGGTTAGGGTTAGTTTGAGGGTTAGGGCTCGGTTTAGGGTACGGGTTAGGAGTAGGGTACGTGTTAGGGTTAGGGTAGGGGTTAGGGTTAGGGTACGCGTTAGGGTTAGGGTAGTTATTAAACCTATCCCACTCCCTAGATACCCCTTAGCACGTCAAGGAATATTATTTGGGGGTCCAGCCATGGAGAAGAGTTTAGACAGTAGGAGAAGATAAGGAACACACCCATTATCAAGAAATCACATTAGGATTCTCTTTTTAACCTGTTCCTTAAAACACTAGTGCTTAGGAAATCTATTGGAGGCAAAGCAGTCAAGGGTAGCTTAGGGTTAGGGTTAGGGTTAGGGTTAGGGTTAGGGTACGGCTTAGGGTACGGGTTCGGGTACGGGTTCGTGTACGATGTAGGGTATGGGTTAGGGTTAGGGTTAGGGTTAGTTTGAAGGTTAGGGCTCGGTTTAGGGTACGGGTTAGGATTAGGGTTCGCGTTAGGGTTAGGATAGGGGTTAGGGTTAGGGTACGCGTTAGGGTTAGGGTAGTTATTAAACCTATCCCACTCTCTAGATACCCCTTAGCACGTCAAGGAATATTATTTGGGGGTCCAGCCATGGAGAAGAGTTTAGACACTAGGAGAAGATAAGGAACACACCCATTATCAAGAAATCACATTAGGATTCTCTTTTTAACCTGTTCCTTAAAACACTAGTGCTTAGGAAATCTATTGGAGGCAGAAGCAGTCAAGGGTAGCTTAGGGTTAGGGTTAGGGTTAGGGCTAGGGTTAGGACACGGCTTAGGGTACGGGTTCGGGTACGGGTTCGTGTACGGCGTAGGGTATGGGTTTGGGTAAGGGTTAGGATTAGTTTGAAGGTTAGGGCTCGGTTTAAGGTACGGGTTAGGATTAGGGTTCGTGTTAGGGTTAGGGTAGGGGTTAGGGTTAGGGTACGCGTTAGGGTTAGGGTAGTTATTAAACCTATCCCACTCTCTAGATACCCCTTAGCACGTCAAGGTATATTATTTGGGGGTCCAGCCATGGAGAAGAGTTTAGACACTAGGAGAAGATAAGGAACACACCCATTATCCTGAAATCACATTAGGATTCTCTTTTTAACCTGTTCCTTAATACACTAGTGCTTAGGAAATCTATTGGAGGCAGAAGCAGTCAAGGGTAGCTTAGGGTTAGGGTTACGGTGAGGGTTAGGGTTAGGGTATGGCTTAGGGTACGGGTTCGGGTACGGGTTCGGGTATGGCGTAGGGTATGGGTTAGGTTTAGGGTTAGGGTTAGTTTGAGGGTTAGGGCTCGGTTTAGGTTACGGGTTAGGATTAGGGTACATGTTAGGGTTAGGGTAGGGGTTAGGGTTAGGGTACGCGTTAGGGTTAGGGTAGTTATTAAACCTATCCCACTCTCTAGATACCCCTTAGCACGTCAAGGAATATTATTTGGGGGTCCAGCCATGGAGAAGAGTTTAGACACTAGGAGAAGATAAGGAACACACCCATTATCAAGAAATCACATTAGGATTCTCTTTTTAACCTGTTCCTTAAAACACTAGTGCTTAGGAAATCTATTGGAGGCAGAAGCAGTCAAGGGTAGCTTAGGGTTAGGGTTAGGGTTAGGGCTAGGGTTAGGACACGGCTTAGGGTACGGGTTCGGGTACGGGTTCGTGTACGGCGTAGGGTATGGGTTAGGGTTAGGGTTAGGGTTAGTTTGAAGGTTAGGGCTCGGTTTAGGGTACGGGTTAGGATTAGGGTTTGGGTTAGGGTTAGGGTAGGGGTTAGGGTTAGGGTACGCGTTAGGGTTAGGGTAGTTATTAAACCTATCCCACTCCCTAGATACCCCTTAGCATGTCAAGGAATATTATTTGGGGGTCCAGCCATGGAGAAGAGTTTAGACAGTAGGAGAAGATAAGGAACACACCCATTATCCTGAAATCACATTAGGATTCTCTTTTTAACCTGTTCCTTAATACACTAGTGCTTAGGAAATCTATTGGAGGCAGAAGCAGTCAAGGGTAGCTTAGGGTTAGGTTAGGTTTAGGGTTAGGGTTAGGGTTAGGGTTAGGTTTAGGGTACGGCTTAGGGTACGGGTTCGGGTACGGGTTCGGGTACGGGTTCGGGTAAGGCGTAGGGTATGGGTTAGGGTTAGGGTTAGGGTTAGTTTGAGGGTTAGGGCTCGGTTTAGTATACGGGTTAGGATTAGTGTACGTGTTAGGGTTAGGGTAGAGGTTAGGGTTAGGGTATGCGTTAGGGTTAGGGTAGTTATTAAACCTATCCCACTCTCTAGATACCCCTTAGCACGTCAAGGAATATTATTTGGGGGTCCAGCCATGGAGAAGAGTTTAGACACTAGGAGAAGATAAGGAACACACCCATTATCAAGAAATCACATTAGGATTCTCTTTTTAACCTGTTCCTTAAAACACTAGTGCTTAGGAAATCTATTGGAGGCAGAATTAGTCAAGGGTAGCTTAGGGTTAGGGTTAGGGTTATTGTTAGGGTAAGGCTTAGGGTACGGGTTCGGGTACGGCATAGGGTATGGGTTAGGGTTAGGGTTAGGGTTAGTTTGAGGGTTAGGGCTCGGTTTAGGGTACGGGTTAGGAATAGGGTACGTGTTAGGGTTAGGCTAGGGGTTAGGGTTAGGGTACGCGTTAGGGTTAGGGTAGTTATTAAACCTATCCCACTCTCTAGATAACCCTTAGCACGTCAAGGAATATTATTTGGGGGTCCAGCCATGGAGAAGAGTTTAGACACTAGGAGAAGATAAGGAACACACCCATTATCAAGAAATCGCATTAGGATTCTCTTTTTAACCTGTTCCTTAAAACACTAGTGCTTAGGAAATCTATTGCAGGCAGAAGCAGTCAAGGGTAGCTTAGGGTTAGGGTTTGGGTTAGGGTACGGCTTAGGGTACGGGTTCGGGTACGGGTTCGTGTACGGGTTTGGGTATGGCGTAGGATATGGGTTAGGGTTAGGGTTAGGGTTAGTTTGAGGGTTAGGGCTCGGTTTAGGGTACGGGTTAGTATTAGGGTACGTGTTAGGGTTAGGGTTGGGGTTAGGGTTAGGGTACGCGTTAGGGTTAGGGTAGTTATTAAACCTATCCCACTCTCTAGATACCCCTTAGCACGTCAAGGAATATTATTTGGGGGTCCAGCCATGGAGAAGAGTTTAGACACTAGGAGAAGATAAGGAACACACCCATTATCAAGAAATCACATTAGGATTCTCTTTTTAACCTGTTCCTTAAAACACTAGTGCTTAGGAAATCTATTGGAGGCAGAAGCTGTCAAGGGTAGCTTAGGGTTAGGGTTAGGGTTAGGGTTAGGTTTAGCTTTAGGGTACGGCTTAGGGTACGGGTTCGGGTACGGGTTCGGGTACGGCGTAGGGTATGGGTTAGGGTTAGGGTTAGGGTTAGTTTGAGGGTTAGGGCTCGGTTTAGGTTACGGGTTAGGATTAGGGTACGTGTTAGGGTTAGGGTACGCGTTAGGGTTAGGGTAGTTATTAAACCTATCCCACTCTCTAGATACCCCTTAGCACGTCAAGGAATATTATTTGGGTGTCCAGACATGGAGAAGAATTTAGACACTACGAGAAGATAAGGAACACACACATTATCAAGAAATCACATTAGGATTCTCTTTTTAACCTGTTCCTTAAAACAGTAGTGCTTAGGAAATCTATTGGAGGAAGAAGCAGTCAAGGGTAGCTTAGGGTTAGGGTTAGGGTTAGGGTTAGGGTACGGGTTCGGGTACGGTTTCGTGTACGGCGTAGGGTATGGGTTAGGGTTAGGGTTAGGGTTAGTTTGAAGGTTAGGGCTCGGTTTAGGGTACGGGTTAGGATTAGGGTTCGTGTTAGGGTTAGGGTAGGGGTTAGGGTTAGGGTACGCGTTAGGGTTAGGGTAGTTATTAAACCTATCCCACTCCCTAGATACCCCTTAGCACGTCAAGGAATATTATTTGGGGGTCCAGCCATGGAGAAGAGTTTAGACAGTAGGAGAAGATAAGGAACACACGCATTATCAAGAAATCACATTAGGATTCTCTTTTTAACCTGTTCCTTAAAACACTAGTGCTTAGGAAATCTATTGGAGGCAAAGCAGTCAAGGGTAGCTTAGGGTTAGGGTTAGGGTTAGGGTTAGGGTTAGGGTACGGCTTAGGGTACGGGTTCGGGTACGGGTTCGTGTACGCTGTAGGGTATGGGTTAGGGTTAGGGTTAGGGTTAGTTTGAAGGTTAGGGCTCGGTTTAGGGTACGGGTTAGGATTAGGGTACGTGTTAGGGTTAGGGTAGGGGTTAGGGTTAGGGTACGCGTTAGGGTTAGGGTAGTTATTAAACCTATCCCACTCTCTAGATACCCCTTAGCACGTCAAGGAATATTATTTGGGTGTCCAGCCATGGAGAAGAGTTTAGACACTAGGAGAAGATAAGGAACACACCCATTATCAAGAAATCACATTAGGATTCTCTTTTTAACCTGTTCCTTAAAACACTAGTGCTTAGGAAATCTATTGGAGGCAGAAGCAGTCAAGGGTAGCTTAGGGTTAGGGTTAGGGTTAGGGTTAGGTTTAGGGTACGGCTTAGGGTACGGGTTCGGGTACGGGTTCGTGTACGGCGTAGGGTATGGGTTAGGGTTAGGGTTAGGGTTAGTTTGAAGGTTAGGGCTCGGTTTAGGGTACGGGTTAGGATTAGGGTTCGTGTTAGGGTTAGGGTAGGGGTTAGGGTTAGGGAACGCGTTAGGGTTAGGGTAGTTATTAAAGCTATCCCACTCTCTAGATACCTCTTAGCACGTCAAGGAATATTATTTGGGTGTCCAGCCATGGAGAAGAGTTTAGACACTAGGGGAAGATAAGGAACACACCCATTATCCTGAAATCACATTAGGATTCTCTTTTTAACCTGTTCCTTAATACACTAGTGCTTAGGAAATCTATTGGAGGCAGAAGCAGTCAAGGGTAGCTTAGGGTTAGGGTTAGGGTTAGGGTTAGGGTTAGGGTACGGCTTAGGGTACGGGTTCGGGTACGGGTTCGGGTACGGCGTAGGGTATGGGTTAGGTTTAGTGTTAGGGTTAGTTTGAGGGTTTGGGCTCGGTTTAGGGTACGGGTTAGGATTAGTGTACGTGTTAGCATTAGGGTAGAGGTTAGGGTTAGGGTACGCGTTAGGGTTAGGGTAGTTATTAAACCCATCCCACTCTCTAGATACCCCTTAGCACGTCAAGGAATATTATTTGGGGGTCCAGCCTTGGAGAAGAGTTTAGACACTAGGAGAAGATAAGGAACACACCCATTATCCTGAAATCACATTAGGATTCTCTTTTTAACCTGTTCCTTAAAACACTAGTGCTTAGGAAATCTATTGGAGGCAGAAGCAGTCAAGGGTAGCTTAGGGTTAGTGTTAGGGTTAAGGTACGGCTTAGGGTACGGGTTCGGGTACGGGTTCGTGTACGGCGTAGGGTATGGGGTAGGGTTAGGGATAGTTTGAGGGTTAGGGCTCGGTTTAGGGTACGGTTTAGGATTAGGGTACGTGTTAGGGTTAGGGTACGCGTTAGGGTTAGTGTAGTTATTAAACCTATCCCACTCTCTAGATACCCCTTAGCACGTCAAGGAATATTATTTGGGGGTCCAGCCATGGAGAAGAGTTTAGACACTAGGAGAAGATAAGGAACACACCCATTATCAAGAAATCACATTAGGATTCTCTTTTTAACCTGTTCCTTAAAACACTAGTGCTTAGGAAATCTATTGGAGGCAGAAGCAGTCAAGGGTAGCTTAGGGTTAGGGTTAGGGTTAGGGCTAGGGTTAGGACACGGCTTAGGGTACGGGTTCGGGTACGGGTTCGTGTACGGAGTAGGGTATGTGTTTGGGTTAGTGTTAGGGTTAGTTTGAAGGTTAGGGCTCGGGTTAGGGTACGGGTTAGGATTAGGGTTCGTGTTAGGGTTAGGGTAGGGGTTAGGGTTAGGGTACGCGTTAAGGTTAGGGTAGTTATTAAACCTATCCCACTCTCTAGATACCCCTTAGCACGTCAAGGAATATTATTTGGGGGTCCAGCCATGGAGAAGAGTTTAGACACTAGGAGAATATAAAGAACACACCCATTATCCTGAAATCACATTACGATTCTCTTTTTAACCTGTTCCTTAATACACTAGTGCTTAGGAAATCTATTGGAGGCAGAAGCAGTCAAGGGTAGCTTAGGGTTAGGGTTACAGTTAGGGTTAGGGTTAGGGTATGGCTTAGGGTACGGGTTCGGGTACGGGTTCGGGTACGGCGTAGGGTATGGGTTAGGGTTAGGGTTAGGGTTAGTTTGAGGGTTAGGGCTCGGTTTAGGGTACGGGTTAGGATTAGGGTACGTGTTAGGGTTAGGGTAGGGGTTAGGGTTAGGGTACGCGTTAGGGTTAGGGTAGTTATTAAACCTATCCCACTCTCTAGATACCCCTTAGCACGTTAAGGAATATTATTTGGGGGTCCAGCCATGGAGAAGAGTTTAGACACTAGGAGAAGATAAGGAACACACCCATTATCAAGAAATCACATTAGGATTCTCTTTTTAACCTGTTCCTTAAAACACTAGTGCTTAGGAAATCTATTGGAGGCAGAAGCAGTCAAGGGTAGCTTAGGGTTAGGGTTAGGGTTAGGGTACGGCTTAGGGTACGGGTTCGGGTACGGGTTCGGGTACGGGTTCGGGTATGGCATAGGGTATGGGTTAGGTTTAGGGTTAGGGTTAGTTTGAGGGTTAGGGCTCGGTTTAGGTTACGGGTTAGGATTAGGGTACGTGTTAGGGTTAGGGTAGGGGTTAGGGTTAGGGTACGCGTTAGGGTTAGGGTAGTTATTAAACCTATCCCACTCTCTAGATACCCCTTAGCACGTCAAGGAATATTATTTGGGTGTCCAGCCAAGGAGAAGAGTTTAGACACTAGGAGAAGATAAGGAACACACCCATTATCAAGAAATCACATTAGGATTCTCTTTTTAACCTGTTCCTTAAAACACTAGTGCTTAGGAAATCTATTGGAGGCAGAAGCAGTCAAGGGTAGCTTAGGGTTAGGGTTAGGTTTAGGGTTAGGGTTAGGGTTAGGGTTAGGGTTAGGGTTATTGTTAGGATATGGCTTAGGGTACGGGTTCGGGTACGGCATAGGGTATGGGTTAGGGTTAGGGTTAGGGTTAGTTTGAGGGTTAGGGCTCGGTTTAGGGTACGGGTTAGGAGTAGGGTACGTGTTAGGGTTAGGGTAGGGGTTAGGGTTAGGGTACGCGTTAGGGTTAGGGTAGTTATTAAACCTATCCCACTCCCTAGATACCCCTTAGCACGTCAAGGAATATTATTTGGGGGTCCAGCCATGGAGAAGAGTTTAGACAGTAGGAGAAGATAAGGAACACACCCATTATCAAGAAATCACATTAGGATTCTCTTTTTAACCTGTTCCTTAAAACACTAGTGCTTAGGAAATCTATTGGAGGCAAAGCAGTCAAGGGTAGCTTAGGGTTAGGGTTAGGGTTAGGGTTAGGGTTAGGGTACGGCTTAGGGTACGGGTTCGGGTACGGGTTCGTGTACGATGTAGGGTATGGGTTAGGGTTAGGGTTAGGGTTAGTTTGAAGGTTAGGGCTCGGTTTAGGGTACGGGTTAGGATTAGGGTTCGCGTTAGGGTTAGGATAGGGGTTAGGGTTAGGGTACGCGTTAGGGTTAGGGTAGTTATTAAACCTATCCCACTCTCTAGATACCCCTTAGCACGTCAAGGAATATTATTTGGGGGTCCAGCCATGGAGAAGAGTTTAGACACTAGGAGAAGATAAGGAACACACCCATTATCAAGAAATCACATTAGGATTCTCTTTTTAACCTGTTCCTTAAAACACTAGTGCTTAGGAAATCTATTGGAGGCAGAAGCAGTCAAGGGTAGCTTAGGGTTAGGGTTAGGGTTAGGGCTAGGGTTAGGACACGGCTTAGGGTACGGGTTCGGGTACGGGTTCGTGTACGGCGTAGGGTATGGGTTTGGGTAAGGGTTAGGATTAGTTTGAAGGTTAGGGCTCGGTTTAAGGTACGGGTTAGGATTAGGTTCGTGTTAGGGTTAGGGTAGGGGTTAGGGTTAGGGTACGCGTTAGGGTTAGGGTAGTTATTAAACCTATCCCACTCTCTAGATACCCCTTAGCACGTCAAGGTATATTATTTGGGGGTCCAGCCATGGAGAAGAGTTTAGACACTAGGAGAAGATAAGGAACACACCCATTATCCTGAAATCACATTAGGATTCTCTTTTTAACCTGTTCCTTAATACACTAGTGCTTAGGAAATCTATTGGAGGCAGAAGCAGTCAAGGGTAGCTTAGGGTTAGGGTTACGGTGAGGGTTAGGGTTAGGGTATGGCTTAGGGTACGGGTTCGGGTACGGGTTCGGGTATGGCGTAGGGTATGGGTTAGGTTTAGGGTTAGGGTTAGTTTGAGGGTTAGGGCTCGGTTTAGGTTACGGGTTAGGATTAGGGTACATGTTAGGGTTAGGGTAGGGGTTAGGGTTAGGGTACGCGTTAGGGTTAGGGTAGTTATTAAACCTATCCCACTCTCTAGATACCCCTTAGCACGTCAAGGAATATTATTTGGGGGTCCAGCCATGGAGAAGAATTTAGACACTAGGAGAAGATAAGGAACACACCCATTATCAAGAAATCACATTAGGATTCTCTTTTTAACCTGTTCCTTAAAACACTAGTGCTTAGGAAATCTATTGGAGGCAGAAGCAGTCAAGGGTAGCTTAGGGTTAGGGTTAGGGTTAGGGCTAGGGTTAGGACACGGCTTAGGGTACGGGTTCGGGTACGGGTTCGTGTACGGCGTAGGGTATGGGTTAGGGTTAGGGTTAGGGTTAGTTTGAAGGTTAGGGCTCGGTTTAGGGTACGGGTTAGGATTAGGGTTTGTGTTAGGGTTAGGGTAGGGGTTAGGGTTAGGGTACGCGTTAGGGTTAGGGTAGTTATTAAACCTATCCCACTCCCTAGATACCCCTTAGCACGTCAAGGAATATTATTTGGGGGTCCAGCCATGGAGAAGAGTTTAGACAGTAGGAGAAGATAAGGAACACACCCATTATCCTGAAATCACATTAGGATTCTCTTTTTAACCTGTTCCTTAATACACTAGTGCTTAGGAAATCTATTGGAGGCAGAAGCAGTCAAGGGTAGCTTAGGGTTAGGTTAGGTTTAGGGTTAGGGTTAGGGTTAGGGTTAGGGTTAGGGTACGGCTTAGTGTACGGGTTCGGGTACGGGTTCGGGTATGGCGTAGGGTATGGGTTAGGGTTAGGGTTAGGGTTAGTTTGAGGGTTAGGGCTCGGTTTAGATTACGGGTTAGGATTAGGGTACGTCTTAGGGTTAGGGTAGCGGTTAGGGTTAGGGTACGCGTTAGGGTTAGGGTAGTTATTAAACCTATCCCACTCTCTAGATAACCCTTAGCACGTCAAGGAATATTATTTGGGGGTCCAGCCATGGAGAAGAGTTTAGACACTAGGAGAAGATAAGGAACACACCCATTATCAAGAAATCACATTAGGATTCTCTTTTTAACCTGTTCCTTAAAACACTAGTGCTTAGGAAATCTATTGGAGGCAGAAGCAGTCAAGGGTAGCTTAGGGTTAGGGTTAGGGTTAGGGTTAGGTTTAGGGTACGGCTTAGGGTACGGGTTCGGGTACGGGTTCGGGTACGGGTTCGGGTAAGGCGTAGGGTATGGGTTAGGGTTAGGGTTAGGGTTAGTTTGAGGGTTAGGGCTCGGTTTAGTATACGGGTTAGGATTAGTGTACGTGTTAGGGTTAGGGTAGAGGTTAGGGTTAGGGTATGCGTTAGGGTTAGGGTAGTTATTAAACCTATCCCACTCTCTAGATACCCCTTAGCACGTCAAGGAATATTATTTGGGGGTCCAGCCATGGAGAAGAGTTTAGACACTAGGAGAAGATAAGGAACACACCCATTATCAAGAAATCACATTAGGATTCTCTTTTTAACCTGTTCCTTAAAACACTAGTGCTTAGGAAATCTATTGGAGGCAGAATTAGTCAAGGGTAGCTTAGGGTTAGGGTTAGGGTTATTGTTAGGGTAAGGCTTAGGGTACGGGTTCGGGTACGGCATAGGGTATGGGTTAGGGTTAGGGTTAGGGTTAGTTTGAGGGTTAGGGCTCGGTTTAGGGTACGGGTTAGGAATAGGGTACGTGTTAGGGTTAGGCTAGGGGTTAGGGTTAGGGTACGCGTTAGGGTTAGGGTAGTTATTAAACCTATCCCACTCTCTAGATAACCCTTAGCACGTCAAGGAATATTATTTGGGGGTCCAGCCATGGAGAAGAGTTTAGACACTAGGAGAAGATAAGGAACACACCCATTATCAAGAAATCGCATTAGGATTCTCTTTTTAACCTGTTCCTTAAAACACTAGTGCTTAGGAAATCTATTGCAGGCAGAAGCAGTCAAGGGTAGCTTAGGGTTAGGGTTTGGGTTAGGGTACGGCTTAGGGTACGGGTTCGGGTACGGGTTCGTGTACGGGTTTGGGTATGGCGTAGGATATGGGTTAGGGTTAGGGTTAGGGTTAGTTTGAGGGTTAGGGCTCGGTTTAGGGTACGGGTTAGTATTAGGGTACGTGTTAGGGTTAGGGTTGGGGTTAGGGTTAGGGTACGCGTTAGGGTTAGGGTAGTTATTAAACCTATCCCACTCTCTAGATACCCCTTAGCACGTCAAGGAATATTATTTGGGGGTCCAGCCATGGAGAAGAGTTTAGACACTAGGAGAAGATAAGGAACACACCCATTATCAAGAAATCACATTAGGATTCTCTTTTTAACCTGTTCCTTAAAACACTAGTGCTTAGGAAATCTATTGGAGGCAGAAGCTGTCAAGGGTAGCTTAGGGTTAGGGTTAGGGTTAGGGTTAGGTTTAGCTTTAGGGTACGGCTTAGGGTACGGGTTCGGGTACGGGTTCGGGTACGGCGTAGGGTATGGGTTAGGGTTAGGGTTAGGGTTAGTTTGAGGGTTAGGGCTCGGTTTAGGTTACGGGTTAGGATTAGGGTACGTGTTAGGGTTAGGGTACGCGTTAGGGTTAGGGTAGTTATTAAACCTATCCCACTCTCTAGATACCCCTTAGCACGTCAAGGAATATTATTTGGGTGTCCAGACATGGAGAAGAATTTAGACACTACGAGAAGATAAGGAACACACACATTATCAAGAAATCACATTAGGATTCTCTTTTTAACCTGTTCCTTAAAACAGTAGTGCTTAGGAAATCTATTGGAGGAAGAAGCAGTCAAGGGTAGCTTAGGGTTAGGGTTAGGGTTAGGGTTAGGGTACGGGTTCGGGTACGGTTTCGTGTACGGCGTAGGGTATGGGTTAGGGTTAGGGTTAGGGTTAGTTTGAAGGTTAGGGCTCGGTTTAGGGTACGGGTTAGGATTAGGGTTCGTGTTAGGGTTAGGGTAGGGGTTAGGGTTAGGGTACGCGTTAGGGTTAGGGTAGTTATTAAACCTATCCCACTCCCTAGATACCCCTTAGCACGTCAAGGAATATTATTTGGGGGTCCAGCCATGGAGAAGAGTTTAGACAGTAGGAGAAGATAAGGAACACACGCATTATCAAGAAATCACATTAGGATTCTCTTTTTAACCTGTTCCTTAAAACACTAGTGCTTAGGAAATCTATTGGAGGCAAAGCAGTCAAGGGTAGCTTAGGGTTAGGGTTAGGGTTAGGGTTAGGGTTAGGGTACGGCTTAGGGTACGGGTTCGGGTACGGGTTCGTGTACGCTGTAGGGTATGGGTTAGGGTTAGGGTTAGGGTTAGTTTGAAGGTTAGGGCTCGGTTTAGGGTACGGGTTAGGATTAGGGTACGTGTTAGGGTTAGGGTAGGGGTTAGGGTTAGGGTACGCGTTAGGGTTAGGGTAGTTATTAAACCTATCCCACTCTCTAGATACCCCTTAGCACGTCAAGGAATATTATTTGGGTGTCCAGCCATGGAGAAGAGTTTAGACACTAGGAGAAGATAAGGAACACACCCATTATCAAGAAATCACATTAGGATTCTCTTTTTAACCTGTTCCTTAAAACACTAGTGCTTAGGAAATCTATTGGAGGCAGAAGCAGTCAAGGGTAGCTTAGGGTTAGGGTTAGGGTTAGGGTTAGGTTTAGGGTACGGCTTAGGGTACGGGTTCGGGTACGGGTTCGTGTACGGCGTAGGGTATGGGTTAGGGTTAGGGTTAGGGTTAGTTTGAAGGTTAGGGCTCGGTTTAGGGTACGGGTTAGGATTAGGGTTCGTGTTAGGGTTAGGGTAGGGGTTAGGGTTAGGGAACGCGTTAGGGTTAGGGTAGTTATTAAAGCTATCCCACTCTCTAGATACCTCTTAGCACGTCAAGGAATATTATTTGGGTGTCCAGCCATGGAGAAGAGTTTAGACACTAGGGGAAGATAAGGAACACACCCATTATCCTGAAATCACATTAGGATTCTCTTTTTAACCTGTTCCTTAATACACTAGTGCTTAGGAAATCTATTGGAGGCAGAAGCAGTCAAGGGTAGCTTAGTGTTAGGGTTAGGGTTAGGGTTAGGGTTAGGGTACGGCTTAGGGTACGGGTTCGGGTACGGGTTCGGGTACGGCGTAGGGTATGGGTTAGGTTTAGTGTTAGGGTTAGTTTGAGGGTTTGGGCTCGGTTTAGGGTACGGGTTAGGATTAGTGTACGTGTTAGCATTAGGGTAGAGGTTAGGGTTAGGGTACGCGTTAGGGTTAGGGTAGTTATTAAACCCATCCCACTCTCTAGATACCCCTTAGCACGTCAAGGAATATTATTTGGGGGTCCAGCCTTGGAGAAGAGTTTAGACACTAGGAGAAGATAAGGAACACACCCATTATCCTGAAATCACATTAGGATTCTCTTTTTAACCTGTTCCTTAAAACACTAGTGCTTAGGAAATCTATTGGAGGCAGAAGCAGTCAAGGGTAGCTTAGGGTTAGTGTTAGGGTTAAGGTACGGCTTAGGGTACGGGTTCGGGTACGGGTTCGTGTACGGCGTAGGGTATGGGGTAGGGTTAGGGATAGTTTGAGGGTTAGGGCTCGGTTTAGGGTACGGTTTAGGATTAGGGTACGTGTTAGGGTTAGGGTACGCGTTAGGGTTAGTGTAGTTATTAAACCTATCCCACTCTCTAGATACCCCTTAGCACGTCAAGGAATATTATTTGGGGGTCCAGCCATGGAGAAGAGTTTAGACACTAGGAGAAGATAAGGAACACACCCATTATCAAGAAATCACATTAGGATTCTCTTTTTAACCTGTTCCTTAAAACACTAGTGCTTAGGAAATCTATTGGAGGCAGAAGCAGTCAAGGGTAGCTTAGGGTTAGGGTTAGGGTTAGGGCTAGGGTTAGGACACGGCTTAGGGTACGGGTTCGGGTACGGGTTCGTGTACGGAGTAGGGTATGTGTTTGGGTTAGTGTTAGGGTTAGTTTGAAGGTTAGGGCTCGGGTTAGGGTACGGGTTAGGATTAGGGTTCGTGTTAGGGTTAGGGTAGGGGTTAGGGTTAGGGTACGCGTTAAGGTTAGGGTAGTTATTAAACCTATCCCACTCTCTAGATACCCCTTAGCACGTCAAGGAATATTATTTGGGGGTCCAGCCATGGAGAAGAGTTTAGACACTAGGAGAATATAAAGAACACACCCATTATCCTGAAATCACATTACGATTCTCTTTTTAACCTGTTCCTTAATACACTAGTGCTTAGGAAATCTATTGGAGGCAGAAGCAGTCAAGGGTAGCTTAGGGTTAGGGTTACAGTTAGGGTTAGGGTTAGGGTATGGCTTAGGGTACGGGTTCGGGTACGGGTTCGGGTACGGCGTAGGGTATGGGTTAGGGTTAGGGTTAGGGTTAGTTTGAGGGTTAGGGCTCGGTTTAGGGTACGGGTTAGGATTAGGGTACGTGTTAGGGTTAGGGTAGGGGTTAGGGTTAGGGTACGCGTTAGGGTTAGGGTAGTTATTAAACCTATCCCACTCTCTAGATACCCCTTAGCACGTTAAGGAATATTATTTGGGGGTCCAGCCATGGAGAAGAGTTTAGACACTAGGAGAAGATAAGGAACACACCCATTATCAAGAAATCACATTAGGATTCTCTTTTTAACCTGTTCCTTAAAACACTAGTGCTTAGGAAATCTATTGGAGGCAGAAGCAGTCAAGGGTAGCTTAGGGTTAGGGTTAGGGTTAGGGTACGGCTTAGGGTACGGGTTCGGGTACGGGTTCGGGTACGGGTTCGGGTACGGCATAGGGTATGGGTTAGGTTTAGGGTTAGGGTTAGTTTGAGGGTTAGGGCTCGGTTTAGGTTACGGGTTAGGATTAGGGTACGTGTTAGGGTTAGGGTAGGGGTTAGGGTTAGGGTACGCGTTAGGGTTAGGGTAGTTATTAAACCTATCCCACTCTCTAGATACCCCTTAGCACGTCAAGGAATATTATTTGGGTGTCCAGCCAAGGAGAAGAGTTTAGACACTAGGAGAAGATAAGGAACACACCCATTATCAAGAAATCACATTAGGATTCTCTTTTTAACCTGTTCCTTAAAACACTAGTGCTTAGGAAATCTATTGGAGGCAGAAGCAGTCAAGGGTAGCTTAGGGTTAGGGTTAGGTTTAGGGTTAGGGTTAGGGTTAGGGTACGGCTTAGGGTACGGTTTCAGGTACGGGTTCGTGTACGGCGTAGGGTATGGGTTAGGGTTAGGGTTAGTTTGAAGGTTAGGGCTCGGTTTAGGGTACGGTTTAGGATTAGGGTTCGTGTTAGGGTTAGGGTACGCGTTAGGGTTAGGGTAGTTATTAAACCTATCCCACTCTCTAGATACCCCTTAGCACGTCAAGGAATATTATTTGGGGGTCCAGCCATGGAGAAGAGTTTAGACACTAGGAGAAGATAAGGAACACACCCATTATCAAGAAATCACATTAGGATTCTCTTTTTAACCTGTTCCTTAAAACACTAGTGCTTAGGAAATCTATTGGAGGCAGAAGCAGTCAAGGGTAGCTTAGGGTTAGGGTTAGGGTTAGGGCTAGGGTTAGGACACGGCTTAGGGTACGGGTTCGGGTACGGGTTCGTGTACGGCGTAGGGTATGGGTTAGGGTTAGGGTTAGGGTTAGTTTGAAGGTTAGGGCTCGGTTTAGGGTACGGGTTAGGATTAGGGTTTGTGTTAGGGTTAGGGTAGGGGTTAGGGTTAGGGTACGCGTTATGGTTAGGGTAGTTATTAAACCTATCCCACTCCCTAGATACCCCTTAGCACGTCAAGGAATATTATTTGGGGGTCCAGCCATGGAGAAGAGTTTAGACAGTAGGAGAAGATAAGGAACACACCCATTATCCTGAAATCACATGAGGATTCTCTTTTTAACCTGTTCCTTAATACACTAGTGCTTAGGAAATCTATTGGAGGCAGAAGCAGTCAAGGGTAGCTTAGGGTTAGGTTAGGTTTAGGGTTAGGGTTAGGGTTAGGGTTAGGGTTAGGGTACGGCTTAGTGTACGGGTTCGGGTACGGGTTCGGGTATGGCGTAGGGTATGGGTTAGGGTTAGGGTTAGGGTTAGTTTGAGGGTTAGGGCTCGGTTTAGATTACGGGTTAGGATTAGGGTACGTGTTAGGGTTAGGGTAGGGGTTAGGGTTAGGGTACGCGTTAGGGTTAGGGTAGTTATTAAACCTATCCCACTCTCTAGATACCCCTTAGCACGTCAAGGAATATTATTTGGGGGTCCAGCCATGGAGAAGAGTTTAGACACTAGGAGAAGATAAGGAACACACCCATTATCAAGAAATCACATTAGGATTCTCTTTTTAACCTGTTCCTTAAAACACTAGTGCTTAGGAAATCTATTGGAGGCAGAAGCAGTCAAGGGTAGCTTAGGGTTAGGGTTAGGGTTAGGGTTAGGGTACGGCTTAGGGTACGGGTTCGGGTACGGGTTCGTGTACGGCGTAGGGTATGGGTTAGGGTTAGGGTTAGGGTTAGTTTGAAGGTTAGGGCTCGGTTTAGGGTACGGGTTAGGATTAGGGTTCGTGTTAGGGTTAGGGTAGGGGTTAGGGTTAGGGTACGCGTTAGGGTTAGGGTAGTTATTAAACCTATCCCACTCCCTAGATACCCCTTAGCACGTCAAGGAATATTATTTGGGGTTCCAGCCATGGAGAAGAGTTTAGACAGTAGGAGAAGATAAGGAACACACCCATTATCCTGAAATCACATTAGGATTCTCTTTTTAACCTGTTCCTTAATACACTAGTGCTTAGGAAATCTATTGGAGGCAGAAGCAGTCAAGGGTAGCTTAGGGTTAGGGTTAGGGTTAGGGTTAGGGTTAGCTTTAGGGTACGGCTTAGGGTACGGGTTCGGGTACTGGTTCGGGTACGGCGTAGGGTATGGGTTAGGGTTAGGGTTAGGGTTAGTTTGAGGGTTAGGGCTCGGTTTAGGGTACGGGTTAGGATTAGGGTACGTGTTAGGGTTAGGGTACGCGTTAGGGTTAGGGTAGTTATTAAACCTATCCCACTCTCTAGATACCCCTTAGCACGTCAAGGAATATTATTTGGGGGTCCAGCCATGGAGAAGAGTTTAGACACTAGGAGAAGATAAGGAACACACCCATTATCAAGAAATCACATTAGGATTCTCTTTTTAACCTGTTCCTTAAAACACTAGTGCTTAGGAAATCTATTGGAGGCAGAAGCAGTCAAGGGTAGCTTAGGGTTAGGGTTAGGGTTAGGGTACGGCTTAGGGTACGGGTTCGGGTACGGGTTCGGGTACGGGTTCGGGTACGGCATAGGGTATGGGTTAGGTTTAGGGTTAGGGTTAGTTTGAGGGTTAGGGCTCGGTTTAGGTTACGGGTTAGGATTAGGGTACGTGTTAGGGTTAGGGTAGGGGTTAGGGTTAGGGTACGCGTTAGGGTTAGGGTAGTTATTAAACCTATCCCACTCTCTAGATACCCCTTAGCACGTCAAGGAATATTATTTGGGTGTCCAGCCAAGGAGAAGAGTTTAGACACTAGGAGAAGATAAGGAACACACCCATTATCAAGAAATCACATTAGGATTCTCTTTTTAACCTGTTCCTTAAAACACTAGTGCTTAGGAAATCTATTGGAGGCAGAAGCAGTCAAGGGTAGCTTAGGGTTAGGGTTAGGTTTAGGGTTAGGGTTAGGGTTAGGGTACGGCTTAGGGTACGGTTTCAGGTAAGGGTTCGTGTACGGCGTAGGGTATGGGTTAGGGTTAGGGTTAGTTTGAAGGTTAGGGCTCGGTTTAGGGTACGGTTTAGGATTAGGGTTCGTGTTAGGGTTAGGGTACGCGTTAGGGTTAGGGTAGTTATTAAACCTATCCCACTCTCTAGATAACCCTTAGCACGTCAAGGAATATTATTTGGGGGTCCAGCCATGGAGAAGAGTTTAGACACTAGGAGAAGATAAGGAACACACCCATTATCAAGAAATCGCATTAGGATTCTCTTTTTAACCTGTTCCTTAAAACACTAGTGCTTAGGAAATCTATTGCAGGCAGAAGCAGTCAAGGGTAGCTTAGGGTTAGGGTTTGGGTTAGGGTACGGCTTAGGGTACGGGTTCGGGTACGGGTTCGGGTACGGCGTAGGGCATGGGTTAGGGTTAGGGTTAGGGTTAGTTTGAGGGTTAGGGCTCGGTTTAGGTTACGGGTTAGGATTAGGGTACGTGTTAGGGTTAGGGTACGCGTTAGGGTTAGGGTAGTTATTAAACCTATCCCACTCTCTAGATACCCCTTAGCACGTCAAGGAATATTATTTGGGTGTCCAGACATGGAGAAGAATTTAGACACTACGAGAAGATAAGGAACACACACATTATCAAGAAATCACATTAGGATTCTCTTTTTAACCTGTTCCTTAAAACAGTAGTGCTTAGGAAATCTATTGGAGGAAGAAGCAGTCAAGGGTAGCTTAGGGTTAGGGTTAGGGTTAGGGTTAGGGTACGGGTTCGGGTACGGTTTCGTGTACGGCGTAGGGTATGGGTTAGGGTTAGGGTTAGGGTTAGTTTGAAGGTTAGGGCTCGGTTTAGGGTACGGGTTAGGATTAGGGTTCGTGTTAGGGTTAGGGTAGGGGTTAGGGTTAGGGTACGCGTTAGGGTTAGGGTAGTTATTAAACCTATCCCACTCCCTAGATACCCCTTAGCACGTCAAGGAATATTATTTGGGGGTCCAGCCATGGAGAAGAGTTTAGACAGTAGGAGAAGATAAGGAACACACGCATTATCAAGAAATCACATTAGGATTCTCTTTTTAACCTGTTCCTTAAAACACTAGTGCTTAGGAAATCTATTGGAGGCAAAGCAGTCAAGGGTAGCTTAGGGTTAGGGTTAGGGTTAGGGTTAGGGTTAGGGTACGGCTTAGGGTACGGGTTCGGGTACGGGTTCGTGTACGCTGTAGGGTATGGGTTAGGGTTAGGGTTAGGGTTAGTTTGAAGGTTAGGGCTCGGTTTAGGGTACGGGTTAGGATTAGGGTACGTGTTAGGGTTAGGGTAGGGGTTAGGGTTAGGGTACGCGTTAGGGTTAGGGTAGTTATTAAACCTATCCCACTCTCTAGATACCCCTTAGCACGTCAAGGAATATTATTTGGGTGTCCAGCCATGGAGAAGAGTTTAGACACTAGGAGAAGATAAGGAACACACCCATTATCAAGAAATCACATTAGGATTCTCTTTTTAACCTGTTCCTTAAAACACTAGTGCTTAGGAAATCTATTGGAGGCAGAAGCAGTCAAGGGTAGCTTAGGGTTAGGGTTAGGGTTAGGGTTAGCTTTAGGGTACGGCTTAGGGTACGGGTTCGGGTACGGGTTCGTGTACGGCGTAGGGTATGGGTTAGGGTTAGTGTTAGGGGTGGTTTGAAGGTTAGGGCTCGGTTTAGGGTACGGGTTAGGATTAGGGTTCGTGTTAGGGTTAGGGTAGGGGTTAGGGTTAGGGAACGCGTTAGGGTTAGGGTAGTTATTAAAGCTATCCCACTCTCTAGATACCTCTTAGCACGTCAAGGAATATTATTTGGGTGTCCAGCCATGGAGAAGAGTTTAGACACTAGGGGAAGATAAGGAACACACCCATTATCCTGAAATCACATTAGGATTCTCTTTTCAACCTGTTCCTTAATACACTAGTGCTTAGGAAATCTATTGGAGGCAGAAGCAGTCAAGGGTAGCTTAGGGTTAGGGTTAGGGTTAGGGTTAGGGTTAGGGTACGGCTTAGGGTACGGGTTCGGGTACGGGTTCGGGTACGGCGTAGGGTATGGGTTAGGTTTAGTGTTAGGGTTAGTTTGAGGGTTTGGGCTCGGTTTAGGGTACGGGTTAGGATTAGTGTACGTGTTAGCATTAGGGTAGAGGTTAGGGTTAGGGTACGCGTTAGGGTTAGGGTAGTTATTAAACCCATCCCACTCTCTAGATACCCCTTAGCACGTCAAGGAATATTATTTGGGGGTCCAGCCTTGGAGAAGAGTTTAGACACTAGGAGAAGATAAGGAACACACCCATTATCCTGAAATCACATTAGGATTCTCTTTTTAACCTGTTCCTTAAAACACTAGTGCTTAGGAAATCTATTGGAGGCAGAAGCAGTCAAGGGTAGCTTAGGGTTAGTGTTAGGGTTAAGGTACGGCTTAGGGTACGGGTTCGGGTACGGGTTCGTGTACGGCGTAGGGTATGGGGTAGGGTTAGGGATAGTTTGAGGGTTAGGGCTCGGTTTAGGGTACGGTTTAGGATTAGGGTACGTGTTAGGGTTAGGGTACGCGTTAGGGTTAGTGTAGTTATTAAACCTATCCCACTCTCTAGATACCCCTTAGCACGTCAAGGAATATTATTTGGGGGTCCAGCCATGGAGAAGAGTTTAGACACTAGGAGAAGATAAGGAACACACCCATTATCAAGAAATCACATTAGGATTCTCTTTTTAACCTGTTCCTTAAAACACTAGTGCTTAGGAAATCTATTGGAGGCAGAAGCAGTCAAGGGTAGCTTAGGGTTAGGGTTAGGGTTAGGGCTAGGGTTAGGACACGGCTTAGGGTACGGGTTCGGGTACGGGTTCGTGTACGGAGTAGGGTATGTGTTTGGGTTAGTGTTAGGGTTAGTTTGAAGGTTAGGGCTCGGGTTAGGGTACGGGTTAGGATTAGGGTTCGTGTTAGGGTTAGGGTAGGGGTTAGGGTTAGGGTACGCGTTAAGGTTAGGGTAGTTATTAAACCTATCCCACTCTCTAGATACCCCTTAGCACGTCAAGGAATATTATTTGGGGGTCCAGCCATGGAGAAGAGTTTAGACACTAGGAGAATATAAAGAACACACCCATTATCCTGAAATCACATTACGATTCTCTTTTTAACCTGTTCCTTAATACACTAGTGCTTAGGAAATCTATTGGAGGCAGAAGCAGTCAAGGGTAGCTTAGGGTTAGGGTTACAGTTAGGGTTAGGGTTAGGGTATGGCTTAGGGTACGGGTTCGGGTACGGGTTCGGGTACGGCGTAGGGTATGGGTTAGGGTTAGGGTTAGGGTTAGTTTGAGGGTTAGGGCTCGGTTAGGGTTAGGGTTAGGGTTAGGGTTAGGGTTAGGGTTAGGGTTAGGGTTAGGGTTAGGGTTAGGGTAGTTATTAAACATATCCCACACTCTAGATACCCCTTAGCACGTCAAGGAATATTATTTGGCGGTCCAGCCATGGAGAAGAGTTTAGACACTAGGAGAAGATAAGGAACACACCCATTATCAAGAAATCACATTAGGATTCTCTTTTTAACCTGTTCCTTAAAACACTAGTGCTTAGGAAATCTATTGGAGGCAGAAGCAGTCAAGGGTAGCTTAGGGTTAGGGTTAGGGTTAGGGTACGGCTTAGGGTACGGGTTCGGGTACGGGTTCGGGTACGGGTTCGGGTACGGCATAGGGTATGGGTTAGGTTTAGGGTTAGGGTTAGTTTGAGGGTTAGGGCTCGGTTTAGGTTACGGGTTAGGATTAGGGTACGTGTTAGGGTTAGGGTAGGGGTTAGGGTTAGGGTACGCGTTAGGGTTAGGGTAGTTATTAAACCTATCCCACTCTCTAGATACCCCTTAGCACGTCAAGGAATATTATTTGGGTGTCCAGCCAAGGAGAAGAGTTTAGACACTAGGAGAAGATAAGGAACACACCCATTATCAAGAAATCACATTAGGATTCTCTTTTTAACCTGTTCCTTAAAACACTAGTGCTTAGGAAATCTATTGGAGGCAGAAGCAGTCAAGGGTAGCTTAGGGTTAGGGTTAGGTTTAGGGTTAGGGTTAGGGTTAGGGTACGGCTTAGGGTACGGTTTCAGGTACGGGTTCGTGTACGGCGTAGGGTATGGGTTAGGGTTGGGGTTAGTTTGAAGGTTAGGGCTCGGTTTAGGGTACGGTTTAGGATTAGGGTTCGTGTTAGGGTTAGGGTACGCGTTAGGGTTAGGGTAGTTATTAAACCTATCCCACTCTCTAGATACCCCTTAGCACGTCAAGGAATATTATTTGGGGGTCCAGCCATGGAGAAGAGTTTAGACACTAGGAGAAGATAAGGAACACACCCATTATCAAGAAATCACATTAGGATTCTCTTTTTAACCTGTTCCTTAAAACACTAGTGCTTAGGAAATCTATTGGAGGCAGAAGCAGTCAAGGGTAGCTTAGGGTTAGGGTTAGGGTTAGGGCTAGGGTTAGGACACGGCTTAGGGTACGGGTTCGGGTACGGGTTCGTGTACGGCGTAGGGTATGGGTTAGGGTTAGGGTTAGGGTTAGTTTGAAGGTTAGGGCTCGGTTTAGGGTACGGGTTAGGATTAGGGTTTGTGTTAGGGTTAGGGTAGGGGTTAGGGTTAGGGTACGCGTTAGGGTTAGGGTAGTTATTAAACCTATCCCACTCCCTAGATACCCCTTAGCACGTCAAGGAATATTATTTGGGGGTCCAGCCATGGAGAAGAGTTTAGACAGTAGGAGAAGATAAGGAACACACCCATTATCCTGAAATCACATTAGGATTCTCTTTTTAACCTGTTCCTTAATACACTAGTGCTTAGGAAATCTATTGGAGGCAGAAGCAGTCAAGGGTAGCTTAGGGTTAGGTTAGGTTTAGGGTTAGGGTTAGGGTTAGGGTTAGGGTTAGGGTACGGCTTAGTGTACGGGTTCGGGTACGGGTTCGGGTATGGCGTAGGGTATGGGTTAGGGTTAGGGTTAGGGTTAGTTTGAGGGTTAGGGCTCGGTTTAGATTACGGGATAGGATTAGGGTACGTGTTAGGGTTAGGGTAGGGGTTAGGGTTAGGGTACGCGTTAGGGTTAGGGTAGTTATTAAACCTATCCCACTCTCTAGATACCCCTTAGCACGTCAAGGAATATTATTTGGGGGTCCAGCCATGGAGAAGAGTTTAGACACTAGGAGAAGATAAGGAACACACCCATTATCAAGAAATCACATTAGGATTCTCTTTTTAACCTGTTCCTTAAAACACTAGTGCTTAGGAAATCTATTGGAGGCAGAAGCAGTCAAGGGTAGCTTAGGGTTAGGGTTAGGGTTAGGGTTAGGGTACGGCTTAGGGTACGGGTTCGGGTACGGGTTCGTGTACGGCGTAGGGTATGGGTTAGGGTTAGGGTTAGGGTTAGTTTGAAGGTTAGGGCTCGGTTTAGGGTACGGGTTAGGATTAGGGTTCGTGTTAGGGTTAGGGTAGGGGTTAGGGTTAGGGTACGCGTTAGGGTTAGGGTAGTTATTAAACCTATCCCACTCCCTAGATACCCCTTAGCACGTCAAGGAATATTATTTGGGGGTCCAGCCATGGAGAAGAGTTTAGACAGTAGGAGAAGATAAGGAACACACCCATTATCCTGAAATCACATTAGGATTCTCTTTTTAACCTGTTCCTTAATACACTAGTGCTTAGGAAATCTATTGGAGGCAGAAGCAGTCAAGGGTAGCTTAGGGTTAGGGTTAGGGTTAGGGTTAGGGTTAGCTTTAGGGTACGGCTTAGGGTACGGGTTCGGGTACTGGTTCGGGTACGGCGTAGGGTATGGGTTAGGGTTAGGGTTAGGGTTAGTTTGAGGGTTAGGGCTCGGTTTAGGGTACGGGTTAGGATTAGGGTACGTGTTAGGGTTAGGGTACGCGTTAGGGTTAGGGTAGTTATTAAACCTATCCCACTCTCTAGATACCCCTTAGCACGTCAAGGAATATTATTTGGGGGTCCAGCCATGGAGAAGAGTTTAGACACTAGGAGAAGATAAGGAACACACCCATTATCAAGAAATCACATTAGGATTCTCTTTTTAACCTGTTCCTTAAAACACTAGTGCTTAGGAAATCTATTGGAGGCAGAAGCAGTCAAGGGTAGCTTAGGGTTAGGGTTAGGGTTAGGGTACGGCTTAGGGTACGGGTTCGGGTACGGGTTCGGGTACGGGTTCGGGTACGGCATAGGGTATGGGTTAGGTTTAGGGTTAGGGTTAGTTTGAGGGTTAGGGCTCGGTTTAGGTTACGGGTTAGGATTAGGGTACGTGTTAGGGTTAGGGTAGGGGTTAGGGTTAGGGTACGCGTTAGGGTTAGGGTAGTTATTAAACCTATCCCACTCTCTAGATACCCCTTAGCACGTCAAGGAATATTATTTGGGTGTCCAGCCAAGGAGAAGAGTTTAGACACTAGGAGAAGATAAGGAACACACCCATTATCAAGAAATCACATTAGGATTCTCTTTTTAACCTGTTCCTTAAAACACTAGTGCTTAGGAAATCTATTGGAGGCAGAAGCAGTCAAGGGTAGCTTAGGGTTAGGGTTAGGTTTAGGGTTAGGGTTAGGGTTAGGGTACGGCTTAGGGTACGGTTTCAGGTAAGGGTTCGTGTACGGCGTAGGGTATGGGTTAGGGTTAGGGTTAGTTTGAAGGTTAGGGCTCGGTTTAGGGTACGGTTTAGGATTAGGGTTCGTGTTAGGGTTAGGGTACGCGTTAGGGTTAGGGTAGTTATTAAACCTATCCCACTCTCTAGATACCCCTTAGCACGTCAAGGAATATTATTTGGGGGTCCAGCCATGGAGAAGAGTTTAGACACTAGGAGAAGATAAGGAACACACCCATTATCAAGAAATCACATTAGGATTCTCTTTTTAACCTGTTCCTTAATACACTAGTGCTTAGGAAATCTATTGGAGGCAGAAGCAGTCAAGGGTAGCTTAGGGTTAGGGTTAGGGTTAGGGTTAGGTTTAGGGTACGGCTTAGGGTACGGGTTCGGGTACGGGTTCGTGTACGCTGTAGCGTATGGGTTAGGGTTAGGGTTAGGGTTAGTTTGAAGGTTAGGGCTCGGTTTAGGGTACGGGTTAGGATTAGGGTTCGTGTTAGGGTTATGGTAGGGGTTAGGGTTAGGGTACGCGTTACGGTTAGGGTAGTTATTAAACCTATACCACTCTCTAGATACCCCTTAGCACGTCAAGGAATATTATTTGGGGGTCCAGCCATGGAGAAGAGTTTAGACACTAGGAGAAGATAAGGAACACACCCATTATCAAGAAATCACATTAGGATTCTCTTTTTAACCTGTTCCTTAAAACACTAGTGCTTAGGAAATCTATTGGAGGCAGAAGCAGTCAAGGGTAGCTTAGGGTTAGGGTTAGGGTTAGGGTACGGCTTAGGGTACGGGTTCGGGTACGGGTTCGGGTACGGATTCGGGTACGGCGTAGGGTATGGGTTAGGTTTAGGGTTAGGGTTAGTTTGAGGGTTAGGGCTCGGTTTAGGTTACGGGTTAGGATTAGGGTACGTGTTAGGGTTAGGGTAGGGGTTAGGGTTAGGGTACGCGTTAGGGTTAGGGTAGTTATTAAACCTATCCCACTCTCTAGATACCCCTTAGCACGTCAAGGAATATTATTTGGGGGTCCAGCCATGGAGAAGAGTTTAGACACTAGGAGAAGATAAGGAACACACCCATTATCAAGAAATCACATTAGGATTCTCTTTTTAACCTGTTCCTTAAAACACTAGTGCTTAGGAAATCTATTGGAGGCAGAAGCAGTCAAGGGTAGCTTAGGGTTAGGGTTAGGGTTAGGGTTAGGGTACGGCTTAGGGTACGGGTTCGGGTACGGGTTCGTGTACGGCGTAGGGTATGGGTTAGGGTTAGGGTTAGGGTTAGTTTGAAGGTTAGGGCTCGGTTTAGGGTACGGGTTAGGATTAGGGTTCGTGTTAGGGTTAGGGTAGGGGTTAGGGTTAGGGTACGCGTTAGGGTTAGGGTAGTTATTAAACCTATCCCACTCCCTAGATACCCCTTAGCACGTCAAGGAATATTATTTGGGGGTCCAGCCATGGAGAAGAGTTTAGACAGTAGGAGAAGATAAGGAACACACCCATTATCCTGAAATCACATTAGGATTCTCTTTTTAACCTGTTCCTTAATACACTAGTGCTTAGGAAATCTATTGGAGGCAGAAGCAGTCAAGGGTAGCTTAGGGTTAGGGTTAGGGTTAGGGTTAGGGTTAGCTTTAGGGTACGGCTTAGGGTACGGGTTCGGGTACTGGTTCGGGTACGGCGTAGGGTATGGGTTAGGGTTAGGGTTAGGGTTAGTTTGAGGGTTAGGGCTCGGTTTAGGGTACGGGTTAGGATTAGGGTACGTGTTAGGGTTAGGGTACGCGTTAGGGTTAGGGTAGTTATTAAACCTATCCCACTCTCTAGATACCCCTTAGCACGTCAAGGAATATTATTTGGGGGTCCAGCCATGGAGAAGAGTTTAGACACTAGGAGAAGATAAGGAACACACCCATTATCAAGAAATCACATTAGGATTCTCTTTTTAACCTGTTCCTTAAAACACTAGTGCTTAGGAAATCTATTGGAGGCAGAAGCAGTCAAGGGTAGCTTAGGGTTAGGGTTAGGGTTAGGGTACGGCTTAGGGTACGGGTTCGGGTAGGGTTCGGGTACGGGTTCGGGTACGGCATAGGGTATGGGTTAGGTTTAGGGTTAGGGTTAGTTTGAGGGTTAGGGCTCGGTTTAGGTTACGGGTTAGGATTAGGGTACGTGTTAGGGTTAGGGTAGAGGTTAGGGTTAGGGTACGCGTTAGGGTTAGGGTAGTTATTAAACCTATCCCACTCTCTAGATATCCCTTAGCACGTCAAGGAATATTATTTGGGTGTCCAGCCAAGGAGAAGAGTTTAGACACTAGGAGAAGATAAGGAACACACCCATTATCAAGAAATCACATTAGGATTCTCTTTTTAACCTGTTCCTTAAAACACTAGTGCTTAGGAAATCTATTGGAGGCAGAAGCAGTCAAGGGTAGCTTAGGGTTAGGGTTAGGGTTAGGGTTATGGTACGGCTTAGGGTACGGGTTCGGGTACGGGTTCGTGTACGGCGTAGGGTATGGGTTAGGGTTAGGGTTAGGGTTAGTTTGAAGGTTAGGGCTCGGTTTAGGGTACGGGTTAGGATTAGGGTTCGTGTTAGGGTTAGGGTAGGGGTTAGGGTTAGGGTACGCGTTAGGGTTAGGGTAGTTATTAAACCTATCCCACTCCCTAGATACCCCTTAGCACGTCAAGGAATATTATTTGGGGGTCCAGCCATGGAGAAGAGTTTAGACAGTAGGAGAAGATAAGGAACACACCCATTATCCTGAAATCACATTAGGATTCTCTTTTTAACCTGTTCCTTAATACACTAGTGCTTAGGAAATCTATTGGAGGCAGAAGCAGTCAAGGGTAGCTTAGGGTTAGGGTTAGGGTTAGGGTTAGGGTTAGCTTTAGGGTACGGCTTAGGGTACGGGTTCGGGTACTGGTTCGGGTACGGCGTAGGGTATGGGTTAGGGTTAGGGTTAGGGTTAGTTTGAGGGTTAGGGCTCGGTTTAGGGTACGGGTTAGGATTAGGGTACGTGTTAGGGTTAGGGTACGCGTTAGGGTTAGGGTAGTTATTAAACCTATCCCACTCTCTAGATACCCCTTAGCACGTCAAGGAATATTATTTGGGTGTCCAGCCATGGAGAAGAGTTTAGACACTAGGAGAAGATAAGGAACACACCCATTATCAAGAAATCACATTAGGATTCTCTTTTTAACCTGTTCCTTAAAACACTAGTGCTTAGGAAATCTATTGGAGGCAGAAGCAGTCAAGGGTAGCTTAGGGTTAGGGTTAGGTTTAGGGTTAGGGTTAGGGTTAGGGTACGGCTTAGGGTACGGTTTCAGGTACGGGTTCGTGTACGGCGTAGGGTATGGGTTAGGGTTAGGGTTAGTTTGAAAGTTAGGGCTCGGTTTAGGGTACGGGTTAGGATTAGGGTTCGTGTTAGGGTTATGGTAGGGGTTAGGGTTAGGGTACGCGTTAGGGTTAGGGTAGTTATTAAACCTATCCCACTCTCTAGATACCCCTTAGCACGTCAAGGAATATTATTTGGGGGTCCAGCCATGGAGAAGAGTTTAGACACTAGGAGAAGATAAGGAACACACCCATTATCAAGAAATCACATTAGGATTCTCTTTTTAACCTGTTCCTTAATACAATAGTGCTTAGGAAATCTATTGGAGGCAGAAGCAGTCAAGGGTAGCTTAGGGTTAGGGTTAGGGTTAGGGTTAGGTTTAGGGTACGGCTTAGGGTACGGGTTCGGGTACGGGTTCGTGTACGCTGTAGGGTATGTGTTAGGTTTAGGGTTAGGGTTAGTTTGAAGGTTAGGGCTCGGTTTAGGGTACGGGTTAGGATTAGGGTTCGTGTTAGGGTTAGGGTAGGGGTTAGGGTTAGGGTACGCGTTAGGGTTAGGGTAGTTATTAAACCTATCCCACTCTCTAGATACCCCTTAGCACGTCAAGGAATATTATTTGGGGGTCCAGCCATGGAGAAGAGTTTAGACACAAGGAGAAGATAAGGAACACACCCATTATCAAGAAATCACATTAGGATTCTCTTTTTAACCTGTTCCTTAAAACACTAGTGCTTAGGAAATCTATTGGAGGCAGAAGCAGTCAAGGGTAGCTTAGGGTTAGGGTTTGGGTTAGGGTACGGCTTAGGGTACGGGTTCGGGTACGGGTTCGGGTACGGGTTTGGGTATGGCGTAGGATATGGGTTAGGGTTAGGGTTAGGGTTAGTTTGAAGGTTAGGGCTCGGTTTAGGGTACGGGTTAGGATTAGGGTTTGTGTTAGGGTTAGGGTAGGGGTTAGGGTTAGGGTACGCGTTAGGGTTAGGGTAGTTATTAAACCTATCCCACTCCCTAGATACCCCTTAGCACGTCAAGGAATATTATTTGGGGGTCCAGCCATGGAGAAGAGTTTAGACAGTAGGAGAAGATAAGGAACACACCCATTATCCTGAAATCACATTAGGATTCTCTTTTTAACCTGTTCCTTAATACACTAGTGCTTAGGAAATCTATTGGAGGCAGAAGCAGTCAAGGGTAGCTTAGGGTTAGGTTAGGTTTAGGGTTAGGGTTACGGTTAGGGTTAGGGTTAGGGTACGGCTTAGTGTACGGGTTCGGGTACGGGTTCGGTTATGGCGTAGGGTATGGGTTAGGGTTAGGGTTAGGGTTAGTTTGAGGGTTAGGGCTCGGTTTAGATTACGGGTTAGGATTAGGGTACGTCTTAGGGTTAGGGTAGCGGTTAGGGTTAGGGTACGCGTTAGGGTTAGGGTAGTTATTAAACCTATCCCACTCTCTAGATAAACCTTAGCACGTCAAGGAATATTATTTGGGGGTCCAGCCATGGAGAAGAGTTTAGACACTAGGAGAAGATAAGGAACACACCCATTATCAAGAAATCACATTAGGATTCTCTTTTTAACCTGTTCCTTAAAACACTAGTGCTTAGGAAATCTATTGGAGGCAGAAGCAGTCAAGGGTAGCTTAGGGTTAGGGTTAGGGTTAGGGTACGGCTTAGGGTACGGGTTCGGGTAGGGTTCGGGTACGGGTTCGGGTACGGCATAGGGTATGGGTTAGGTTTAGGGTTAGGGTTAGTTTGAGGGTTAGGGCTCGGTTTAGGTTACGGGTTAGGATTAGGGTACGTGTTAGGGTTAGGGTAGAGGTTAGGGTTAGGGTACGCGTTAGGGTTAGGGTAGTTATTAAACCTATCCCACTCTCTAGATATCCCTTAGCACGTCAAGGAATATTATTTGGGTGTCCAGCCAAGGAGAAGAGTTTAGACACTAGGAGAAGATAAGGAACACACCCATTATCAAGAAATCACATTAGGATTCTCTTTTTAACCTGTTCCTTAAAACACTAGTGCTTAGGAAATCTATTGGAGGCAGAAGCAGTCAAGGGTAGCTTAGGGTTAGGGTTAGGGTTAGGGTTATGGTACGGCTTAGGGTACGGGTTCGGGTACGGGTTCGTGTACGGCGTAGGGTATGGGTTAGGGTTAGGGTTAGGGTTAGTTTGAAGGTTAGGGCTCGGTTTAGGGTACGGGTTAGGATTAGGGTTCGTGTTAGGGTTAGGGTAGGGGTTAGGGTTAGGGTACGCGTTAGGGTTAGGGTAGTTATTAAACCTATCCCACTCCCTAGATACCCCTTAGCACGTCAAGGAATATTATTTGGGGGTCCAGCCATGGAGAAGAGTTTAGACAGTAGGAGAAGATAAGGAACACACCCATTATCCTGAAATCACATTAGGATTCTCTTTTTAACCTGTTCCTTAATACACTAGTGCTTAGGAAATCTATTGGAGGCAGAAGCAGTCAAGGGTAGCTTAGGGTTAGGGTTAGGGTTAGGGTTAGGGTTAGCTTTAGGGTACGGCTTAGGGTACGGGTTCGGGTACTGGTTCGGGTACGGCGTAGGGTATGGGTTAGGGTTAGGGTTAGGGTTAGTTTGAGGGTTAGGGCTCGGTTTAGGGTACGGGTTAGGATTAGGGTACGTGTTAGGGTTAGGGTACGCGTTAGGGTTAGGGTAGTTATTAAACCTATCCCACTCTCTAGATACCCCTTAGCACGTCAAGGAATATTATTTGGGTGTCCAGCCATGGAGAAGAGTTTAGACACTAGGAGAAGATAAGGAACACACCCATTATCAAGAAATCACATTAGGATTCTCTTTTTAACCTGTTCCTTAAAACACTAGTGCTTAGGAAATCTATTGGAGGCAGAAGCAGTCAAGGGTAGCTTAGGGTTAGGGTTAGGTTTAGGGTTAGGGTTAGGGTTAGGGTACGGCTTAGGGTACGGTTTCAGGTACGGGTTCGTGTACGGCGTAGGGTATGGGTTAGGGTTAGGGTTAGTTTGAAAGTTAGGGCTCGGTTTAGGGTACGGGTTAGGATTAGGGTTCGTGTTAGGGTTATGGTAGGGGTTAGGGTTAGGGTACGCGTTAGGGTTAGGGTAGTTATTAAACCTATCCCACTCTCTAGATACCCCTTAGCACGTCAAGGAATATTATTTGGGGGTCCAGCCATGGAGAAGAGTTTAGACACTAGGAGAAGATAAGGAACACACCCATTATCAAGAAATCACATTAGGATTCTCTTTTTAACCTGTTCCTTAATACAATAGTGCTTAGGAAATCTATTGGAGGCAGAAGCAGTCAAGGGTAGCTTAGGGTTAGGGTTAGGGTTAGGGTTAGGTTTAGGGTACGGCTTAGGGTACGGGTTCGGGTACGGGTTCGTGTACGCTGTAGGGTATGTGTTAGGTTTAGGGTTAGGGTTAGTTTGAAGGTTAGGGCTCGGTTTAGGGTACGGGTTAGGATTAGGGTTCGTGTTAGGGTTAGGGTAGGGGTTAGGGTTAGGGTACGCGTTAGGGTTAGGGTAGTTATTAAACCTATCCCACTCTCTAGATACCCCTTAGCACGTCAAGGAATATTATTTGGGGGTCCAGCCATGGAGAAGAGTTTAGACACAAGGAGAAGATAAGGAACACACCCATTATCAAGAAATCACATTAGGATTCTCTTTTTAACCTGTTCCTTAAAACACTAGTGCTTAGGAAATCTATTGGAGGCAGAAGCAGTCAAGGGTAGCTTAGGGTTAGGGTTTGGGTTAGGGTACGGCTTAGGGTACGGGTTCGGGTACGGGTTCGGGTACGGGTTTGGGTATGGCGTAGGATATGGGTTAGGGTTAGGGTTAGGGTTAGTTTGAAGGTTAGGGCTCGGTTTAGGGTACGGGTTAGGATTAGGGTTTGTGTTAGGGTTAGGGTAGGGGTTAGGGTTAGGGTACGCGTTAGGGTTAGGGTAGTTATTAAACCTATCCCACTCCCTAGATACCCCTTAGCACGTCAAGGAATATTATTTGGGGGTCCAGCCATGGAGAAGAGTTTAGACAGTAGGAGAAGATAAGGAACACACCCATTATCCTGAAATCACATTAGGATTCTCTTTTTAACCTGTTCCTTAATACACTAGTGCTTAGGAAATCTATTGGAGGCAGAAGCAGTCAAGGGTAGCTTAGGGTTAGGTTAGGTTTAGGGTTAGGGTTACGGTTAGGGTTAGGGTTAGGGTACGGCTTAGTGTACGGGTTCGGGTACGGGTTCGGTTATGGCGTAGGGTATGGGTTAGGGTTAGGGTTAGGGTTAGTTTGAGGGTTAGGGCTCGGTTTAGATTACGGGTTAGGATTAGGGTACGTCTTAGGGTTAGGGTAGCGGTTAGGGTTAGGGTACGCGTTAGGGTTAGGGTAGTTATTAAACCTATCCCACTCTCTAGATAAACCTTAGCACGTCAAGGAATATTATTTGGGGGTCCAGCCATTGAGAAGAGTTTAGACACTAGGAGAAGATAAGGAACACACCCATTATCAAGAAATCACATTAGGATTCTCTTTTTAACCTGTTCCTTAAAACACTAGTGCTTAGGAAATCTATTGGAGGCAGAAGCAGTCAAGGGTAGCTTAGGGTTAGGGTTAGGGTTAGGGTTAGGTTTAGGGTACGGCTTAGGGTACGGGTTCGGGTACGGGTTCGGGTACGGGTTCGGGTACGGCGTAGGGTATGGGTTAGGGTTAGGGTTAGGGTTAGTTTGAGGGTTAGGGCTCGGTTTAGTATACGGGTTAGGATTAGTGTACGTGTTAGGGTTAGGGTAGAGGTTAGGGTTAGGGTATGCGTTAGGGTTAGGGTAGTTATTAAACCTATCCCACTCTCTAGATACCCCTTAGCACGTCAAGGAATATTATTTGGGGGTCCAGCCATGGAGAAGAGTTTAGACACTAGGAGAAGATAAGGAACACACCCATTATCAAGAAATCACATTAGGATTCTCTTTTTAACCTGTTCCTTAAAACACTAGTGCTTAGGAAATCTATTGGAGGCAGAATTAGTCAAGGGTAGCTTAGGGTTAGGGTTAGGGTTATTGTTAGGGTAAGGCTTAGGGTACGGGTTCGGGTACGGCATAGGGTATGGGTTAGGGTTAGGGTTAGGGTTAGTTTGAGGGTTAGGGCTCGGTTTAGGGTACGGGTTAGGAATAGGGTACGTGTTAGGGTTAGGCTAGGGGTTAGGGTTAGGCTACGCGTTAGGGTTAGGGTAGATATTAAACCTATCCCACTCTCTAGATAACCCTTAGCACGTCAAGGAATATTATTTGGGGGTCCAGCCATGGAGAAGAGTTTAGACACTAGGAGAACATAAGGAACACACCCATTATCAAGAAATCGCATTAGGATTCTCTTTTTAACCTGTTCCTTAAAACACTAGTGCTTAGGAAATCTATTGGAGGCAGAAGCAGTCAAGGGTAGCTTAGGGTTAGGGTTTGGGTTAGGGTACGGCTTAGGGTACGGGTTCGGGTACGAGTTCGTGTACGGGTTTGGGTATGGCGTAGGATATGGGTTAGGGTTAGGGTTAGGGTTAGTTTGAGGGTTAGGGCTCGGTTTAGGGTACGGGTTAGGATTAGGGTACGTGTTAGGGTTAGGGTTGGGGTTAGGGTTAGGGTACGCGTTAGGGTTAGGGTAGTTATTAAACCTATCCCACTCTCTAGATACCCCTTAGCACGTCAAGGAATATTATTTGGGGGTCCAGCCATGGAGAAGAGTTTAGACACTAGGAGAAGATAAGGAACACACCCATTATCAAGAAATCACATTACGATTCTCTTTTTAACCTGTTCCTTAAAACACTAGTGCTTAGGAAATCTATTGGAGGCAGAAGCTGTGAAGGGTAGCTTAGGGTTAGGGTTAGGGTTAGGGTTAGGTTTAGCTTTAGGGTACGGCTTAGGGTACGGGTTCGGGTACGGGTTCGGGTACGGCGTAGGGTATGGGTTAGGGTTAGGGTTAGGGTTAGTTTGAGGGTTAGGGCTCGGTTTAGGGTACGGGTTAGGATTAGGGTACGTGTTAGGGTTAGGGTACGTGTTAGGGTTAGGGTAGTTATTAAACCTATCCCACTCTCTAGATACCCCTTAGCACGTCAAGGAATATTATTTGGGTGTCCAGACATGGAGAAGAACTTAGACACTACGAGAAGATAAGGAACACACCCATTATCAAGAAATCACATTAGGATTCTCTTTTTAACCTGTTCCTTAAAACAGTAGTGCTTAGGAAATCTATTGGAGGAAGAAGCAGTCAAGGGTAGCTTAGGGTTAGGGTTAGGGTTAGGGTTAGGGTACGGCTTAGGGTACGGGTTCGGGTACGGGTTCGTGTATGGCGTAGGGTATGGGTTAGGGTTAGGGTTAGGGTTAGTTTGAAGGTTAGGGCTCGGTTTAGGGTACGGGTTAGGATTAGGGTTCGTGTTAGGGTTAGGGTAGGGGTTAGGGTTAGGGTACGCGTTAGGGTTAGGGTAGTTATTAAACCTATCCCACTCCCTAGATACCCCTTAGCACGTCAAGGAATATTATTTGGGGGTCCAGCCATGGAGAAGAGTTTAGACAGTAGGAGAAGATAAGGAACACACCCATTATCCTGAAATCACATTAGGATTCTCTTTTTAACCTGTTCCTTAATACACTAGTGCTTAGGAAATCTATTGGAGGCAGAAGCAGTCAAGGGTACATTAGGGTTAGGGTTAGGGTTAGGGTTAGGGTTAGCTTTAGGGTACGGCTTAGGGTACGGGTTCGGGTACTGGTTCGGGTACGGCGTAGGGTATGGGTTAGGGTTAGGGTTAGGGTTAGTTTGAGGGTTAGGGCTCGGTTTAGGGTACGGGTTAGGATTAGGGTACGTGTTAGGGTTAGGGTACGCGTTAGGGTTAGGGTAGTTATTAAACCTATCCCACTCTCTAGATACCCCTTAGCACGTCAAGGAATATTATTTGGGTGTCCAGCCATGGAGAAGAGTTTAGACACTAGGAGAAGATAAGGAACACACCCATTATCAAGAAATCACATTAGGATTCTCTTTTTAACCTGCTCCTTAAAACACTAGTGCTTAGGAAATCTATTGGAGGCAGAAGCAGTCAAGGGTAGCTTAGGGTTAGGGTTAGGTTTAGGGTTAGGGTTAGGGTTAGGGTACGGCTTAGGGTACGGTTTCAGGTACGGGTTCGTGTACGGCGTAGGGTATGGGTTAGGGTTAGGGTTAGTTTGAAAGTTAGGGCTCGGTTTAGGGTACGGGTTAGGATTAGGGTTCGTGTTAGGGTTATGGTAGGGGTTAGGGTTAGGGTACGCGTTAGGGTTAGGGTAGTTATTAAACCTATCCCACTCTCTAGATACCCCTTAGCACGTCAAGGAATATTATTTGGGGGTCCAGCCATGGAGAAGAGTTTAGACACTAGGAGAAGATAAGGAACACACCCATTATCAAGAAATCACATTAGGATTCTCTTTTTAACCTGTTCCTTAATACAATAGTGCTTAGGAAATCTATTGGAGGCAGAAGCAGTCAAGGGTAGCTTAGGGTTAGGGTTAGGGTTAGGGTTAGGTTTAGGGTACGGCTTAGGGTACGGGTTCGGGTACGGGTTCGTGTACGCTGTAGGGTATGGGTTAGGTTTAGGGTTAGGGTTAGTTTGAAGGTTAGGGCTCGGTTTAGGGTACGGGTTAGGATTAGGGTTCGTGTTAGGGTTAGGGTAGGGGTTAGGGTTAGGGTACGCGTTAGGGTTAGGGTAGTTATTAAACCTATCCCACTCTCTAGATACCCCTTAGCACGTCAAGGAATATTATTTGGGGGTCCAGCCATGGAGAAGAGTTTAGACACTAGGAGAAGATAAGGAACACACCCATTATCAAGAAATCACATTAGGATTCTCTTTTTAACCTGTTCCTTAAAACACTAGTGCTTAGGAAATCTATTGGAGGCAGAAGCAGTCAAGGGTAGCTTAGGGTTAGGGTTTGGGTTAGGGTACGGCTTAGGGTACGGGTTCGGGTACGGGTTCGGGTACGGGTTTGGGTATGGCGTAGGATATGGGTTAGGGTTAGGGTTAGGGTTAGTTTGAGGGTTAGGGCTCGGTTTAGGGTACGGGTTAGGATTAGGGTACGTGTTAGGGTTAGGGTATGGGTTAGGGTTAGGGTACGCGTTAGGGTTAGGGTAGTTATTAAACCTATCCCACTCCCTAGATACCCCTTAGCACGTCAAGGAATATTATTTGGGGGACCAGCCATGGAGAAGAGTTTAGACAGTAGGAGAAGATAAGGAACACACCCATTATCAAAAATCACATTAGGATTCTCTTTTTAACCTGTTCCTTAAAACACTAGTGCTTAGGAAATCTATTGGAGGCAGAAGCAGTCAAGGGTAGCTTAGGGTTAGGGTTAGGGTTAGGGTTAGGGTTAGGGTACGGGTTCGGGTACGGGTTCGTGTACGGCGTAGGTTATGGGTTAGGGTTAGGGTTAGTTTGAAGGTTAGGGCTCGGTTTAGGGTACGGGTTAGGATTAGGGTTCGTGTTAGGGTTAGGGTAGGGGTTAGGGTTAGGGTACGCGTTAGGTTTAGGGTAGTTATTAAACCTATCCCACTCTCTAGATACCCCTTAGCACGTCAAGGAATATTATTTGGGGGTCCAGCCATGGAGAAGAGTTTAGACACTAGGAGAAGATAAGGAACACACCCATTATCCTGAAATCACATTAGGATTCTCTTTTTAACCTGTTCCTTAATACACTAGTGCTTAGGAAATCTATTGGAGGCAGAAGCAGTCAAGGGTAGCTTAGGGTTAGGGTTACGGTTAGGGTTAGGGTTAGGGTTATTGTTAGGATATGGCTTAGGGTACGGGTTCGGGTACGGCATAGGGTATGGGTTAGGGTTAGGGTTAGGGTTAGTTTGAGGGTTAGGGCTCGGTTTAGGGTACGGGTTAGGAGTAGGGTACGTGTTAGGGTTAGGGTAGGGGTTAGGGTTAGGGTACGCGTTAGGGTTAGTGTAGTTATTAAACCTATCCCACTCCCTAGATACCCCTTAGCACGTCAAGGAATATTATTTGGGGGTCCAGCCATGGAGAAGAGTTTAGACAGTAGGAGAAGATAAGGAACACACCCATTATCAAGAAATCACATTAGGATTCTCTTTTTAACCTGTTCCTTAAAACACTAGTGCTTAGGAAATCTATTGGAGGCAAAGCAGTCAAGGGTAGCTTAGGGTTAGGGTTAGGGTTAGGGTTAGGGTTAGGGTACGGCTTAGGGTACGGGTTCGGGTACGGGTTCGTGTACGATGTAGGGTATGGGTTAGGGTTAGGGTTAGGGTTAGTTTGAAGGTTAGGGCTCGGTTTAGGGTACGGGTTAGGATTAGGGTTCGCGTTAGGGTTAGGATAGGGGTTAGGGTTAGGGTACGCGTTAGGGTTAGGGTAGTTATTAAACCTATCCCACTCTCTAGATACCCCTTAGCACGTCAAGGAATATTATTTGGGGGTCCAGCCATGGAGAAGAGTTTAGACACTAGGAGAAGATAAGGAACACACCCATTATCAAGAAATCACATTAGGATTCTCTTTTTAACCTGTTCCTTAAAACACTAGTGCTTAGGAAATCTATTGGAGGCAGAAGCAGTCAAGGGTAGCTTAGGGTTAGGGTTAGGGTTAGGGCTAGGGTTAGGACACGGCTTAGGGTACGGGTTCGGGTACGGGTTCGTGTACGGCGTAGGGTATGGGTTTGGGTAAGGGTTAGGATTTGTTTGAAGGTTAGGGCTCGGTTTAAGGTACGGGTTAGGATTAGGGTTCGTGTTAGGGTTAGGGTAGGGGTTAGGGTTAGGGTACGCGTTAGGGTTAGGGTAGTTATTAAACCTATCCCACTCTCTAGATACCCCTTAGCACGTCAAGGAATATTATTTGGGGGTCCAGCCATGGAGAAGAGTTTAGACACTAGGAGAAGATAAGGAACACACCCATTATCCTGAAATCACATTAGGATTCTCTTTTTAACCTGTTCCTTAATACACTAGTGCTTAGGAAATCTATTGGAGGCAGAAGCAGTCAAGGGTAGCTTAGGGTTAGGGTTACGGTGAGGGTTAGGGTTAGGGTATGGCTTAGGGTACGGGTTCGGGTACGGGTTCGGGTACGGCGTAGGGTATGGGTTAGGTTTAGGGTTAGGGTTAGTTTGAGGGTTAGGGCTCGGTTTAGGTTACGGGTTAGGATTAGGGTACATGTTAGGGTTAGGGTAGGGGTTAGGGTTAGGGTACGCGTTAGGGTTAGGGTAGTTATTAAACCTATCCCACTCTCTAGATACCCCTTAGCACGTCAAGGAATATTATTTGGGGGTCCAGCCATGGAGAAGAGTTTAGACACTAGGAGAAGATAAGGAACACACCCATTATCAAGAAATCACATTAGGATTCTCTTTTTAACCTGTTCCTTAAAACACTAGTGCTTAGGAAATCTATTGGAGGCAGAAGCAGTCAAGGGTAGCTTAGGGTTAGGGTTAGGGTTAGGGCTAGGGTTAGGACACGGCTTAGGGTACGGGTTCGGGTACGGGTTCGTGTACGGCGTAGGGTATGGGTTAGGGTTAGGGTTAGGGTTAGTTTGAAGGTTAGGGCTCGGTTTAGGGTACGGGTTAGGATTAGGGTTTGTGTTAGGGTTAGGGTAGGGGTTAGGGTTAGGGTACGCATTAGGGTTAGGGTAGTTATTAAACCTATCCCACTCCCTAGATACCCCTTAGCACGTCAAGGAATATTATTTGGGGGTCCAGCCATGGAGAAGAGTTTAGACAGTAGGAGAAGATAAGGAACACACCCATTATCCTGAAATCACATTAGGATTCTCTTTTTAACCTGTTCCTTAATACACTAGTGCTTAGGAAATCTATTGGAGGCAGAAGCAGTCAAGGGTAGCTTAGGGTTAGGTTAGGTTTAGGGTTAGGGTTAGGGTTAGGGTTAGGGTTAGGGTACGGCTTAGTGTACGGGTTCGGGTACGGGTTCGGGTATGGCGTAGGGTAAGGGTTAGGGTTAGGGTTAGGGTTAGTTTGAGGGTTAGGGCTCGGTTTAGATTACGGGTTAGGATTAGGGTACGTCTTAGGGTTAGGGTAGCGGTTAGGGTTAGGGTACGCGTTAGGGTTAGGGTAGTTATTAAACCTATCCCACTCTCTAGATAACCCTTAGCACGTCAAGGAATATTATTTGGGGGTCCAGCCATGGAGAAGAGTTTAGACACTAGGAGAAGATAAGGAACACACCCATTATCAAGAAATCACATTAGGATTCTCTTTTTAACCTGTTCCTTAAAACACTAGTGCTTAGGAAATCTATTGGAGGCAGAAGCAGTCAAGGGTAGCTTAGGGTTAGGGTTAGGGTTAGGGTTAGGTTTAGGGTACGGCTTAGGGTACGGGTTCGGGTACGGGTTCGGGTACGGGTTCGGGTAAGGCGTAGGGTATGGGTTAGGGTTAGGGTTAGGGTTAGTTTGAGGGTTAGGGCTCGGTTTAGTATACGGGTTAGGATTAGTGTACGTGTTAGGGTTAGGGTAGAGGTTAGGGTTAGGGTATGCGTTAGGGTTAGGGTAGTTATTAAACCTATCCCACTCTCTAGATACCCCTTAGCACGTCAAGGAATATTATTTGGGGGTCCAGCCATGGAGAAGAGTTTAGACACTAGGAGAAGATAAGGAACACACCCATTATCAAGAAATCACATTAGGATTCTCTTTTTAACCTGTTCCTTAAAACACTAGTGCTTAGGAAATCTATTGGAGGCAGAATTAGTCAAGGGTAGCTTAGGGTTAGGGTTAGGGTTATTGTTAGGGTAAGGCTTAGGGTACGGGTTCGGGTACGGCATAGGGTATGGGTTAGGGTTAGGGTTAGGGTTAGTTTGAGGGTTAGGGCTCGGTTTAGGGTACGGGTTAGGAATAGTGTACGTGTTAGGGTTAGGCTAGGGGTTAGGGTTAGGGTACGCGTTCGGGTTAGGGTAGTTATTAAACCTATCCCACTCTCTAGATAACCCTTAGCACGTCAAGGAATATTATTTGGGGGTCCAGCCATGGAGAAGAGTTTAGACACTAGGAGAAGATAAGGAACACACCCATTATCAAGAAATCGCATTAGGATTCTCTTTTTAACCTGTTCCTTAAAACACTAGTGCTTAGGAAATCTATTGGAGGCAGAAGCAGTCAAGGGTAGCTTAGGGTTAGGGTTTGGGTTAGGGTACGGCTTAGGGTACGGGTTCGGGTACGGGTTCGTGTACGGGTTTGGGTATGGCGTAGGATATGGGTTAGGGTTAGGGTTAGGGTTAGTTTGAGGGTTAGGGCTCGGTTTAGGGTACGGGTTAGGATTAGGGTACGTGTTAGGGTTAGGGTTGGGGTTAGGGTTAGGGTACGCGTTAGGGTAAGGGTAGTTATTAAACCTATCCCACTCTCTAGATACCCCTTAGCACGTCAAGGAATATTATTTGGGGGTCCAGCCATGGAGAAGAGTTTAGACACTAGGAGAAGATAAGGAACACACCCATTATCAAGAAATCACATTAGGATTCTCTTTTTAACATGTTCCTTAAAACACTAGTGCTTAGGAAATCTATTGGAGGCAGAAGCTGTCAAGGGTAGCTTAGGGTTAGGGTTAGGGTTAGGGTTAGGTTTAGCTTTAGGGTACGGCTTAGGGTACGGGTTCGGGTACGGGTTCGGGTACGGCGTAGGGTATGGGTTAGGGTTAGGGATAGGGTTAGTTTGAGGGTTAGGGCTCGGTTTAGGGTACGGGTTAGGATTAGGGTACGTGTTAGGGTTAGGGTACGCGTTAGGGTTAGGGTAGTTATTAAACCTATCCCACTCTCTAGATACCCCTTAGCACGTCAAGGAATATTATTTGGGTGTCCAGACATGGAGAAGAATTTAGACACTACGAGAAGATAAGGAACACACACATTATCAAGAAATCACATTAGGATTCTCTTTTTAACCTGTTCCTTAAAACAGTAGTGCTTAGGAAATCTATTGGAGGAAGAAGCAGTCAATGGTAGCTTAGGGTTAGGGTTAGGGTTAGGGTTAGGATTAGCTTTAGGGTACGGCTTAGGGTACGGGTTAGGGTTAGGGTTAGGGTTAGGGTACGGCTTAGGGTACGGGTTCGGGTACGGGTTCGGGTACGGCGTAGGGTATGGGTTAGGTTTAGTGTTAGGGTTAGTTTGAGGGTTAGGGCTCGGTTTAGGGTACGGGTTAGGATTAGTTTACGTGTTAGCATTAGGGTAGAGGTTAGGGTTAGGGAACGCGTTAGGGTTAGGGTAGTTATTAAACCCATCCCACTCTCTAGATACCCCTTAGCACGTCAAGGAATATTATTTGGGGGTCCAGCCTTGGAGAAGAGTTTAGACACTAGGAGAAGATAAGGAACACACCCATTATCCTGAAATCACATTAGGATTCTCTTTTTAACCTGTTCCTTAAAACACTAGTGCTTAGGAAATCTATTGGAGGCAGAAGCAGTCAAGGGTAGCTTAGGGTTAGTGTTAGGGTTAAGGTACGGCTTAGGGTACAGGTTCGGGTACGGGTTCGGGTACGGCGTAGGGTATGGGGTAGGGTTAGGGATAGTTTGAGGGTTAGGGCTCGGTTTAGGGTACGGTTTAGGATTAGGGTACGTGTTAGGGTTAGGGTACGCGTTAGGGTTAGTGTAGTTATTAAACCTATCCCACTCTCTAGATACCCCTTAGCACGTCAAGGAATATTATTTGGGGGTCCAGCCATGGAGAAGAGTTTAGACACTAGGAGAAGATAAGGAACACACCCATTATCAAGAAATCACATTAGGATTCTCTTTTTAACCTGTTCCTTAAAACACTAGTGCTTAGGAAATCTATTGGAGGCAGAAGCAGTCAAGGGTAGCTTAGGGTTAGGGTTAGGGTTAGGGCTAGGGTTAGGACACGGCTTAGGGTACGGGTTCGGGTACGGGTTCGTGTACGGCGTAGGGTATGGGTTAGGGTTAGGGTTAGGGTTAGTTTGAGGGTTAGGGCTCGGTTTAGGGTACGGGTTAGGATTAGGGTACGTGTTAGGGTTAGGGTACGCGTTAGGGTTAGGGTAGTTATTAAACCTATCCCACTCTCTAGATACCCCTTAGCACGTCAAGGAATATTATTTGGGGGTCCAGCCATGGAGAAGAGTTTAGACACTAGGAGAAGATAAGGAACACACCCATTATCAAGAAATCACATTAGGATTCTCTTTTTAACCTGTTCCTTAAAACACTAGTGCTTAGGAAATCTATTGGAGGCAGAAGCAGTCAAGGGTAGCTTAGGGTTAGGGTTAGGGTTAGGGTACGGCTTAAGGTACGGGTTCGGGTACGGGTTCGGCTACGGGTTCGGGTACGGCATAGGGTATGGGTTAGGTTTAGGGTTAGGGTTAGTTTGAGGGTTAGGGCTCGGTTTAGGTTACGGGTTAGGATTAGGGTACGTGTTAGGGTTAGGGTAGGGGTTAGGGTTAGGGTACGCGTTAGGGTTAGGGTAGTTATTAAACCTATCCCACTCTCTAGATACCCCTTAGCACGTCAAGGAATATTATTTGGGTGTCCAGCCAAGGAGAAGAGTTTAGACACTAGGAGAAGATAAGGAACACACCCATTATCAAGAAATCACATTAGGATTCTCTTTTTAACCTGTTCCTTAAAACACTAGTGCTTAGGAAATCTATTGGAGGCAGAAGCAGTCAAGGGTAGCTTAGGGTTAGGGTTAGGTTTAGGGTTAGGGTTAGGGTTAGGGTACGGCTTAGGGTACGGTTTCAGGTACGGGTTCGTGTACGGCGTAGGGTATGGGTTAGGGTTAGGGTTAGTTTGAAGGTTAGGGCTCGGTATAGGGTACGGTTTAGGATTAGGGTTCGTGTTAGGGTTAGGGTACGCGTTAGGGTTAGGGTAGTTATTAAACCTATCCCACTCTCTAGATACCCCTTAGCACGTCAAGGAATATTATTTGGGGGTCCAGCCATGGAGAAGAGTTTAGACACTAGGAGAAGATAAGGAACACACCCATTATCAAGAAATCACATTAGGATTCTCTTTTTAACCTGTTCCTTAAAACACTAGTGCTTAGGAAATCTATTGGAGGCAGAAGCAGTCAAGGGTAGCTTAGGGTTAGGGTTAGGGTTAGGGTTAGGGTACGGCTTAGGGTACGGGTTCGGGTACGGGTTCGTGTACGGCGTAGGGTATGGGTTAGGGTTAGGGTTAGGGTTAGTTTGAAGGTTAGGGCTCGGTTTAGGGTACGGGTTAGGATTAGGGTTCGTGTTAGGGTTAGGGTAGGGGTTAGGGTTAGGGTACGCGTTAGGGTTAGGGTAGTTATTAAACCTATCCCACTCCCTAGATACCCCTTAGCACGTCAAGGAATATTATTTGGGGGTCCAGCCATGGAGAAGAGTTTAGACAGTAGGAGAAGATAAGGAACACACCCATTATCCTGAAATCACATTAGGATTCTCTTTTTAACCTGTTCCTTAATACACTAGTGCTTAGGAAATCTATTGGAGGCAGAAGCAGTCAAGGGTAGCTTAGGGTTAGGGTTAGGGTTAGGGTTAGGGTTAGCTTTAGGGTACGGCTTAGGGTACGGGTTCGGGTACTGGTTCGGGTACGGCGTAGGGTATGGGTTAGGGTTAGGGTTAGGGTTAGTTTGAGGGTTAGGGCTCGGTTTAGGGTACGGGTTAGGATTAGGGTACGTGTTAGGGTTAGGGTACGCGTTAGGGTTAGGGTAGTTATTAAACCTATCCCACTCTCTAGATACCCCTTAGCACGTCAAGGAATATTATTTGGGGGTCCAGCCATGGAGAAGAGTTTAGACACTAGGAGAAGATAAGGAACACACCCATTATCAAGAAATCACATTAGGATTCTCTTTTTAACCTGTTCCTTAAAACACTAGTGCTTAGGAAATCTATTGGAGGCAGAAGCAGTCAAGGGTAGCTTAGGGTTAGGGTTAGGGTTAGGGTACGGCTTAGGGTACGGGTTCGGGTACGGGTTCGGGTACGGCATAGGGTATGGGTTAGGTTTAGGGTTAGGGTTAGTTTGAGGGTTAGGGCTCGGTTTAGGTTACGGGTTAGGATTAGGGTACGTGTTAGGGTTAGGGTAGGGGTTAGGGTTAGGGTACACGTTAGGGTTAGGGTAGTTATTAAACCTATCCCACTCTCTAGATACCCCTTAGCACGTCAAGGAATATTATTTGGGTGTCCAGCCAAGGAGAAGAGTTTAGACACTAGGAGAAGATAAGGAACACACCCATTATCAAGAAATCACATTAGGATTCTCTTTTTAACCTGTTCCTTAAAACACTAGTGCTTAGGAAATCTATTGGAGGCAGAAGCAGTCAAGGGTAGCTTAGGGTTAGGGTTAGGTTTAGGGTTAGGGTTAGGGTTAGGGTACGGCTTAGGGTACGGTTTCAGGTACGGGTTCGTGTACGGCGTAGGGTATGGGTTAGGGTTAGGGTTAGTTTGAAGGTTAGGGCTCGGTTTAGGGTACGGTTTAGGATTAGGGTTCGTGTTAGGGTTAGGGTACGCGTTAGGGTTAGGGTAGTTATTAAACCTATCCCATTCTCTAGATACCCCTTAGCACGTCAAGGAATATTATTTGGGGGTCCAGCCATGGAGAAGAGTTTAGACACTAGGAGAAGATAAGGAACACACCCATTATCAAGAAATCACATTAGGATTCTCTTTTTAACCTGTTCCTTAATACACTAGTGCTTAGGAAATCTATTGGAGGCAGAAGCAGTCAAGGGTAGCTTAGGGTTAGGGTTAGGGTTAGGGTTAGGTTTAGGGTACGGCTTAGGGTACGGGTTCGGGTACGGGTTCGTGTACGCTGTAGGGTATGGGTTAGGGTTAGGTTTAGGGTTAGTTTGAAGGTTAGGGCTCGGTTTAGGGTACGGGTTAGGATTAGGGTTCGTGTTAGGGTTATGGTAGGGGTTAGGGTTAGGGTACGCGTTACGGTTAGGGTAGTTATTAAACCTATACCACTCTCTAGATACCCCTTAGCACGTCAAGGAATATTATTTGGGGGTCCAGCCATGGAGAAGAGTTTAGACACTAGGAGAAGATAAGGAACACACCCATTATCAAGAAATCACATTAGGATTCTCTTTTTAACCTGTTCCTTAAAACACTAGTGCTTAGGAAATCTATTGGAGGCAGAAGCAGTCAAGGGTAGCTTAGGGTTAGGGTTAGGGTTAGGGTACGGCTTAGGGTACGGGTTCGGGTACGGGTTCGGGTACGGATTCGGGTACGGCGTAGGGTATGGGTTAGGTTTAGGGTTAGGGTTAGTTTGAGGGTTAGGGCTCGGTTTAGGTTACGGGTTAGGATTAGGGTACGTGTTAGGGTTAGGGTAGGGGTTAGGGTTAGGGTACGCGTTAGGGTTAGGGTAGTTATTAAACCTATCCCACTCTCTAGATACCCCTTAGCACGTCAAGGAATATTATTTGGGGGTCCAGCCATGGAGAAGAGTTTAGACACTAGGAGAAGATAAGGAACACACCCATTATCAAGAAATCACATTAGGATTCTCTTTTTAACCTGTTCCTTAAAACACTAGTGCTTAGGAAATCTATTGGAGGCAGAAGCAGTCAAGGGTAGCTTAGGGTTAGGGTTAGGGTTAGGGTTAGGGTACGGCTTAGGGTACGGGTTCGAGTACGGGTTCGTGCACGGCGTAGGGTATGGGTTAGGGTTAGGGTTAGGGTTAGTTTGAAGGTTAGGGCTCGGTTTAGGGTACGGGTTAGGATTAGGGTTCGTGTTAGGGTTAGGGTAGGGGTTAGGGTTAGGGTACGCGTTAGGTTTAGGGTAGTTATTAAACCTATCCCACTCCCTAGATACCCCTTAGCACGTCAAGGAATATTATTTGGGGGTCCAGCCATGGAGAAGAGTTTAGACAGTAGGAGAAGATAAGGAACACACCCATTATCCTGAAATCACATTAGGATTCTCTTTTTAACCTGTTCCTTAATACACTAGTGCTTAGGAAATCTATTGGAGGCAGAAGCAGTCAAGGGTAGCTTAGGGTTAGGGTTAGGGTTAGGGTTAGGGTTAGCTTTAGGGTACGGCTTAGGGTACGGGTTCGGGTACTGGTTCGGGTACGGCGTAGGGTATGGGTTAGGGTTAGGGTTAGGGTTAGTTTGAGGGTTAGGGCTCGGTTTAGGGTACGGGTTAGGATTAGGGTACGTGTTAGGGTTAGGGTACGCGTTAGGGTTAGGGTAGTTATTAAACCTATCCCACTCTCTAGATACCCCTTAGCACGTCAAGGAATATTATTTGGGTGTCCAGCCATGGAGAAGAGTTTAGACACTAGGAGAAGATAAGGAACACACCCAATATCAAGAAATCACATTAGGATTCTCTTTTTAACCTGTTCCTTAAAACACTAGTGCTTAGGAAATCTATTGGAGGCAGAAGCAGTCAAGGGTAGCTTAGGGTTAGGGTTAGGTTTAGGGTTAGGGTTAGGGTTAGGGTACGGCTTAGGGTACGGTTTCAGGTACGGGTTCGTGTACGGCGTAGGGTATGGGTTAGGGTTAGGGTTAGTTTGAAAGTTAGGGCTCGGTTTAGGGTACGGGTTAGGATTAGGGTTCGTGTTAGGGTTATGGTAGGGGTTAGGGTTAGGGTACGCGTTAGGGTTAGGGTAGTTATTAAACCTATCCCACTCTCTAGATACCCCTTAGCACGTCAAGGAATATTATTTGGGGGTCCAGCCATGGAGAAGAGTTTAGACACTAGGAGAAGATAAGGAACACACCCATTATCAAGAAATCACATTAGGATTCTCTTTTTAACCTGTTCCTTAATACAATAGTGCTTAGGAAATCTATTGGAGGCAGAAGCAGTCAAGGGTAGCTTAGGGTTAGGGTTAGGGTTAGGGTTAGGTTTAGGGTACGGCTTAGGGTACGGGTTCGGGTACGGGTTCGTGTACGCTGTAGGGTATGGGTTAGGTTTAGGGTTAGGGTTAGTTTGAAGGTTAGGGCTCGGTTTAGGGTACGGGTTAGGATTAGGGTTCGTGTTAGGGTTAGGGTAGGGGTTAGGGTTAGGGTACGCGTTAGGGTTAGGGTAGTTATTAAACCTATCCCACTCTCTAGATACCCCTTAGCACGTCAAGGAATATTATTTGGGGGTCCAGCCATGGAGAAGAGTTTAGACACAAGGAGAAGATAAGGAACACACCCATTATCAAGAAATCACATTAGGATTCTCTTTTTAACCTGTTCCTTAAAACACTAGTGCTTAGGAAATCTATTGGAGGCAGAAGCAGTCAAGGGTAGCTTAGGGTTAGGGTTTGGGTTAGGGTACGGCTTAGGGTACGGGTTCGGGTACGGGTTCGGGTACGGGTTTGGGTATGGCGTAGGATATGGGTTAGGGTTAGGGTTAGGGTTAGTTTGAGGGTTAGGACTCGGTTTAGGGTACGGGTTAGGATTAGGGTACGTGTTAGGGTTAGGGTATGGGTTAGGGTTAGGGTACGCGTTAGGGTTAGGGTAGTTATTAAACCTATCCCACTCCCTAGATACCCCTTAGCACGTCAAGGAATATTATTTGGGGGACCAGCCATGGAGAAGAGTTTAGACAGTAGGAGAAGATAAGGAACACACCCATTATCAAGAAATCACATTAGGATTCTCTTTTTAACCTGTTCCTTAAAACACTAGTGCTTAGGAAATCTATTGGAGGCAGAAGCAGTCAAGGGTAGCTTAGGGTTAGGGTTAGGGTTAGGGTTAGGGTTAGGGTACGGGTTCGGGTACGGGTTCGTGTACGGCGTAGGTTATGGGTTAGGGTTAGGGTTAGTTTGAAGGTTAGGGCTCGGTTTAGGGTACGGGTTAGGATTAGGGTTCGTGTTAGGGTTAGGGTAGGGGTTAGGGTTAGGGTACGCGTTAGGTTTAGGGTAGTTATTAAACCTATCCCACTCTCTAGATACCCCTTAGCACGTCAAGGAATATTATTTGGGGGTCCAGCCATGGAGAAGAGTTTAGACACTAGGAGAAGATAAGGAACACACCCATTATCCTGAAATCACATTAGGATTCTCTTTTTAACCTGTTCCTTAATACACTAGTGCTTAGGAAATCTATTGGAGGCAGAAGCAGTCAAGGGTAGCTTAGGGTTAGGGTTACGGTTAGGGTTAGGGTTAGGGTTATTGTTAGGATATGGCTTAGGGTACGGGTTCGGGTACGGCATAGGGTATGGGTTAGGGTTAGGGTTAGGGTTAGTTTGAGGGTTAGGGCTCGGTTTAGGGTACGGGTTAGTAGTAGGGTACGTGTTAGGGTTAGGGTAGGGGTTAGGGTTAGGGTACGCGTTAGGGTTAGGGTAGTTATTAAACCTATCCCACTCCCTAGATACCCCTTAGCACGTCAAGGAATATTATTTGGGGGTCCAGCCATGGAGAAGAGTTTAGACAGTAGGAGAAGATAAGGAACACACCCATTATCAAGAAATCACATTAGGATTCTCTTTTTAACCTGTTCCTTAAAACACTAGTGCTTAGGAAATCTATTGGAGGCAAAGCAGTCAAGGGTAGCTTAGGGTTAGGGTTAGGGTTAGGGTTAGGGTTAGGGTACGGCTTATGGTACGGGTTCGGGTACGGGTTCGTGTACGATGTAGGTTATGGGTTAGGGTTAGGGTTAGGGTTAGTTTGAAGGTTAGGGCTCGGTTTAGGGTACGGGTTAGGATTAGGGTTCGCGTTAGGGTTAGGATAGGGGTTAGGGTTAGGGTACGCGTTAGGGTTAGGGTAGTTATTAAACCTATCCCACTCTCTAGATACCCCTTAGCACGTCAAGGAATATTATTTGGGGGTCCAGCCATGGAGAAGAGTTTAGACACTAGGAGAAGATAAGGAACACACCCATTATCAAGAAATCACATTAGGATTCTCTTTTTAACCTGTTCCTTAAAACACTAGTGCTTAGGAAATCTATTGGAGGCAGAAGCAGTCAAGGGTAGCTTAGGGTTAGGGTTAGGGTTAGGGCTAGGGTTAGGACACGGCTTAGGGTACGGGTTCGGGTACGGGTTCGTGTACGGCGTAGGGTATGGGTTTGGGTAAGGGTTAGGATTAGTTTGAAGGTTAGGGCTCGGTTTAAGGTACGGGTTAGGATTAGGGTTCGTGTTAGGGTTAGGGTAGGGGTTAGGGTTAGGGTACGCGTTAGGGTTAGGGTAGTTATTAAACCTATCCCACTCTCTAGATACCCCTTAGCACGTCAAGGAATATTATTTGGGGGTCCAGCCATGGAGAAGAGTTTAGACACTAGGAGAAGATAAGGAACACACCCATTATCCTGAAATCACATTAGGATTCTCTTTTTAACCTGTTCCTTAATACACTAGTGCTTAGGAAATCTATTGGAGGCAGAAGCAGTCAAGGGTAGCTTAGGGTTAGGCTTACGGTGAGGGTTAGGGTTAGGGTATGGCTTAGGGTACGGGTTCGGGTACGGGTTCGGGTACGGCGTAGGGTATGGGTTAGGTTTAGGGTTAGGGTTAGTTTGAGGGTTAGGGCTCGGTTTAGGTTACGGGTTAGGATTAGGGTACGTTTTAGGGTTAGGGTAGGGGTTAGGGTTAGGGTACGCGTTAGGGTTAGGGTAGTTATTAAACCTATCCCACTCTCTAGATACCCCTTAGCACGTCAAGGAATATTATTTGGGGGTCCAGCCATGGAGAAGAGTTTAGACACTAGGAGAAGATAAGGAACACACCCATTATCAAGAAATCACATTAGGATTCTCTTTTTAACCTGTTCTTTAAAACACTAGTGCTTAGGAAATCTATTGGAGGCAGAAGCAGTCAAGGGTAGCTTAGGGTTAGGGTTAGGGTTAGGGCTAGGGTTAGGACACGGCTTAGGGTACGGGTTCGGGTACGGGTTCGTGTACGGCGTAGGGTATGGGTTAGGGTTAGGGTTAGGGTTAGTTTGAAGGTTAGGGCTCGGTTTAGGGTACGGGTTAGGATTAGGGTTTGTGTTAGGGTTAGGGTAGGGGTTAGGGTTAGGGTACGCATTAGGGTTAGGGTAGTTATTAAACCTATCCCACTCCCTAGATACCCCTTAGCACGTCAAGGAATATTATTTGGGGGTCCAGCCATGGAGAAGAGTTTAGACAGTAGGAGAAGATAAGGAACACACCCATTATCCTGAAATCACATTAGGATTCTCTTTTTAACCTGTTCCTTAATACACTAGTGCTTAGGAAATCTATTGGAGGCAGAAGCAGTCAAGGGTAGCTTAGGGTTAGGGTTAGGTTTAGGGTTAGGGTTAGGGTTAGGGTTAGGGTTAGGGTACTGCTTAGTGTACGGGTTCGGGTACGGGTTCGGGTATGGCGTAGGGTATGGGTTAGGGTTAGGGTTAGGGTTAGTTTGAGGGTTAGGGCTCGGTTTAGATTACGGGTTAGGATTAGGGTACGTCTTAGGGTTAGGGTAGCGGTTAGGGTTAGGGTACGCGTTAGGGTTAGGGTAGTTATTAAACCTATCCCACTCTCTAGATAACCCTTAGCACGTCAAGGAATATTATTTGGGGGTCCAGCCATGGAGAAGAGTTTAGACACTAGGAGAAGATAAGGAACACACCCATTATCAAGAAATCACATTAGGATTCTCTTTTTAACCTGTTCCTTAAAACACTAGTGCTTAGGAAATCTATTGGAGGCAGAAGCAGTCAAGGGTAGCTTAGGGTTAGGGTTAGGGTTAGGGTTAGGTTTAGGGTACGGCTTAGGGTACGGGTTCGGGTACGGGTTCGGGTACGGGTTCGGGTAAGGCGTAGGGTATGTGTTAGGGTTAGGGTTAGGGTTAGTTTGAGGGTTAGGGCTCGGTTTAGTATACGGGTTAGGATGAGTGTACGTGTTAGGGTTAGGGTAGAGGTTAGGGTTAGGGTATGCGTTAGGGTTAGGGTAGTTATTAAACCTATCCCACTCTCTAGATACCCCTTAGCACGTCAAGGAATATTATTTGGGGGTCCAGCCATGGAGAAGAGTTTAGACACTAGGAGAAGATAAGGAACACACCCATTATCAAGAAATCACATTAGGATTCTCTTTTTAACCTGTTCCTTAAAACACTAGTGCTTAGGAAATCTATTGGAGGCAGAATTAGTCAAGGGTAGCTTAGGGTTAGGGTTAGGGTTATTGTTAGGGTAAGGCTTAGGGTACGGGTTCGGGTACGGCATAGGGTATGGGTTAGGGTTAGGGTTAGGGTTAGTTTGAGGGTTAGGGCTCGGTTTAGGGTACGGGTTAGGAATAGGGTACGTGTTAGGGTTAGGCTAGGGGTTAGGGTTAGGGTACGCGTTAGGGTTAGGGTAGTTATTAAACCTATCCCACTCTCTAGATAACCCTTAGCACGTCAAGGAATATTATTTGGGGGTCCAGCCATGGAGAAGAGTTTAGACACTAGGAGAAGATAAGGAACACACCCATTATCAAGAAATCGCATTAGGATTCTCTTTTTAACCTGTTCCTTAAAACACTAGTGCTTAGGAAATCTATTGGAGGCAGAAGCAGTCAAGGGTAGCTTAGGGTTAGGGTTTGGGTTAGGGTACGGCTTAGGGTACGGGTTCGGGTACGGGTTCGTGTACGGGTTTGGGTATGGCGTAGGATATGGGTTAGGGTTAGGGTTAGGGTTAGTTTGAGGGTTAGGGCTCGGTTTAGGGTACGGGTTAGGATTAGGGTACGTGTTAGGGTTAGGGTTGGGGTTAGGGTTAGGGTACGCGTTAGGGTTAGGGTAGTTATTAAACCTATCCCACTCTCTAGATACCCCTTAGCACGTCAAGGAATATTATTTGGGGGTCCAGCCATGGAGAAGAGTTTAGACACTAGGAGAAGATAAGGAACACACCCATTATCAAGAAATCACATTAGGATTCTCTTTTTAACCTGTTCCTTAAAACACTAGTGCTTAGGAAATCTATTGGAGGCAGAAGCTGTCAAGGGTAGCTTAGGGTTAGGGTTAGGGTTAGGGTTAGGTTTAGCTTTAGGGTACGGCTTAGGGTACGGGTTCGGGTACGGGTTCGGGTACGGCGTAGGGTATGTGTTAGGGTTAGGGTTAGGGTTAGTTTGAGGGTTAGGGCTCGGTTTAGGGTACGGGTTAGGATTAGGGTACGTGTTAGGGTTAGGGTACGCGTTAGGGTTAGGGTAGTTATTAAACCTATCCCACTCTCTAGATACCCCTTAGCACGTCAAGGAATATTATTTGGGTGTCCAGACATGGAGAAGAATTTAGACACTACGAGAACATAAGGAACACACCCATTATCAAGAAATCACATTAGGATTCTCTTTTTAACCTGTTCCTTAAAACAGTAGTGCTTAGGAAATCTATTGGAGGAAGAAGCAGTCAAGGGTAGCTTAGGGTTAGGGTTAGGGTTAGGGTTAGGGTTAGGGTACGGCTTAGGGTACGGGTTAGGGTACGGGTTCGTGTACGCTGTAGGGTATGGGTTAGGGTTAGGGTTAGGGTTAGTTTGAAGGTTAGGGCTCGGTTTAGGGTACGGGTAAGGATTAGGGTTCGTGTTAGGGTTAGGGTAGGGGTTAGGGTTAGGGTACGCGTTAGGGTTAGGGTAGTTATTAAACCTAACCCACTCTCTAGATACCCCTTAGCACGTCAAGGAATATTATTTGGGGGTCCAGCCATGGAGAAGAGTTTAGACACTAGGAGAAGATAAGGAACACACCCATTATCAAGAAATCACATTAGGATTCTCTTTTTAACCTGTTCCTTAAAACACTAGTGCTTAGGAAATCTATTGGAGGCAGAAGCAGTCAAGGGTAGCTTAGGTTTAGGGTTAGGGTTAGGGCTAGGGTTAGGACACGGCTTAGGGTACGGGTTCGGGTACGGGTTCGTGTACGGCGTAGGGTATGGGTTTGGGTTAGGTTTAGGGTTAGTTTGAAGGTTAGGGCTCGGTTTAGGGTACGGGTTAGGATTAGGATTCGTGTTAGGGTTACGGTAGGGGTTAGGGTTAGGGTACGCGTTAGGGTTAGGGTAGTTATTAAACCTATCCCACTCTCTAGATACCCCTTAGCACGTCAAGTAATATTATTTGGGGGTCCAGCCATGGAGAAGAGTTTAGACACTAGGAGAAGATAAGGAACACACCCATTATCCTGAAATCACATTAGGATTCTCTTTTTAACCTGTTCCTTAATACACTAGTGCTTAGGAAATCTATTGGAGGCAGAAGCAGTCAAGGGTAGCTTAGGGTTAGGGTTAGGGTTAGGGTTAGGGTTAGCTTTAGGGTACGGCTTAGGGTACGGGTTCGGGTACTGGTTCGGGTACGGCGTAGGGTATGGGTTAGGGTTAGGGTTAGGGTTAGTTTGAGGGTTAGGGCTCGGTTTAGGGTACGGGTTAGGATTAGGGTACGTGTTAGGGTTAGGGTACGCGTTAGGGTTAGGGTAGTTATTAAACCTATCCCACTCTCTAGATACCCCTTAGCACGTCAAGGAATATTATTTGGGGGTCCAGCCATGGAGAAGAGTTTAGACACTAGGAGAAGATAAGGAACACACCCATTATCAAGAAATCACATTAGGATTCTCTTTTTAACCTGTTCCTTAAAACACTAGTGCTTAGGAAATCTATTGGAGGCAGAAGCAGTCAAGGGTAGCTTAGGGTTAGGGTTAGGGTTAGGGTACGGCTTAGGGTACGGGTTCGGGTACGGGTTCGGGTACGGGTTCGGGTACGGCATAGGGTATGGGTTAGGTTTAGGGTTAGGGTTAGTTTGAGGGTTAGGGCTCGGTTTAGGTTACGGGTTAGGATTAGGGTACGTGTTAGGGTTAGGGTAGGGGTTAGGGTTAGGGTACGCGTTAGGGTTAGGGTAGTTATTAAACCTATCCCACTCTCTAGATACCCCTTAGCACGTCAAGGAATATTATTTGGGTGTCCAGCCAAGGAGAAGAGTTTAGACACTAGGAGAAGATAAGGAACACACCCATTATCAAGAAATCACATTAGGATTATCTTTTTAACCTGTTCCTTAAAACACTAGTGCTTAGGAAATCTATTGGAGGCAGAAGCAGTCAAGGGTAGCTTAGGGTTAGGGTTAGGTTTAGGGTTAGGGTTAGGGATAGGGTACGGCTTAGGGTACGGTTTCAGGTACGGGTTCGTGTACGGCGTAGGGTATGGGTTAGGGTTAGGGTTAGTTTGAAGGTTAGGGCTCGGTTTAGGGTACGGTTTAGGATTAGGGTTCGTGTTAGGGTTAGGGTACGCGTTAGGGTTAGGGTAGTTATTAAACCTATCCCACTCTCTAGATACCCCTTAGCACGTCAAGGAATATTATTTGGGGGTCCAGCCATGGAGAAGAGTTTAGACACTAGGAGAAGATAAGGAACACACCCATTATCAAGAAATCACATTAGGATTCTCTTTTTAACCTGTTCCTTAATACACTAGTGCTTAGGAAATCTATTGGAGGCAGAAGCAGTCAAGGGTAGCTTAGGGTTAGGGTTAGGGTTAGGGTTAGGTTTAGGGTACGGCTTAGGGTACGGGTTCGGGTACGGATTCGGGTACGGCGTAGGGTATGGGTTAGGTTTAGGGTTAGGGTTAGTTTGAGGGTTAGGGCTCGGTTTAGGTTACGGGTTAGGATTAGGGTACGTGTTAGGGTTAGGGTAGGGGTTAGGGTTAGGGTACGCGTTAGGGTTAGGGTAGTTATTAAACCTATCCCACTCTCTAGATACCCCTTAGCACGTCAAGGAATATTATTTAGGGGTCCAGCCATGGAGAAGAGTTTAGACACTAGGAGAAGATAAGGAACACACCCATTATCAAGAAATCACATTAGGATTCTCTTTTTAACCTGTTCCTTAAAACACTAGTGCTTAGGAAATCTATTGGAGGCAGAAGCAGTCAAGGGTAGCTTAGGGTTAGGGTTAGGGTTAGGGTTAGGGTACGGCTTAGGGTACGGGTTCGGGTACGGGTTCGTGTACGGCGTAGGGTATGGGTTAGGGTTAGGGTTAGGGTTAGTTTGAAGGTTAGGGCTCGGTTTAGGGTACGGGTTAGGATTAGGGTTCGTGTTAGGGTTAGGGTAGGGGTTAGGGTTAGGGTACGCGTTAGGGTTAGGGTAGTTATTAAACCTATCCCACTCCCTAGATACCCCTTAGCACGTCAAGGAATATTATTTGGGGGTCCAGCCATGGAGAAGAGTTTAGACAGTAGGAGAAGATAAGGAACACACCCATTATCCTGAAATCACATTAGGATTCTCTTTTTAACCTGTTCCTTAATACACTAGTGCTTAGGAAATCTATTGGAGGCAGAAGCAGTCAAGGGTAGCTTAGGGTTAGGGTTAGGGTTAGGGTTAGGGTTAGGGTTAGGGTACGGCTTAGGGTACGGGTTCGGGTACTGGTTCGGGTACGGCGTAGGGTATGGGTTAGGGTTAGGGTTAGGGTTAGTTTGAGGGTTAGGGCTCGGTTTAGGGTACGGGTTAGGATTAGGGTACGTGTTAGGGTTAGGGTACGCGTTAGGGTTAGGGTAGTTATTAAACCTATCCCACTCTCTAGATACCCCTTAGCACGTCAAGGAATATTATTTGGGTGTCCAGCCATGGAGAAGAGTTTAGACACTAGGAGAAGATAAGGAACACACCCAATATCAAGAAATCACATTAGGATTCTCTTTTTAACCTGTTCCTTAAAACACTAGTGCTTAGGAAATCTATTGGAGGCAGAAGCAGTCAAGGGTAGCTTAGGGTTAGGGTTAGGTTTAGGGTTAGGGTTAGGGTTAGGGTACGGCTTAGGGTACGGTTTCAGGTACGGGTTCGTGTACGGCGTAGGGTATGGGTTAGGGTTAGGGTTAGTTTGAAAGTTAGGGCTCGGTTTAGGGTACGGGTTAGGATTAGGGTTCGTGTTAGGGTTATGGTAGGGGTTAGGGTTAGGGTACGCGTTAGGGTTAGGGTAGTTATTAAACCTATCCCACTCTCTAGATACCCCTTAGCACGTCAAGGAATATTATTTGGGGGTCCAGCCATGGAGAAGAGTTTAGACACTAGGAGAAGATAAGGAACACACCCATTATCAAGAAATCACATTAGGATTCTCTTTTTAACCTGTTCCTTAATACAATAGTGCTTAGGAAATCTATTGGAGGCAGAAGCAGTCAAGGGTAGCTTAGGGTTAGGGTTAGGGTTAGGGTTAGGTTTAGGGTACGGCTTAGGGTACGGGTTCGGGTACGGGTTCGTGTACGCTGTAGGGTATGGGTTAGGTTTAGGGTTAGGGTTAGTTTGAAGGTTAGGGCTCGGTTTAGGGTACGGGTTAGGATTAGGGTTCGTGTTAGGGTTAGGGTAGGGGTTAGGGTTAGGGTACGCGTTAGGGTTAGGGTAGTTATTAAACCTATCCCACTCTCTAGATACCCCTTAGCACGTCAAGGAATATTATTTGGGGGTCCAGCCATGGAGAAGAGTTTAGACACAAGGAGAAGATAAGGAACACACCCATTATCAAGAAATCACATTAGGATTCTCTTTTTAACCTGTTCCTTAAAACACTAGTGCTTAGGAAATCTATTGGAGGCAGAAGCAGTCAAGGGTAGCTTAGGGTTAGGGTTTGGGTTAGGGTACGGCTTAGGGTACGGTTTCGGGTACGGGTTCGGGTACGGGTTTGGGTATGGCGTAGGATATGGGTTAGGGTTAGGGTTAGGGTTAGTTTGAGGGTTAGGGCTCGGTTTAGGGTACGGGTTAGGATTAGGGTACGTGTTAGGGTTAGGGTATGGGTTAGGGTTAGGGTACGCGTTAGGGTTAGGGTAGTTATTAAACCTATCCCACTCCCTAGATACCCCTTAGCACGTCAAGGAATATTATTTGGGGGACCAGCCATGGAGAAGAGTTTAGACAGTAGGAGAAGATAAGGAACACACCCATTATCAAGAAATCACATTAGGATTCTCTTTTTAACCTGTTCCTTAAAACACTAGTGCTTAGGAAATCTATTGGAGGCAGAAGCAGTCAAGGGTAGCTTAGGGTTAGGGTTAGGGTTAGGGTTAGGGTTAGGGTACGGGTTCGGGTACGGGTTCGTGTACGGCGTAGGTTATGGGTTAGGGTTAGGGTTAGTTTGAAGGTTAGGGCTCGGTTTAGGGTACGGGTTAGGATTAGGGTTCGTGTTAGGGTTAGGGTAGGGGTTAGGGTTAGGGTACGCGTTAGGTTTAGGGTAGTTATTAAACCTATCCCACTCTCTAGATACCCCTTAGCACGTCAAGGAATATTATTTGGGGGTCCAGCCATGGAGAAGAGTTTAGACACTAGGAGAAGATAAGGAACACACCCATTATCCTGAAATCACATTAGGATTCTCTTTTTAACCTGTTCCTTAATACACTAGTGCTTAGGAAATCTATTGGAGGCAGAAGCAGTCAAGGGTAGCTTAGGGTTAGGGTTACGGTTAGGGTTAGGGTTAGGGTTATTGTTAGGATATGGCTTAGGGTACGGGTTCGGGTACGGCATAGGGTATGGGTTAGGGTTAGGGTTAGGGTTAGTTTGAGGGTTAGGGCTCGGTTTAGGGTACGGGTTAGTAGTAGGGTACGTGTTAGGGTTAGGGTAGGGGTTAGGGTTAGGGTACGCGTTAGGGTTAGGGTAGTTATTAAACCTATCCCACTCCCTAGATACCCCTTAGCACGTCAAGGAATATTATTTGGGGGTCCAGCCATGGAGAAGAGTTTAGACACTAGGAGAAGATAAGGAACACACCCATTATCAAGAAATCACATTAGGATTCTCTTTTTAACCTGTTCCTTAAAACACTAGTGCTTAGGAAATGTATTGGAGGCAAAGCAGTCAAGGGTAGCTTAGGGTTAGGGTTAGGGTTAGGGTTAGGTTTAGCTTTAGGGTACGGCTTAGGGTACGGGTTCGGGTACGGGTTCGGGTACGGCGTAGGGTATGTGTTAGGGTTAGGGTTAGGGTTAGTTTGAGGGTTAGGGCTCGGTTTAGGGTACGGGTTAGGATTAGGGTACGTGTTAGGGTTAGGGTACGCGTTAGGGTTAGGGTAGTTATTAAACCTATCCCACTCTCTAGATACCCCTTAGCACGTCAAGGAATATTATTTGGGTGTCCAGACATGGAGAAGAATTTAGACACTACGAGAACATAAGGAACACACCCATTATCAAGAAATCACATTAGGATTCTCTTTTTAACCTGTTCCTTAAAACAGTAGTGCTTAGGAAATCTATTGGAGGAAGAAGCAGTCAAGGGTAGCTTAGGGTTAGGGTTAGGGTTAGGGTTAGGGTTAGGGTACGGCTTAGGGTACGGGTTCGGGTACGGGTTCGTGTACGCTGTAGGGTATGGGTTAGGGTTAGGGTTAGGGTTAGTTTGAAGGTTAGGGCTCGGTTTAGGGTACGGGTAAGGATTAGGGTTCGTGTTAGGGTTAGGGTAGGGGTTAGGGTTAGGGTACGCGTTAGGGTTAGGGTAGTTATTAAACCTAACCCACTCTCTAGATACCCCTTAGCACGTCAAGGAATATTATTTGGGGGTCCAGCCATGGAGAAGAGTTTAGACACTAGGAGAAGATAAGGAACACACCCATTATCAAGAAATCACATTAGGATTCTCTTTTTAACCTGTTCCTTAAAACACTAGTGCTTAGGAAATCTATTGGAGGCAGAAGCAGTCAAGGGTAGCTTAGGTTTAGGGTTAGGGTTAGGGCTAGGGTTAGGACACGGCTTAGGGTACGGGTTCGGGTACGGGTTCGTGTACGGCGTAGGGTATGGGTTTGGGTTAGGGTTAGGGTTAGTTTGAAGGTTAGGGCTCGGTTTAGGGTACGGGTTAGGATTAGGATTCGTGTTAGGGTTACGGTAGGGGTTAGGGTTAGGGTACGCGTTAGGGTTAGGGTAGTTATTAAACCTATCCCACTCTCTAGATACCCCTTAGCACGTCAAGTAATATTATTTGGGGGTCCAGCCATGGAGAAGAGTTTAGACACTAGGAGAAGATAAGGAACACACCCATTATCCTGAAATCACATTAGGATTCTCTTTTTAACCTGTTCCTTAATACACTAGTGCTTAGGAAATCTATTGGAGGCAGAAGCAGTCAAGGGTAGCTTAGGGTTAGGGTTAGGGTTAGGGTTAGGGTTAGCTTTAGGGTACGGCTTAGGGTACGGGTTCGGGTACTGGTTCGGGTACGGCGTAGGGTATGGGTTAGGGTTAGGGTTAGGGTTAGTTTGAGGGTTAGGGCTCGGTTTAGGGTACGGGTTAGGATTAGGGTACGTGTTAGGGTTAGGGTACGCGTTAGGGTTAGGGTAGTTATTAAACCTATCCCACTCTCTAGATACCCCTTAGCACGTCAAGGAATATTATTTGGGGGTCCAGCCATGGAGAAGAGTGTAGACACTAGGAGAAGATAAGGAACACACCCATTATCAAGAAATCACATTAGGATTCTCTTTTTAACCTGTTCCTTAAAACACTAGTGCTTAGGAAATCTATTGGAGGCAGAAGCAGTCAAGGGTAGCTTAGGGTTAGGGTTAGGGTTAGGGTACGGCTTAGGGTACGGGTTCGGGTACGGGTTCGGGTACGGGTTCGGGTACGGCATAGGGTATGGGTTAGGTTTAGGGTTAGGGTTAGTTTGAGGGTTAGGGCTCGGTTTAGGTTACGGGTTAGGATTAGGGTACGTGTTAGGGTTAGGGTAGGGGTTAGGGTTAGGGTACGCGTTAGGGTTAGGGTAGTTATTAAACCTATCCCACTCTCTAGATACCCCTTAGCACGTCAAGGAATATTATTTGGGTGTCCAGCCAAGGAGAAGAGTTTAGACACTAGGAGAAGATAAGGAACACACCCATTATCAAGAAATCACATTAGGATTATCTTTTTAACCTGTTCCTTAAAACACTAGTGCTTAGGAAATCTATTGGAGGCAGAAGCAGTCAAGGGTAGCTTAGGGTTAGGGTTAGGTTTAGGGTTAGGGTTAGGGATAGGGTACGGCTTAGGTTACGGTTTCAGGTACGGGTTCGTGTACGGCGTAGGGTATGGGTTAGGGTTAGGGTTAGTTTGAAGGTTAGGGCTCGGTTTAGGGTACGGTTTAGGATTAGGGTTCGTGTTAGGGTTAGGGTACGCGTTAGGGTTAGGGTAGTTATTAAACCTATCCCACTCTCTAGATACCCCTTAGCACGTCAAGGAATATTATTTGGGGGTCCAGCCATGGAGAAAAGTTTAGACACTAGGAGAAGATAAGGAACACACCCATTATCAAGAAATCACATTAGGATTCTCTTTTTAACCTGTTCCTTAATACACTAGTGCTTAGGAAATCTATTGGAGGCAGAAGCAGTCAAGGGTAGCTTAGGGTTAGGGTTAGGGTTAGGGTTAGGTTTAGGGTACGGCTTAGGGTACGGGTTCGGGTACGGATTCGGGTACGGCGTAGGTTATGGGTTAGGTTTAGGGTTAGGGTTAGTTTGAGGGTTAGGGCTCGGTTTAGGTTACGGGTTAGGATTAGGGTACGTGTTAGGGTTAGGGTAGGGGTTAGGGTTAGGGTACGCGTTAGGGTTAGGGTAGTTATTAAACCTATCCCACTCTCTAGATACCCCTTAGCACGTCAAGGAATATTATTTGGGGGTCCAGCCATGGAGAAGAGTTTAGACACTAGGAGAAGATAAGGAACACACCCATTATCAAGAAATCACATTAGGATTCTCTTTTTAACCTGTTCCTTAAAACACTAGTGCTTAGGAAATCTATTGGAGGCAGAAGCAGTCAAGGGTAGCTTAGGGTTAGGGTTAGGGTTAGGGTTAGGGTACGGCTTAGGGTACGGGTTCGGGTACGGGTTCGTGTACGGCGTAGGGTATGGGTTAGGGTTAGGGTTAGGGTTAGTTTGAAGGTTAGGGCTCGGTTTAGGGTACGGGTTAGGATTAGGGTTCGTGTTAGGGTTAGGGTAGGGGTTAGGGTTAGGGTACGCGTTAGGGTTAGGGTAGTTATTAAACCTATCCCACTCCCTAGATACCCCTTAGCACGTCAAGGAATATTATTTGGGGGTCCAGCCATGGAGAAGAGTTTAGACAGTAGGAGAAGATAAGGAACACACCCATTATCCTGAAATCACATTAGGATTCTCTTTTTAACCTGTTCCTTAATACACTAGTGCTTAGGAAATCTATTGGAGGCAGAAGCAGTCAAGGGTAGCTTAGGGTTAGGGTTAGGGTTAGGGTTAGGGTTAGCTTTAGGGTACGGCTTAGGGTATGGGTTCGGGTACTGGTTCGGGTACGGCGTAGGGTATGGGTTAGGGTTAGGGTTAGGGTTAGTTTGAGGGTTAGGGCTCGGTTTAGGGTACGGGTTAGGATTAGGGTACGTGTTAGGGTTAGGGTACGCGTTAGGGTTAGGGTAGTTATTAAACCTATCCCACTCTCTAGATACCCCTTAGCACGTCAAGGAATATTATTTGGGTGTCCAGCCATGGAGAAGAGTTTAGACACTAGGAGAAGATAAGGAACACACCCAATATCAAGAAATCACATTAGGATTCTCTTTTTAACCTGTTCCTTAAAACACTAGTGCTTAGGAAATCTATTGGAGGCAGAAGCAGTCAAGGGTAGCTTAGGGTAAGGGTTAGGTTTAGGGTTAGGGTTAGGGTTAGGGTACGGCTTAGGGTACGGTTTCAGGTACGGGTTCGTGTACGGCGTAGGGTATGGGTTAGGGTTAGGGTTAGTTTGAAAGTTAGGGCTCGGTTTAGGGTACGGGTTAGGATTAGGGTTCGTGTTAGGGTTATGGTAGGGGTTAGGGTTAGAGTACGCGTTAGGGTTAGGGTAGTTATTAAACCTATCCCACTCTCTAGATACCCCTTAGCACGTCAAGGAATATTATTTGGGGGTCCAGCCATGGAGAAGAGTTTAGACACTAGGAGAAGATAAGGAACACACCCATTATCAAGAAATCACATTAGGATTCTCTTTTTAACCTGTTCCTTAATACAATAGTGCTTAGGAAATCTATTGGAGGCAGAAGCAGTCAAGGGTAGCTTAGGGTTAGGGTTAGGGTTAGGGTTAGGTTTAGGGTACGGCTTAGGGTACGGGTTCGGGTACGGGTTCGTGTACGCTGTAGGGTATGGGTTAGGTTTAGGGTTAGGGTTAGTTTGAAGGTTAGGGCTCGGTTTAGGGTACGGGTTAGGATTAGGGTTCGTGTTAGGGTTAGGGTAGGGGTTAGGGTTAGGGTACGCGTTAGGGTTAGGGTAGTTATTAAACCTATCCCACTCTCTAGATACCCCTTAGCACGTCAAGGAATATTATTTGGGGGTCCAGCCATGGAGAAGAGTTTAGACACAAGGAGAAGATAAGGAACACACCCATTATCAAGAAATCACATTAGGATTCTCTTTTTAACCTGTTCCTTAAAACACTAGTGCTTAGGAAATCTATTGGAGGCAGAAGCAGTCAAGGGTAGCTTAGGGTTAGGGTTTGGGTTAGGGTACGGCTTAGGGTACGGGTTCGGGTACGGGTTCGGGTACGGGTTTGGGTATGGCGTAGGATATGGGTTAGGGTTAGGGTTAGGGTTAGTTTGAGGGTTAGGGCTCGGTTTAGGGTACGGGTTAGGATTAGGGTACGTGTTAGGGTTAGGGTATGGGTTAGGGTTAGGGTACGCGTTAGGGTTAGGGTAGTTATTAAACCTATCCCACTCCCTAGATACCCCTTAGCACGTCAAGGAATATTATTTGGGGGACCAGCCATGGAGAAGAGTTTAGACAGTAGGAGAAGATAAGGAACACACCCATTATCAAGAAATCACATTAGGATTCTCTTTTTAACCTGTTCCTTAAAACACTAGTGCTTAGGAAATCTATTGGAGGCAGAAGCAGTCAAGGGTAGCTTAGGGTTAGGGTTAGGGTTAGGGTTAGGGTTAGGGTACGGGTTCGGGTACGGGTTCGTGTACGGCGTAGGTTATGGGTTAGGGTTAGGGTTAGTTTGAAGGTTAGGGCTCGGTTTAGGGTACGGGTTAGGATTAGGGTTCGTGTTAGGGTTAGGGTAGGGGTTAGGGTTAGGGTACGCGTTAGGTTTAGGGTAGTTATTAAACCTATCCCACTCTCTAGATACCCCTTAGCACGTCAAGGAATATTATTTGGGGGTCCAGCCATGGAGAAGAGTTTAGACACTAGGAGAAGATAAGGAACACACCCATTATCCTGAAATCACATTAGGATTCTCTTTTTAACCTGTTCCTTAATACACTAGTGCTTAGGAAATCTATTGGAGGCAGAAGCAGTCAAGGGTAGCTTAGGGTTAGGGTTACGGTTAGGGTTAGGGTTAGGGTTATTGTTAGGATATGGCTTAGGGTACGGGTTCGGGTACGGCATAGGGTATGGGTTAGGGTTAGGGTTAGGGTTAGTTTGAGGGTTAGGGCTCGGTTTAGGGTACGGGTTAGTAGTAGGGTACGTGTTAGGGTTAGGGTAGGGGTTAGGGTTAGGGTACGCGTTAGGGTTAGGGTAGTTATTAAACCTATCCCACTCCCTACATACCCCTTAGCACGTCAAGGAATATTATTTGGGGGTCCAGCCATGGAGAAGAGTTTAGACAGTAGGAGAAGATAAGGAACACACCCATTATCAAGAAATCACATTAGGATTCTCTTTTTAACCTGTTCCTTAAAACACTAGTGCTTAGGAAATCTATTGGAGGCAAAGCAGTCAAGGGTAGCTTAGGGTTAGGGTTAGGGTTAGGGTTAGGGTTAGGGTACGGCTTATGGTACGGGTTCGGGTACGGGTTCGTGTACGATGTAGGGTATGGGTTAGGGTTAGGGTTAGGGTTAGTTTGAAGGTTAGGGCTCGGTTTAGGGTACGGGTTAGGATTAGGGTTCGCGTTAGGGTTAGGATAGGGGTTAGGGTTAGGGTACGCGTTAGGGTTAGGGTAGTTATTAAACCTATCCCACTCTCTAGATACCCCTTAGCACGTCAAGGAATATTATTTGGGGGTCCAGCCATGGAGAAGAGTTTAGACACTAGGAGAAGATAAGGAACACACCCATTATCAAGAAATCACATTAGGATTCTCTTTTTAACCTGTTCCTTAAAACACTAGTGCTTAGGAAATCTATTGGAGGCAGAAGCAGTCAAGGGTAGCTTAGGGTTAGGGTTAGGGTTAGGGCTAGGGTTAGGACACGGCTTAGGGTACGGGTTCGGGTACGGGTTCGTGTACGGCGTAGGGTATGGGTTTGGGTAAGGGTTAGGATTAGTTTGAAGGTTAGGGCTCGGTTTAAGGTACGGGTTAGGATTAGGGTTCGTGTTAGGGTTAGGGTAGGGGTTAGGGTTAGGGTACGCGTTAGGGTTAGGGTAGTTATTAAACCTATCCCACTCTCTAGATACCCCTTAGCACGTCAAGGAATATTATTTGGGGGTCCAGCCATGGAGAAGAGTTTAGACACTAGGAGAAGATAAGGAACACACCCATTATCCTGAAATCACATTAGGATTCTCTTTTTAACCTGTTCCTTAATACACTAGTGCTTAGGAAATCTATTGGAGGCAGAAGCAGTCAAGGGTAGCTTAGGGTTAGGCTTACGGTGAGGGTTAGGGTTAGGGTATGGCTTAGGGTACGGGTTCGGGTACGGGTTCGGGTACGGCGTAGGGTATGGGTTAGGTTTAGGGTTAGGGTTAGTTTGAGGGTTAGGGCTCGGTTTAGGTTACGGGTTAGGATTAGGGTACGTTTTAGGGTTAGGGTAGGGGTTAGGGTTAGGGTACGCGTTAGGGTTAGGGTAGTTATTAAACCTATCCCACTCTCTAGATACCCCTTAGCACGTCAAGGAATATTATTTGGGGGTCCAGCCATGGAGAAGAGTTTAGACACTAGGAGAAGATAAGGAACACACCCATTATCAAGAAATCACATTAGGATTCTCTTTTTAACCTGTTCTTTAAAACACTAGTGCTTAGGAAATCTATTGGAGGCAGAAGCAGTCAAGGGTAGCTTAGGGTTAGGGTTAGGGTTAGGGCTAGGGTTAGGACACGGCTTAGGGTACGGGTTCGGGTACGGGTTCGTGTACGGCGTAGGGTATGGGTTTGGGTTAGGGTTAGGGTTAGTTTGAAGGTTAGGGCTCGGTTTAGGGTACGGGTTAGGATTAGGATTCGTGTTAGGGTTACGGTAGGGGTTAGGGTTAGGGTACGCGTTAGGGTTAGGGTAGTTATTAAACCTATCCCACTCTCTAGATACCCCTTAGCACGTCAAGTAATATTATTTGGGGGTCCAGCCATGGAGAAGAGTTTAGACACTAGGAGAAGATAAGGAACACACCCATTATCCTGAAATCACATTAGGATTCTCTTTTTAACCTGTTCCTTAATACACTAGTGCTTAGGAAATCTATTGGAGGCAGAAGCAGTCAAGGGTAGCTTAGGGTTAGGGTTAGGGTTAGGGTTAGGGTTAGCTTTAGGGTACGGCTTAGGGTACGGGTTCGGGTACTGGTTCGGGTACGGCGTAGGGTATGGGTTAGGGTTAGGGTTAGGGTTAGTTTGAGGGTTAGGGCTCGGTTTAGGGTACGGGTTAGGATTAGGGTACGTGTTAGGGTTAGGGTACGCGTTAGGGTTAGGGTAGTTATTAAACCTATCCCACTCTCTAGATACCCCTTAGCACGTCAAGGAATATTATTTGGGGGTCCAGCCATGGAGAAGAGTTTAGACACAAGGAGAAGATAAGGAACACACCCATTATCAAGAAATCACATTAGGATTCTCTTTTTAACCTGTTCCTTAAAACACTAGTGCTTAGGAAATCTATTGGAGGCAGAAGCAGTCAAGGGTAGCTTAGGGTTAGGGTTAGGGTTAGGGTACGGCTTAGGGTACGGGTTCGGGTACGGGTTCGGGTACGGGTTCGGGTACGGCATAGGGTATGGGTTAGGTTTAGGGTTAGGGTTAGTTTGAGGGTTAGGGCTCGGTTTAGGTTACGGGTTAGGATTAGGGTACGTGTTAGGGTTAGGGTAGGGGTTAGGGTTAGGGTACGCGTTAGGGTTAGGGTAGTTATTAAACCTATCCCACTCTCTAGATACCCCTTAGCACGTCAAGGAATATTATTTGGGTGTCCAGCCAAGGAGAAGAGTTTAGACACTAGGAGAAGATAAGGAACACACCCATTATCAAGAAATCACATTAGGATTATCTTTTTAACCTGTTCCTTAAAACACTAGTGCTTAGGAAATCTATTGGAGGCAGAAGCAGTCAAGGGTAGCTTAGGGTTAGGGTTAGGTTTAGGGTTAGGGTTAGGGTTAGGGTACGGCTTAGGGTACGGTTTCAGGTACGGGTTCGTGTACGGCGTAGGGTATGGGTTAGGGTTAGGGTTAGTTTGAAGGTTAGGGCTCGGTTTAGGGTACGGTTTAGGATTAGGGTTCGTGTTAGGGTTAGGGTACGCGTTAGGGTTAGGGTAGTTATTAAACCTATCCCACTCTCTAGATACCCCTTAGCACGTCAAGGAATATTATTTGGGGGTCCAGCCATGGAGAAGAGTTTAGACACTAGGAGAAGATAAGGAACACACCCATTATCAAGAAATCACATTAGGATTCTCTTTTTAACCTGTTCCTTAATACACTAGTGCTTAGGAAATCTATTGGAGGCAGAAGCAGTCAAGGGTAGCTTAGGGTTAGGGTTAGGGTTAGGGTTAGGTTTAGGGTACGGCTTAGGGTACGGGTTCGGGTACGGGTTCGTGTACGCTGTAGGGTATGGGTTAGGGTTAGGGTTAGGGTTAGTTTGAAGGTTAGGGCTCGGTTTAGGGTACGGGTTAGGATTAGGGTTCGTGTTAGGGTTATGGTAGGGGTTAGGGTTAGGGTACGCGTTACGGTTAGGGTAGTTATTAAACCTATACCACTCTCTAGATACCCCTTAGCACGTCAAGGAATATTATTTGGGGGTCCAGCCATGGAGAAGAGTTTAGACACTAGGAGAAGATAAGGAACACACCCATTATCAAGAAATCACATTAGGATTCTCTTTTTAACCTGTTCCTTAAAACACTAGTGCTTAGGAAATCTATTGGAGGCAGAAGCAGTCAAGGGTAGCTTAGGGTTAGGGTTAGGGTTAGGGTACGGCTTAGGGTACGGGTTCGGGTACGGGTTCGGGTACGGATTCGGGTACGGCGTAGGGTATGGGTTAGGTTTAGGGTTAGGGTTAGTTTGAGGGTTAGGGCTCGGTTTAGGTTACGGGTTAGGATTAGGGTACGTGTTAGGGTTAGGGTAGGGGTTAGGGTTAGGGTACGCGTTAGGGTTAGGGTAGTTATTAAACCTATCCCACTCTCTAGATACCCCTTAGCACGTCAAGGAATATTATTTGGGGGTCCAGCCATGGAGAAGAGTTTAGACACTAGGAGAAGATAAGGAACACACCCATTATCAAGAAATCACATTAGGATTCTCTTTTTAACCTGTTCCTTAAAACACTAGTGCTTAGGAAATCTATTGGAGGCAGAAGCAGTCAAGGGTAGCTTAGGGTTAGGGTTAGGGTTAGGGTTAGGGTACGGCTTAGGGTACGGGTTCGGGTACGGGTTCGTGTACGGCGTAGGGTATGGGTTAGGGTTAGGGTTAGGGTTAGTTTGAAGGTTAGGGCTCGGTTTAGGGTACGGGTTAGGATTAGGGTTCGTGTTAGGGTTAGGGTAGGGGTTAGGGTTAGGGTACGCGTTAGGGTTAGGGTAGTTATTAAACCTATCCCACTCCCTAGATACCCCTTAGCACGTCAAGTAATATTATTTGGGGGTCCAGCCATGGAGAAGAGTTTAGACAGTAGGAGAAGATAAGGAACACACCCATTATCCTGAAATCACATTAGGATTCTCTTTTTAACCTGTTCCTTAATACACTAGTGCTTAGGAAATCTATTGGAGGCAGAAGCAGTCAAGGGTAGCTTAGGGTTAGGGTTAGGGTTAGGGTTAGGGTTAGCTTTAGGGTACGGCTTAGGGTACGGGTTCGGGTACTGGTTCGGGTACGGCGTAGGGTATGGGTTAGGGTTAGGGTTAGGGTTAGTTTGAGGGTTAGGGCTCGGTTTAGGGTACGGGTTAGGATTAGGGTACGTGTTAGGGTTAGGGTACGCGTTAGGGTTAGGGTAGTTATTAAACCTATCCCACTCTCTAGATACCCCTTAGCACGTCAAGGAATATTATTTGGGTGTCCAGCCATGGAGAAGAGTTTAGACACTAGGAGAAGATAAGGAACACACCCAATATCAAGAAATCACATTAGGATTCTCTTTTTAACCTGTTCCTTAAAACACTAGTGCTTAGGAAATCTATTGGAGGCAGAAGCAGTCAAGGGTAGCTTAGGGTTAGGGTTAGGTTTAGGGTTAGGGTTAGGGTTAGGGTACGGCTTAGGGTACGGTTTCAGGTACGGGTTCGTGTACGGCGTAGGGTATGGGTTAGGGTTAGGGTTAGTTTGAAAGTTAGGGCTCGGTTTAGGGTACGGGTTAGGATTAGGGTTCGTGTTAGGGTTATGGTAGGGGTTAGGGTTAGGGTACGCGTTAGGGTTAGGGTAGTTATTAAACCTATCCCACTCTCTAGATACCCCTTAGCACGTCAAGGAATATTATTTGGGGGTCCAGCCATGGAGAAGAGTTTAGACACTAGGAGAAGATAAGGAACACACCCATTATCAAGAAATCACATTAGGATTCTCTTTTTAACCTGTTCCTTAATACAATAGTGCTTAGGAAATCTATTGGAGGCAGAAGCAGTCAAGGGTAGCTTAGGGTTAGGGTTAGGGTTAGGGTTAGGTTTAGGGTACGGCTTAGGGTACGGGTTCGGGTACGGGTTCGTGTACGCTGTAGGGTATGGGTTAGGTTTAGGGTTAGGGTTAGTTTGAAGGTTAGGGCTCGGTTTAGGGTACGGGTTAGGATTAGGGTTCGTGTTAGGGTTAGGGTAGGGGTTAGGGTTAGGGTACGCGTTAGGGTTAGGGTAGTTATTAAACCTATCCCACTCTCTAGATACCCCTTAGCACGTCAAGGAATATTATTTGGGGGTCCAGCCATGGAGAAGAGTTTAGACACAAGGAGAAGATAAGGAACACACCCATTATCAAGAAATCACATTAGGATTCTCTTTTTAACCTGTTCCTTAAAACACTAGTGCTTAGGAAATCTATTGGAGGCAGAAGCAGTCAAGGGTAGCTTAGGGTTAGGGTTTGGGTTAGGGTACGGCTTAGGGTACGGGTTCGGGTACGGGTTCGGGTACGGGTTTGGGTATGGCGTAGGATATGGGTTAGGGTTAGGGTTAGGGTTAGTTTGAGGGTTAGGGCTCGGTTTAGGGTACGGGTTAGGATTAGGGTACGTGTTAGGGTTAGGGTATGGGTTAGGGTTAGGGTACGCGTTAGGGTTAGGGTAGTTATTAAACCTATCCCACTCCCTAGATAACCCTTAGCACGTCAAGGAATATTATTTGGGGGACCAGCCATGGAGAAGAGTTTAGACAGTAGGAGAAGATAAGGAACACACCCATTATCAAGAAATCACATTAGGATTCTCTTTTTAACCTGTTCCTTAAAACACTAGTGCTTAGGAAATCTATTGGAGGCAGAAGCAGTCAAGGGTAGCTTAGGGTTAGGGTTAGGGTTAGGGTTAGGGTTAGGGTACGGGTTCGGGTACGGGTTCGTGTACGGCGTAGGTTATGGGTTAGGGTTAGGGTTAGTTTGAAGGTTAGGGTTAGGGTTAGGGTTAGGGTTAGGGTTAGGGTTAGGGTTAGGTTTAGCTTTAGGGTACGGCTTAGGGTACGGGTTCGGGTACGGGTTCGGGTACGGCGTAGGGTATGGGTTAGGGTTAGGGTTAGGGTTAGTTTGAGGGTTAGGGCTCGGTTTAGGGTACGGGTTAGGATTAGGGTACGTGTTAGGGTTAGGGTACGCGTTAGGGTTAGGGTAGTTATTAAACCTATCCCACTCTCTAGATACCCCTTAGCACGTCAAGGAATATTATTTGGGTGTCCAGACATGGAGAAGAATTTAGACACTACGAGAACATAAGGAACACACCCATTATCAAGAAATCACATTAGGATTCTCTTTTTAACCTGTTCCTTAAAACAGTAGTGCTTAGGAAATCTATTGGAGGAAGAAGCAGTCAAGGGTAGCTTAGGGTTAGGGTTAGGGTTAGGGTTAGGGTACGGGTTCGGGTACGGTTTCGTGTACGGCGTAGGGTATGGGTTAGGGTTAGGGTTAGGGTTAGTTTGAAGGTTAGGGCTCGGTTTAGGGTACGGGTTAGGATTAGGGTTCGTGTTAGGGTTAGGGTAGGGGTTAGGGTTAGGGTACGCGTTAGGGTTAGGGTAGTTATTAAACCTATCCCACTCCCTAGATACCCCTTAGCACGTCAAGGAATATTATTTGGGGGTCCAGCCATGGAGAAGAGTTTAGACAGTAGGAGAAGATAAGGAACACACGCATTATCAAGAAATCACATTAGGATTCTCTTTTTAACCTGTTCCTTAAAACACTAGTGCTTAGGAAATCTATTGGAGGCAAAGCAGTCAAGGGTAGCTTAGGGTTAGGGTTAGGGTTAGGGTTAGGGTTAGGGTACGGCTTATGGTACGGGTTCGGGTACGGGTTCGTGTACGATGTAGGGTATGGGTTAGGGTTAGGGTTAGGGTTAGTTTGAAGGTTAGGGCTCGGTTTAGGGTACGGGTTAGGATTAGGGTTCGCGTTAGGGTTAGGATAGGGGTTAGGGTTAGGGTACGCGTTAGGGTTAGGGTAGTTATTAAACCTATCCCACTCTCTAGATACCCCTTAGCACGTCAAGGAATATTATTTGGGGGTCCAGCCATGGAGAAGAGTTTAGACACTAGGAGAAGATAAGGAACACACCCATTATCAAGAAATCACATTAGGATTCTCTTTTTAACCTGTTCCTTAAAACACTAGTGCTTAGGAAATCTATTGGAGGCAGAAGCAGTCAAGGGTAGCTTAGGGTTAGGGTTAGGGTTAGGGTTAGGGTTAGGACACGGCTTAGGGTACGGGTTCGGGTACGGGATCGTGTACGGCGTAGGGTATGGTTTGGGTAAGGGTTAGGATTAGTTTGAAGGTTAGGGCTCGGTTTAAGGTACGGGTTAGGATTAGGGTTCGTGTTAGGGTTAGGGTAGGGGTTAGGGTTAGGGTACGCGTTAGGGTTAGGGTAGTTATTAAACCTATCCCACTCTCTAGATACCCCTTAGCACGTCAAGGAATATTATTTGGGGGTCCAGCCATGGAGAAGAGTTTAGACACTAGGAGAAGATAAGGAACACACCCATTATCCTGAAATCACATTAGGATTCTCTTTTTAACCTGTTCCTTAATACACTAGTGCTTAGGAAATCTATTGGAGGCAGAAGCAGTCAAGGGTAGCTTAGGGTTAGGCTTACGGTGAGGGTTAGGGTTAGGGTATGGCTTAGGGTACGGGTTCGGGTACGGGTTCGGGTACGGCGTAGGGTATGGGTTAGGTTTAGGGTTAGGGTTAGTTTGAGGGTTAGGGCTCGGTTTAGGTTACGGGTTAGGATTAGGGTACGTTTTAGGGTTAGGGTAGGGGTTAGGGTTAGGGTACGCGTTAGGGTTAGGGTAGTTATTAAACCTATCCCACTCTCTAGATACCCCTTAGCACGTCAAGGAATATTATTTGGGGGTCCAGCCATGGAGAAGAGTTTAGACACTAGGAGAAGATAAGGAACACACCCATTATCAAGAAATCACATTAGGATTCTCTTTTTAACCTGTTCTTTAAAACACTAGTGCTTAGGAAATCTATTGGAGGCAGAAGCAGTCAAGGGTAGCTTAGGGTTAGGGTTAGGGTTAGGGCTAGGGTTAGGACACGGCTTAGGGTACGGGTTCGGGTACGGGTTCGTGTACGGCGTAGGGTATGGGTTAGGGTTAGGGTTTGGGTTAGTTTGAAGGTTAGGGCTCGGTTTAGGGTACGGGTTAGGATTAGGGTTTGTGTTAGGGTTAGGGTAGGGGTTAGGGTTAGGGTACGCATTAGGGTTAGGGTAGTTATTAAACCTATCCCACTCCCTAGATAACCCTTAGCACGTCAAGGAATATTATTTGGGGGTCCAGCCATGGAGAAGAGTTTAGACAGTAGGAGAAGATAAGGAACACACCCATTATCCTGAAATCACATTAGGATTCTCTTTTTAACCTGTTCCTTAATACACTAGTGCTTAGGAAATCTATTGGAGGCAGAAGCAGTCAAGGGTAGCTTAGGGTTAGGGTTAGGTTTAGGGTTAGGGTTAGGGTTAGGGTTAGGGTTAGGGTACGGCTTAGTGTACGGGTTCGGGTACGGGTTCGGGTATGGCGTAGGGTATGGGTTAGGGTTAGGGTTAGGGTTAGTTTGAGGGTTAGGGCTCGGTTTAGATTACGGGTTAGGATTAGGGTACGTCTTAGGGTTAGGGTAGCGGTTAGGGTTAGGGTACGCGTTAGGGTTAGGGTAGTTATTAAACCTATCCCACTCTCTAGATAACCCTTAGCACGTCAAGGAATATTATTTGGGGGTCCAGCCATGGAGAAGAGTTTAGACACTAGGAGAAGATAAGGAACACACCCATTATCAAGAAATCACATTAGGATTCTCTTTTTAACCTGTTCCTTAAAACACTAGTGCTTAGGAAATCTATTGGAGGCAGAAGCAGTCAAGGGTAGCTTAGGGTTAGGGTTAGGGTTAGGGTTAGGTTTAGGGTACGGCTTAGGGTACGGGTTCGGGTACGGGTTCGGGTACGGGTTCGGGTAAGGCGTAGGGTATGGGTTAGGGTTAGGGTTAGGGTTAGTTTGAGGGTTAGGGCTCGGTTTAGTATACGGGTTAGGATTAGTGTACGTGTTAGGGTTAGGGTAGAGGTTAGGGTTAGGGTATGCGTTAGGGTTAGGGTAGTTATTAAACCTATCCCACTCTCTAGATACCCCTTAGCACGTCAAGGAATATTATTTGGGGGTCCAGCCATGGAGAAGAGTTTAGACACTAGGAGAAGATAAGGAACACACCCATTATCAAGAAATCACATTAGGATTCTCTTTTTAACCTGTTCCTTAAAACACTAGTGCTTAGGAAATCTATTGGAGGCAGAATTAGTCAAGGGTAGCTTAGGGTTAGTGTTAGGGTTATTGTTAGGGTAAGGCTTAGGGTACGGGTTCGGGTACGGCATAGGGTATGGGTTAGGGTTAGGGTTAGGGTTAGTTTGAGGGTTAGGGCTCGGTTTAGGGTACGGGTTAGGAATAGGGTACGTGTTAGGGTTAGGCTAGGGGTTAGGGTTAGGGTACGCGTTAGGGTTAGGGTAGTTATTAAACCTATCCCACTCTCTAGATAACCCTTAGCACGTCAAGGAATATTATTTGGGGGTCCAGCCATGGAGAAGAGTTTAGACACTAGGAGAAGATAAGGAACACACCCATTATCAAGAAATCGCATTAGGATTCTCTTTTTAACCTGTTCCTTAAAACACTAGTGCTTAGGAAATCTATTGGAGGCAGAAGCAGTCAAGGGTAGCTTAGGGTTAGGGTTTGGGTTAGGGTACGGCTTAGGGTACGGGTTCGGGTACGGGTTCGTGTACGGGTTTGGGTATGGCGTAGGATATGGGTTAGGGTTAGGGTTAGGGTTAGTTTGAGGGTTAGGGCTCGGTTTAGGGAACGGGTTAGGATTAGGGTACGTGTTAGGGTTAGGGTTGGGGTTAGGGTTAGGGTACGCGTTAGGGTTAGGGTAGTTATTAAACCTATCCCACTCTCTAGATACCCCTTAGCACGTCAAGGAATATTATTTGGGGGTCCAGCCATGGAGAAGAGTTTAGACACTAGGAGAAGATAAGGAACACACCCATTATCAAGAAATCACATTAGGATTCTCTTTTTAACCTGTTCCTTAAAACACTAGTGCTTAGGAAATCTATTGGAGGCAGAAGCTGTCAAGGGTAGCTTAGGGTTAGGGTTAGGGTTAGGGTTAGGGTTAGGTTTAGCTTTAGGGTACGGCTTAGGGTACGGGTTCGGGTACGGGTTCGGGTACGGCGTAGGGTATGGGTTAGGGTTAGGGTTAGGGTTAGTTTGAGGGTTAGGGCTCGGTTTAGGGTACGGGTTAGGATTAGGGTACGTGTTAGGGTTAGGGTACGCGTTAGGGTTAGGGTAGTTATTAAACCTATCCCACTCTCTAGATACCCCTTAGCACGTCAAGGAATATTATTTGGGTGTCCAGACATGGAGAAGAATTTAGACACTACGAGAACATAAGGAACACACCCATTATCAAGAAATCACATTAGGATTCTCTTTTTAACCTGTTCCTTAAAACAGTAGTGCTTAGGAAATCTATTGGAGGAAGAAGCAGTCAAGGGTAGCTTAGGGTTAGGGTTAGGGTTAGGGTTAGGGTACGGGTTCGGGTACGGTTTCGTGTACGGCGTAGGGTATGGGTTAGGGTTAGGGTTAGGGTTAGTTTGAAGGTTAGGGCTCGGTTTAGGGTACGGGTTAGGATTAGGGTTCGTGTTAGGGTTAGGGTAGGTGTTAGGGTTAGGGTACGCGTTAGGGTTAGGGTAGTTATTAAACCTATCCCACTCCCTAGATACCCCTTAGCACGTCAAGGAATATTATTTGGGGGTCCAGCCATGGAGAAGAGTTTAGACAGTAGGAGAAGATAAGGAACACACGCATTATCAAGAAATCACATTAGGATTCTCTTTTTAACCTGTTCCTTAAAACACTAGTGCTTAGGAAATCTATTGGAGGCAAAGCAGTCAAGGGTAGCTTAGGGTTAGGGTTAGGGTTAGGGTTAGGGTTAGGGTACGGCTTAGGGTACGGGTTCGGGTACGGGTTCGTGTACGCTGTAGGGTATGGGTTAGGGTTAGGGTTAGTGTTAGTTTGAAGGTTAGGGCTCGGTTTAGGGTACGGGTAAGGATTAGGGTTCGTGTTAGGGTTAGGGTAGGGGTTAGGGTTAGGGTACGCGTTAGGGTTAGGGTAGTTATTAAACCTAACCCACTCTCTAGATACCCCTTAGCACGTCAAGGAATATTATTTGGGGGTCCAGCCATGGAGAAGAGTTTAGACACTAGGAGAAGATAAGGAACACACCCATTATCAAGAAATCACATTAGGATTCTCTTTTTAACCTGTTCCTTAAAACACTAGTGCTTAGGAAATCTATTGGAGGCAGAAGCAGTCAAGGGTAGCTTAGGTTTAGGGTTAGGGTTAGGGCTAGGGTTAGGACACGGCTTAGGGTACGGGTTCGGGTACGGGTTCGTGTACGGCGTAGGGTATGGGTTTGGGTTAGGGTTAGGGTTAGTTTGAAGGTTAGGGCTCGGTTTAGGGTACGGGTTAGGATTAGGATTCGTGTTAGGGTTACGGTAGGGGTTAGGGTTAGGGTACGCGTTAGGGTTAGGGTAGTTATTAAACCTATCCCACTCTCTAGATACCCCTTAGCACGTCAAGTAATATTATTTGGGGGTCCAGCCATGGAGAAGAGTTTAGACACTAGGAGAAGATAAGGAACACACCCATTATCCTGAAATCACATTAGGATTCTCTTTTTAACCTGTTCCTTAATACACTAGTGCTTAGGAAATCTATTGGAGGCAGAAGCAGTCAAGGGTAGCTTAGTGTTAGGGTTACGGTTAGGGTTAGGGTTAGGGTTATTGTTAGGGTAAGGCTTAGGGTACGGGTTCGGGTATGGCATAGGGTATGGGTTAGGGTTAGGGTTAGGGTTAGTTTGAGGGTTAGGGCTCGGTTTAGGGTACGGGTTAGGAGTAGGGTACGTGTTAGGGTTAGGGTAGGGGTTAGGGTTAGGGTACGCGTTAGGGTTAGGGTAGTTATTAAACCTATCCCACTCCCTAGATACCCCTTAGCACGTCAAGGAATATTATTTGGGGGTCCAGCCATGGAGAAGAGTTTAGACACTAGGAGAAGATAAGGAACACACCCATTATCAAGAAATCACATTAGGATTCTCTTTTTAACCTGTTCCTTAAAACACTAGTGCTTAGGAAATCTATTGGAGGCAGAAGCAGTCAAGGGTAGCTTAGGGTTAGGGTTAGGGTTAGGGTTACGGTTAGGGTATGGCTTAGGGTACGGGTTCGGGTACGGGTTCGTGTACGGCGTAGGGTATTGGTTAGGGTTAGAGTTAGGGTTAGTTTGAAGGTTAGGGCTCGGTTTAGGGTACGGGTTAGGATTAGTGTTCGTGTTAGGGTTAGGATAGGGGTTAGGGTTAGGGTACGCGTTAGGGTTAGGGTAGTTATTAAACCTATCCCACTCCCTAGATACCCCTTAGCACGTCAAGGAATATTATTTGGGGGTCCAGCCATGGAGAAGAGTTTAGACACTAGGAGAAGTTAAGGAACACACCCATTATCAAGAAATCACATTAGGATTCTCTTTTTAACCTGTTCCTTAAAACACTAGTGCTTAGGAAATCTATTGGAGGCAGAAGCAGTCATGGGTAGCTTAGGGTTAGGGTTAGGGTTAGGGTTAGGGTTAGGGTACGGCTTAGGGTACGGGTTCGGGTACGGGTTCGTGTACGGCGTAGGGTATGGGTTAGGGTTACGGTTAGGTTTAGTTTGAAGGTTAGGGCTCGGTTTAGGGTACGGGTTAGGATTAGGGTTCGTGTTAGGGTTAGGGTAGGTGTTAGGGTTAGGGTACGCGTAAGGGTTAGGGTAGTTATTAAACCTATCCCACACTCTAGATACCCCTTAGCACGTCAAGGAATATTATTTGGGGGTCCAGCCATGGAGAAGAGTTTAGACACTAGGAGAAGATAAGGAACACAACCATTATCAAGAAATCACATTAGGATTCTCTTTTTAACCTGTTCCTTAAAACACTAGTGCTTAGGAAATCTATTGGAGGCAGAAGCAGTCAAGGGTAGCTTAGGGTTAGGGTTAGGGTTAGGGCTAGGGTTAGGACACGGCTTAGGGTACGGCTTCGGGTACGGGTTCGTGTTCGGCGTAGGGTATGGGTTTGGGTTAGGGTTAGGGTTAGTTTGAAGTTTAGGGCTCGGTTTAGGGTACGGGTTAGGATTAGGGTTCGTGTTAGGGTTAGGGTAGGGGTTAGGGTTAGGGTACGTGTTAGGGTTAGGGTAGTTATTAAACCTATCCTACTCCCTAGATACCCCTTAGCACGTCAAGGAATATTATTTGGGGGTCCAGCCATGGAGAAGAGTTTAGACAGTAGGAGAAGATAAGGAACACACCCATTATCCTGAAATCACATTAGGATTCTCTTTTTAACCTGTTCCTTAAAACACTAGTGCTTAGGAAATCTATTGGAGGCAGAAGCAGTCAAGGGCAGCTTAGGGTTAGGGTTAGGGTTAGGGTTAGGGTTAGGGTACGGCTTAGGGTACGGGTTCGGGTACGGGTTCGGGTACGGCGTAGGGTATGGGTTAGGGTTAGGATTAGGGTTAGTTTGAGGGTTAGGGCTCGGTTTAGGGTATGGGTTAGGATTAGGGTACGTGTTAGGGTTAGGGTAGGGGTTAGGGTTAGGGTACGCGTTAGGGTTAGGGTTAGGGTTAGGGTTAGGGTACGGCTTAGGGTACGGTTTCAGATACGGGTTCGTGTACGGCGTAGGGTATGGGTTAGGGTTAGGGTTAGTTTGAAGGTTAGGGCTCGGTTTAGGGTACGGTTTAGGATTAGGGTTCGTGTTAGGGTTAGGGTACGCGTTAGGGTTAGGTTAGTTATTAAACCTATCCCACTCTCTAGATACCCCATAGCACGTCAAGGAATATTATTTGGGGGTCCAGCCATGGAGAAGAGTTTAGACACTAGGAGAAGATAAGGAACACACCCATTATCAAGAAATCACATTAGGATTCTCTTTTTAACCTGTTCCTTAATACACTAGTGCTTAGGAAATCTATTGGAGGCAGAAGCAGTCAAGGGTAGCTTAGGGTTAGGGTTAGGGTTAGGGTTAGGTTTAGGGTACGGCTTAGGGTACGGGTTCGGGTACGGGTTCGTGTACGCTGTAGGGTATGGGTTAGGGTTAGGGTTAGGGTTAGTTTGAAGGTTAGGGCTCGGTTTAGGGTACGGGTTAGGATTAGGGTTCGTGTTAGGGTTATGGTAGGGGTTAGGGTTAGGGTACGCGTTAGGGTTAGGGTAGTTATTAAACCTATCCCACTCTCTAGATACCCCTTAGCACGTCAAGGAATATTATTTGGGGGTCCAGCCATGGAGAAGAGTTTAGACACTAGGAGAAGATAAGGAACACACCCATTATCAAGAAATCACATTAGGATTCTCTTTTTAACCTGTTCCTTAAAACACTAGTGCTTAGGAAATCTATTGGAGGCAGAAGCAGTCAAGGGTAGCTTAGGGTTAGGGTTAGGGTTAGGGTACGGCTTAGGGTACGGGTTCGGGTACGGGTTCGGGTACGGATTCGGGTACGGCGTAGGGTATGGGTTAGGTTTAGGGTTAGGGTTAGTTTGAGGGTTAGGGCTCGGTTTAGGTTACGGGTTAGGATTAGGGTACGTGTTAGGGTTAGGGTAGGGGTTAGGGTTAGGGTACGCGTTAGGGTTAGGGTAGTTATTAAACCTATCCCACTCTCTAGATACCCCTTAGCACGTCAAGGAATATTATTTGGGGGTCCAGCCATGGAGAAGAGTTTAGACACTAGGAGAAGATAAGGAACACACCCATTATCAAGAAATCACATTAGGATTCTCTTTTTAACCTGTTCCTTAAAACACTAGTGCTTAGGAAATCTATTGGAGGCAGAAGCAGTCAAGGGTAGCTTAGGGTTAGGGTTAGGGTTAGGGTTAGGGTACGGCTTAGGGTACGGGTTCGGGTACGGGTTCGTGTACGGCGTAGGGTATGGGTTAGGGTTAGGGTTAGGGTTAGTTTGAAGGTTAGGGCTCGGTTTAGGGTACGGGTTAGGATTAGGGTTCGTGTTAGGGTTAGGGTAGGGGTTAGGGTTAGGGTACGCGTTAGGGTTAGGGTAGTTATTAAACCTATCCCACTCCCTAGATACCCCTTAGCACGTCAAGGAATATTATTTGGGGGTCCAGCCATGGAGAAGAGTTTAGACAGTAGGAGAAGATAAGGAACACACCCATTATCCTGAAATCACATTAGGATTCTCTTTTTAACCTGTTCCTTAATACACTAGTGCTTAGGAAATCTATTGGAGGCAGAAGCAGTCAAGGGTAGCTTAGGGTTAGGGTTAGGGTTAGGGTTAGGGTTAGCTTTAGGGTACGGCTTAGGGTACGGGTTCGGGTACTGGTTCGGGTACGGCTTAGGGTATGGGTTAGGGTTAGGGTTAGGGTTAGTTTGAGGGTTAGGGCTCGGTTTAGGGTACGGGTTAGGATTAGGGTACGTGTTAGGGTTAGGGTACGCGTTAGGGTTAGGGTAGTTATTAAACCTATCCCACTCTCTAGATACCCCTTAGCACGTCAAGGAATATTATTTGGGTGTCCAGCCATGGAGAAGAGTTTAGACACTAGGAGAAGATAAGGAACACACCCAATATCAAGAAATCACATTAGGATTCTCTTTTTAACCTGTTCCTTAAAACACTAGTGCTTAGGAAATCTATTGGAGGCAGAAGCAGTCAAGGGTAGCTTAGGGTTAGGGTTAGGTTTAGGGTTAGGGTTAGGGTTAGGGTACGGCTTAGGGTACGGTTTCAGGTACGGGTTCGTGTACGGCGTAGGGTATGGGTTAGGGTTAGGGTTAGTTTGAAAGTTAGGGCTCGGTTTAGGGTACGGGTTAGGATTAGGGTTCGTGTTAGGGTTATGGTAGGGGTTAGGGTTAGGGTACGCGTTAGGGTTAGGGTAGTTATTAAACCTATCCCACTCTCTAGATACCCCTTAGCACGTCAAGGAATATTATTTGGGGGTCCAGCCATGGAGAAGAGTTTAGACACTAGGAGAAGATAAGGAACACACCCATTATCAAGAAATCACATTAGGATTCTCTTTTTAACCTGTTCCTTAATACAATAGTGCTTAGGAAATCTATTGGAGGCAGAAGCAGTCAAGGGTAGCTTAGGGTTAGGGTTAGGGTTAGGGTTAGGTTTAGGGTACGGCTTAGGGTACGGGTTCGGGTACGGGTTCGTGTACGCTGTAGGGTATGGGTTAGGTTTAGGGTTAGGGTTAGTTTGAAGGTTAGGGCTCGGTTTAGGGTACGGGTTAGGATTAGGGTTCGTGTTAGGGTTAGGGTAGGGGTTAGGGTTAGGGTACGCGTTAGGGTTAGGGTAGTTATTAAACCTATCCCACTCTCTAGATACCCCTTAGCACGTCAAGGAATATTATTTGGGGGTCCAGCCATGGAGAAGAGTTTAGACACAAGGAGAAGATAAGGAACACACCCATTATCAAGAAATCACATTAGGATTCTCTTTTTAACCTGTTCCTTAAAACACTAGTGCTTAGGAAATCTATTGGAGGCAGAAGCAGTCAAGGGTAGCTTAGGGTTAGGGTTTGGGTTAGGGTACGGCTTAGGGTACGGGTTCGGGTACGGGTTCGGGTACGGGTTTGGGTATGGCGTAGGATATGGGTTAGGGTTAGGGTTAGGGTTAGTTTGAGGGTTAGGGCTCGGTTTAGGGTACGGGTTAGGATTAGGGTACGTGTTAGGGTTAGGGTATGGGTTAGGGTTAGGGTACGCGTTAGGGTTAGGGTAGTTATTAAACCTATCCCACTCCCTAGATACCCCTTAGCACGTCAAGGAATATTATTTGGGGGACCAGCCATGGAGAAGAGTTTAGACAGTAGGAGAAGATAAGGAACACACCCATTATCAAGAAATCACATTAGGATTCTCTTTTTAACCTGTTCCTTAAAACACTAGTGCTTAGGAAATCTATTGGAGGCAGAAGCAGTCAAGGGTAGCTTAGGGTTAGGGTTAGGGTTAGGGTTAGGGTTAGGGTACGGGTTCGGGTACGGGTTCGTGTACGGCGTAGGTTATGGGTTAGGGTTAGGGTTAGTTTGAAGGTTAGGGCTCGGTTTAGGGTACGGGTTAGGATTAGGGTTCGTGTTAGGGTTAGGGTAGGGGTTAGGGTTAGGGTACGCGTTAGGTTTAGGGTAGTTATTAAACCTATCCCACTCTCTAGATACCCCTTAGCACGTCAAGGAATATTATTTGGGGGTCCAGCCATGGAGAAGAGTTTAGACACTAGGAGAAGATAAGGAACACACCCATTATCCTGAAATCACATTAGGATTCTCTTTTTAACCTGTTCCTTAATACACTAGTGCTTAGGAAATCTATTGGAGGCAGAAGCAGTCAAGGGTAGCTTAGGGTTAGGGTTACGGTTAGGGTTAGGGTTAGGGTTATTGTTAGGATATGGCTTAGGGTACGGGTTCGGGTACGGCATAGGGTATGGGTTAGGGTTAGGGTTAGGGTTAGTTTGAGGGTTAGGGCTCGGTTTAGGGTACGGGTTAGTAGTAGGGTACGTGTTAGGGTTAGGGTAGGGGTTAGGGTTAGGGTACGCGTTAGGGTTAGGGTAGTTATTAAACCTATCCCACTCCCTAGATACCCCTTAGCACGTCAAGGAATATTATTTGGGGGTCCAGCCATGGAGAAGAGTTTAGACAGTAGGAGAAGATAAGGAACACACCCATTATCAAGAAATCACATTAGGATTCTCTTTTTAACCTGTTCCTTAAAACACTAGTGCTTAGGAAATCTATTGGAGGCAAAGCAGTCAAGGGTAGCTTAGGGTTAGGGTTAGGGTTAGGGTTAGGGTTAGGGTACGGCTTATGGTACGGGTTCGGGTACGGGTTCGTGTACGATGTAGGGTATGGGTTAGGGTTAGGGTTAGGGTTAGTTTGAAGGTTAGGGCTCGGTTTAGGGTACGGGTTAGGATTAGGGTTCGCGTTAGGGTTAGGATAGGGGTTAGGGTTAGGGTACGCGTTAGGGTTAGGGTAGTTATTAAACCTATCCCACTCTCTAGATACCCCTTAGCACGTCAAGGAATATTATTTGGGGGTCCAGCCATGGAGAAGAGTTTAGACACTAGGAGAAGATAAGGAACACACCCATTATCAAGAAATCACATTAGGATTCTCTTTTTAACCTGTTCCTTAAAACACTAGTGCTTAGGAAATCTATTGGAGGCAGAAGCAGTCAAGGGTAGCTTAGGGTTAGGGTTAGGGTTAGGGCTAGGGTTAGGACACGGCTTAGGGTACGGGTTCGGGTACGGGTTCGTGTACGGCGTAGGGTATGGGTTTGGGTAAGGGTTAGGATTAGTTTGAAGGTTAGGGCTCGGTTTAAGGTACGGGTTAGGATTAGGGTTCGTGTTAGGGTTAGGGTAGGGGTTAGGGTTAGGGTACGCGTTAGGGTTAGGGTAGTTATTAAACCTATCCCACTCTCTAGATACCCCTTAGCACGTCAAGGAATATTATTTGGGGGTCCAGCCATGGAGAAGAGTTTAGACACTAGGAGAAGATAAGGAAGACACCCATTATCCTGAAATCACATTAGGATTCTCTTTTTAACCTGTTCCTTAATACACTAGTGCTTAGGAAATCTATTGGAGGCAGAAGCAGTCAAGGGTAGCTTAGGGTTAGGCTTACGGTGAGGGTTAGGGTTAGGGTATGGCTTAGGGTACGGGTTCGGGTACGGGTTCGGGTACGGCGTAGGGTATGGGTTAGGTTTAGGGTTAGGGTTAGTTTGAGGGTTAGGGCTCGGTTTAGGTTACGGGTTAGGATTAGGGTACGTTTTAGGGTTAGGGTAGGGGTTAGGGTTAGGGTACGCGTTAGGGTTAGGGTAGTTATTAAACCTATCCCACTCTCTAGATACCCCTTAGCACGTCAAGGAATATTATTTGGGGGTCCAGCCATGGAGAAGAGTTTAGACACTAGGAGAAGATAAGGAACACACCCATTATCAAGAAATCACATTAGGATTCTCTTTTTAACCTGTTCTTTAAAACACTAGTGCTTAGGAAATCTATTGGAGGCAGAAGCAGTCAAGGGTAGCTTAGGGTTAGGGTTAGGGTTAGGGCTAGGGTTAGGACACGGCTTAGAGTACGGGTTCGGGTACGGGTTCGTGTACGGCGTAGGGTATGGGTTAGGGTTAGGGTTAGGGTTAGTTTGAAGGTTAGGGCTCGGTTTAGGGTACGGGTTAGGATTAGGGTTTGTGTTAGGGTTAGGGTAGGGGTTAGGGTTAGGGTACGCATTAGGGTTAGGGTAGTTATTAAACCTATCCCACTCCCTAGATACCCCTTAGCACGTCAAGGAATATTATTTGGGGGTCCAGCCATGGAGAAGAGTTTAGACAGTAGGAGAAGATAAGGAACACACCCATTATCCTGAAATCACATTAGGATTCTCTTTTTAACCTGTTCCTTAATACACTAGTGCTTAGGAAATCTATTGGAGGCAGAAGCAGTCAAGGGTAGCTTAGGGTTAGGGTTAGGTTTAGGGTTAGGGTTAGGGTTAGGGTTAGGGTTAGGGTACGGCTTAGTGTACGGGTTCGGGTACGGGTTCGGGTATGGCGTAGGGTATGGGTTAGGGTTAGGGTTAGGGTTAGTTTGAGGGTTAGGGCTCGGTTTAGATTACGGGTTAGGATTAGGGTACGTCTTAGGGTTAGGGTAGCGGTTAGGGTTAGGGTACGCGTTAGGGTTAGGGTAGTTATTAAACCTATCCCACTCTCTAGATAACCCTTAGCACGTCAAGGAATATTATTTGGGGGTCCAGCCATGGAGAAGAGTTTAGACACTAGGAGAAGATAAGGAACACACCCATTATCAAGAAATCACATTAGGATTCTCTTTTTAACCTGTTCCTTAAAACACTAGTGCTTAGGAAATCTATTGGAGGCAGAAGCAGTCAAGGGTAGCTTAGGGTTAGGGTTAGGGTTAGGGTTAGGGTTAGCTTTAGGGTACGGCTTAGGGTACGGGTTCGGGTACTGGTTCGGGTACGGCGTAGGGTATGGGTTAGGGTTAGGGTTAGGGTTAGTTTGAGGGTTAGGGCTCGGTTTAGGGTACGGGTTAGGATTAGGGTACGTGTTAGGGTTAGGGTACGCGTTAGGGTTAGGGTAGTTATTAAACCTATCCCACTCTCTAGATACCCCTTAGCACGTCAAGGAATATTATTTGGGTGTCCAGCCATGGAGAAGAGTTTAGACACTAGGAGAAGATAAGGAACACACCCAATATCAAGAAATCACATTAGGATTCTCTTTTTAACCTGTTCCTTAAAACACTAGTGCTTAGGAAATCTATTGGAGGCAGAAGCAGTCAAGGGTAGCTTAGGGTTAGGGTTAGGTTTAGGGTTAGGGTTAGGGTTAGGGTACGGCTTAGGGTACGGTTTCAGGTACGGGTTCGTGTACGGCGTAGGGTATGGGTTAGGGTTAGGGTTAGTTTGAAAGTTAGGGCTAGGTTTAGGGTACGGGTTAGGATTAGGGTTCGTGTTAGGGTTATGGTAGGGGTTAGGGTTAGGGTACGCGTTAGGGTTAGGGTAGTTATTAAACCTATCCCACTCTCTAGATACCCCTTAGCACGTCAAGGAATATTATTTGGGGGTCCAGCCATGGAGAAGAGTTTAGACACTAGGAGAAGATAAGGAACACACCCATTATCAAGAAATCACATTAGGATTCTCTTTTTAACCTGTTCCTTAATACAATAGTGCTTAGGAAATCTATTGGAGGCAGAAGCAGTCAAGGGTAGCTTAGGGTTAGGGTTAGGGTTAGGGTTAGGTTTAGGGTACGGCTTAGGGTACGGGTTCGGGTACGGGTTCGTGTACGCTGTAGGGTATGGGTTAGGTTTAGGGTTAGGGTTAGTTTGAAGGTTAGGGCTCGGTTTAGGGTACGGGTTAGGATTAGGGTTCGTGTTAGGGTTAGGGTAGGGGTTAGGGTTAGGGTACGCGTTAGGGTTAGGGTAGTTATTAAACCTATCCCACTCTCTAGATACCCCTTAGCACGTCAAGGAATATTATTTGGGGGTCCAGCCATGGAGAAGAGTTTAGACACAAGGAGAAGATAAGGAACACACCCATTATCAAGAAATCACATTAGGATTCTCTTTTTAACCTGTTCCTTAAAACACTAGTGCTTAGGAAATCTATTGGAGGCAGAAGCAGTCAAGGGTAGCTTAGGGTTAGGGTTTGGGTTAGGGTACGGCTTAGGGTACGGGTTCGGGTACGGGATCGGGTACGGGTTTGGGTATGGCGTAGGATATGGGTTAGGGTTAGGGTTAGGGTTAGTTTGAGGGTTAGGGCTCGGTTTAGGGTACGGGTTAGGATTAGGGTACGTGTTAGGGTTAGGGTATGGGTTAGGGTTAGGGTACGCGTTAGGGTTAGGGTAGTTATTAAACCTATCCCACTCCCTAGATACCCCTTAGCACGTCAAGGAATATTATTTGGGGGACCAGCCATGGAGAAGAGTTTAGACAGTAGGAGAAGATAAGGAACACACCCATTATCAAGAAATCACATTAGGATTCTCTTTTTAACCTGTTCCTTAAAACACTAGTGCTTAGGAAATCTATTGGAGGCAGAAGCAGTCAAGGGTAGCTTAGGGTTAGGGTTAGGGTTAGGGTTAGGGTTAGGGTACGGGTTCGGGTACGGGTTCGTGTACGGCGTAGGTTATGGGTTAGGGTTAGGGTTAGTTTGAAGGTTAGGGCTCGGTTTAGGGTACGGGTTAGGATTAGGGTTCGTGTTAGGGTTAGGGTAGGGGTTAGGGTTAGGGTACGCGTTAGGTTTAGGGTAGTTATTAAACCTATCCCACTCTCTAGATACCCCTTAGCACGTCAAGGAATATTATTTGGGGGTCCAGCCATGGAGAAGAGTTTAGACACTAGGAGAAGATAAGGAACACACCCATTATCCTGAAATCACATTAGGATTCTCTTTTTAACCTGTTCCTTAATACACTAGTGCTTAGGAAATCTATTGGAGGCAGAAGCAGTCAAGGGTAGCTTAGGGTTAGGGTTACGGTTAGGGTTAGGGTTAGGGTTATTGTTAGGATATGGCTTAGGGTACGGGTTCGGGTACGGCATAGGGTATGGGTTAGGGTTAGGGTTAGGGTTAGTTTGAGGGTTAGGGCTCGGTTTAGGGTACGGGTTAGTAGTAGGGTACGTGTTAGGGTTAGGGTAGGGGTTAGGGTTAGGGTACGCGTTAGGGTTAGGGTAGTTATTAAACCTATCCCACTCCCTAGATACCCCTTAGCACGTCAAGGAATATTATTTGGGGGTCCAGCCATGGAGAAGAGTTTAGACAGTAGGAGAAGATAAGGAACACACCCATTATCAAGAAATCACATTAGGATTCTCTTTTTAACCTGTTCCTTAAAACACTAGTGCTTAGGAAATCTATTGGAGGCAAAGCAGTCAAGGGTAGCTTAGGGTTAGGGTTAGGGTTAGGGTTAGGGTTAGGGCACGGCTTATGGTACGGGTTCGGGTACGGGTTCGTGTACGATGTAGGGTATGGGTTAGGGTTAGGGTTAGGGTTAGTTTGAAGGTTAGGGCTCGGTTTAGGGTACGGGTTAGGATTAGGGTTCGCGTTAGGGTTAGGATAGGGGTTAGGGTTAGGGTACGCGTTAGGGTTAGGGTAGTTATTAAACCTATCCCACTCTCTAGATACCCCTTAGCACGTCAAGGAATATTATTTGGGGGTCCAGCCATGGAGAAGAGTTTAGACACTAGGAGAAGATAAGGAACACACCCATTATCAAGAAATCACATTAGGATTCTCTTTTTAACCTGTTCCTTAAAACACTAGTGCTTAGGAAATCTATTGGAGGCAGAAGCAGTCAAGGGTAGCTTAGGGTTAGGGTTAGGGTTAGGGCTAGGGTTAGGACACGGCTTAGGGTACGGGTTCGGGTACGGGTTCGTGTACGGCGTAGGGTATGGGTTTGGGTAAGGGTTAGGATTAGTTTGAAGGTTAGGGCTCGGTTTAAGGTACGGGTTAGGATTAGGGTTCGTGTTAGGGTTAGGGTAGGGGTTAGGGTTAGGGTACGCGTTAGGGTTAGGGTAGTTATTAAACCTATCCCACTCTCTAGATACCCCTTAGCACGTCAAGGAATATTATTTGGGGGTCCAGCCATGGAGAAGAGTTTAGACACTAGGAGAAGATAAGGAACACACCCATTATCCTGTAATCACATTAGGATTCTCTTTTTAACCTGTTCCTTAATACACTAGTGCTTAGGAAATCTATTGGAGGCAGAAGCAGTCAAGGGTAGCTTAGGGTTAGGGTTAGGTTTAGGGTTAGGGTTAGGGTTAGGGTTAGGGTTAGGGTACGGCTTAGTGTACGGGTTCGGGTACGGGTTCGGGTATGGCGTAGGGTATGGGTTAGGGTTAGGGTTAGGGTTAGTTTGAGGGTTAGGGCTCGGTTTAGATTACGGGTTAGGATTAGGGTACGTCTTAGGGTTACGGTAGCGGTTAGGGTTAGGGTACGCGTTAGGGTTAGGGTAGTTATTAAACCTATCCCACTCTCTAGATAACCCTTAGCACGTCAAGGAATATTATTTGGGGGTCCAGCCATGGAGAAGAGTTTAGACACTAGGAGAAGATAAGGAACACACCCATTATCAAGAAATCACATTAGGATTCTCTTTTTAACCTGTTCCTTAAAACACTAGTGCTTAGGAAATCTATTGGAGGCAGAAGCAGTCAAGGGTAGCTTAGGGTTAGGGTTAGGGTTAGGGTTAGGTTTAGGGTACGGCTTAGGGTACGGGTTCGGGTACGGGTTCGGGTACGGGTTCGGGTAAGGCGTAGGGTATGGGTTAGGGTTAGGGTTAGGGTTAGTTTGAGGGTTAGGGCTCGGTTTAGTATACGGGTTAGGATTAGTGTACGTGTTAGGGTTAGGGTAGAGGTTAGGGTTAGGGTATGCGTTAGGGTTAGGGTAGTTATTAAACCTATCCCACTCTCTAGATACCCCTTAGCACGTCAAGGAATATTATTTGGGGGTCCAGCCATGGAGAAGAGTTTAGACACTAGGAGAAGATAAGGAACACACCCATTATCAAGAAATCACATTAGGATTCTCTTTTTAACCTTTTCCTTAAAACACTAGTGCTTAGGAAATCTATTGGAGGCAGAATTAGTCAAGGGTAGCTTAGGGTTAGGGTTAGGGTTATTGTTAGGGTAAGGCTTAGGGTACGGGTTCGGGTACGGCATAGGGTATGGGTTAGGGTTAGGGTTAGGGTTAGTTTGAGGGTTAGGGCTCGGTTTAGGGTACGGGTTAGGAATAGGGTACGTGTTAGGGTTAGGCTAGGGGTTAGGGTTAGGGTACGCGTTAGGGTTAGGGTAGTTATTAAACCTATCCCACTCTCTAGATAACCCTTAGCACGTCAAGGAATATTATTTGGGGGTCCAGCCATGGAGAAGAGTTTAGACACTAGGAGAAGATAAGGAACACACCCATTATCAAGAAATCACATTAGGATTCTCTTTTTAACCTGTTCCTTAATACAATAGTGCTTAGGAAATCTATTGGAGGCAGAAGCAGTCAAGGGTAGCTTAGGGTTAGGGTTAGGGTTAGGGTTAGGTTTAGGGTACGGCTTAGGGTACGGGTTCGGGTACGGGTTCGTGTACGCTGTATGGTATGGGTTAGGTTTAGGGTTAGGGTTAGTTTGAAGGTTAGGGCTCGGTTTAGGGTACGGGTTAGGATTAGGGTTCGTGTTAGGGTTAGGGTAGGGGTTAGGGTTAGGGTACGCGTTAGGGTTAGGGTAGTTATTAAACCTATCCCACTCTCTAGATACCCCTTAGCACGTCAAGGAATATTATTTGGGGGTCCAGCCATGGAGAAGAGTTTAGACACAAGGAGAAGATAAGGAACACACCCATTATCAAGAAATCACATTAGGATTCTCTTTTTAACCTGTTCCTTAAAACACTAGTGCTTAGGAAATCTATTGGAGGCAGAAGCAGTCAAGGGTAGCTTAGGGTTAGGGTTTGGGTTAGGGTACGGCTTAGGGTACGGGTTCGGGTACGGGTTCGGGTACGGGTTTGGGTATGGCGTAGGATATGGGTTAGGGTTAGGGTTAGGGTTAGTTTGAGGGTTAGGGCTCGGTTTAGGGTACGGGTTAGGATTAGGGTACGTGTTAGGGTTAGGGTATGGGTTAGGGTTAGGGTACGCGTTAGGGTTAGGGTAGTTATTAAACCTATCCCACTCCCTAGATACCCCTTAGCACGTCAAGGAATATTATTTGGGGGACCAGCCATGGAGAAGAGTTTAGACAGTAGGAGAAGATAAGGAACACACCCATTATCAAGAAATCACATTAGGATTCTCTTTTTAACCTGTTCCTTAAAACACTAGTGCTTAGGAAATCTATTGGAGGCAGAAGCAGTCAAGGGTAGCTTAGGGTTAGGGTTAGGGTTAGGGTTAGGGTTAGGGTACGGGTTCGGGTACGGGTTCGTGTACGGCGTAGGTTATGGGTTAGGGTTAGGGTTAGTTTGAAGGTTAGGGCTCGGTTTAGGGTACGGGTTAGGATTAGGGTTCGTGTTAGGTTTAGGGTAGGGGTTAGGGTTAGGGTACGCGTTAGGTTTAGGGTAGTTATTAAACCTATCCCACTCTCTAGATACCCCTTAGCACGTCAAGGAATATTATTTGGGGGTCCAGCCATGGAGAAGAGTTTAGACACTAGGAGAAGATAAGGAACACACCCATTATCCTGAAATCACATTAGGATTCTCTTTTTAACCTGTTCCTTAATACACTAGTGCTTAGGAAATCTATTGGAGGCAGAAGCAGTCAAGGGTAGCTTAGGGTTAGGGTTACGGTTAGGGTTAGGGTTAGGGTTATTGTTAGGATATGGCTTAGGGTACGGGTTCGGGTACGGCATAGGGTATGGGTTAGGGTTAGGGTTAGGGTTAGTTTGAGGGTTAGGGCTCGGTTTAGGGTACGGGTTAGTAGTAGGGTACGTGTTAGGGTTAGGGTAGGGGTTAGGGTTAGGGTACGCGTTAGGGTTAGGGTAGTTATTAAACCTATCCCACTCCCTAGATACCCCTTAGCACGTCAAGGAATATTATTTGGGGGTCCAGCCATGGAGAAGAGTTTAGACAGTAGGAGAAGATAAGGAACACACCCATTATCAAGAAATCACATTAGGATTCTCTTTTTAACCTGTTCCTTAAAACACTAGTGCTTAGGAAATCTATTGGAGGCAAAGCAGTCAAGGGTAGCTTAGGGTTAGGGTTAGGGTTAGGGTTAGGGTTAGGGTACGGCTTATGGTACGGGTTCGGGTACGGGTTCGTGTACGATGTAGGGTATGGGTTAGGGTTAGGGTTAGGGTTAGTTTGAAGGTTAGGGCTCGGTTTAGGGTACGGGTTAGGATTAGGGTTCGCGTTAGGGTTAGGATAGGGGTTAGGGTTAGGGTACGCGTTAGGGTTAGGGTAGTTATTAAACCTATCCCACTCTCTAGATACCCCTTAGCACGTCAAGGAATATTATTTGGGGGTCCAGCCATGGAGAAGAGTTTAGACACTAGGAGAAGATAAGGAACACACCCATTATCAAGAAATCACATTAGGATTCTCTTTTTAACCTGTTCCTTAAAACACTAGTGCTTAGGAAATCTATTGGAGGCAGAAGCAGTCAAGGGTAGCTTAGGGTTAGGGTTAGGGTTAGGGCTAGGGTTAGGACACGGCTTAGGGTACGGGTTCGGGTACGGGTTCGTGTACGGCGTAGGGTATGGGTTTGGGTAAGGGTTAGGATTAGTTTGAAGGTTAGGGCTCGGTTTAAGGTACGGGTTAGGATTAGGGTTCGTGTTAGGGTTAGGGTAGGGGTTAGGGTTAGGGTACGCGTTAGGGTTAGGGTAGTTATTAAACCTATCCCACTCTCTAGATACCCCTTAGCACGTCAAGGAATATTATTTGGGGGTCCAGCCATGGAGAAGAGTTTAGACACTAGGAGAAGATAAGGAACACACCCATTATCCTGAAATCACATTAGGATTCTCTTTTTAACCTGTTCCTTAATACACTAGTGCTTAGGAAATCTATTGGAGGCAGAAGCAGTCAAGGGTAGCTTAGGGTTAGGCTTACGGTGAGGGTTAGGGTTAGGGTATGGCTTAGGGTACGGGTTCGGGTACGGGTTCGGGTACGGCGTAGGGTATGGGTTAGGTTTAGGGTTAGGGTTAGTTTGAGGGTTAGGGCTCGGTTTAGGTTACGGGTTAGGATTAGGGTACGTTTTAGGGTTAGGGTAGGGGTTAGGGTTAGGGTACGCGTTAGGGTTAGGGTAGTTATTAAACCTATCCCACTCTCTAGATACCCCTTAGCACGTCAAGGAATATTATTTGGGGGTCCAGCCATGGAGAAGAGTTTAGACACTAGGAGAAGATAAGGAACACACCCATTATCAAGAAATCACATTAGGATTCTCTTTTTAACCTGTTCTTTAAAACACTAGTGCTTAGGAAATCTATTGGAGGCAGAAGCAGTCAAGGGTAGCTTAGGGTTAGGGTTAGGGTTAGGGCTAGGGTTAGGACACGGCTTAGAGTACGGGTTCGGGTACGGGTTCGTGTACGGCGTAGGGTATGGGTTAGGGTTAGGGTTAGGGTTAGTTTGAAGGTTAGGGCTCGGTTTAGGGTACGGGTTAGGATTAGGGTTTGTGTTAGGGTTAGGGTAGGGGTTAGGGTTAGGGTACGCATTAGGGTTAGGGTAGTTATTAAACCTATCCCACTCCCTAGATACCCCTTAGCACGTCAAGGAATATTATTTGGGGGTCCAGCCATGGAGAAGAGTTTAGACAGTAGGAGAAGATAAGGAACACACCCATTATCCTGAAATCACATTAGGATTCTTTTTTAACCTGTTCCTTAATACACTAGTGCTTAGGAAATCTATTGGAGGCAGAAGCAGTCAAGGGTAGCTTAGGGTTAGGGTTAGGTTTAGGGTTAGGGTTAGGGTTAGGGTTAGGGTTAGGGTACGGCTTAGTGTACGGGTTCGGGTACGGGTTCGGGTATGGCGTAGGGTATGGGTTAGGGTTAGGGTTAGGGTTAGTTTGAGGGTTAGGGCTCGGTTTAGATTACGGGTTAGGATTAGGGTACGTGTTAGGGTTAGGGTACGCGTTAGGGTTAGGGTAGTTATTAAACCTATCCCACTCTCTAGATACCCCTTAGCACGTCAAGGAATATTATTTGGGGGTCCAGCCATGGAGAAGAGTTTAGACACTAGGAGAAGATAAGGAACACACCCATTATCAAGAAATCACATTAGGATTCTCTTTTTAACCTGTTCCTTAAAACACTAGTGCTTAGGAAATCTATTGGAGGCAGAAGCAGTCAAGGGTAGCTTAGGGTTAGGGTTAGGGTTAGGGTTAGGGTTAGCTTTAGGGTACGGCTTAGGGTACGGGTTCGGGTACTGGTTCGGGTACGGCGTAGGGTATGGGTTAGGGTTAGGGTTAGGGTTAGTTTGAGGGTTAGGGCTCGGTTTAGGGTACGGGTTAGGATTAGGGTACGTGTTAGGGTTAGGGTACGCGTTAGGGTTAGGGTAGTTATTAAACCTATCCCACTCTCTAGATACCCCTTAGCACGTCAAGGAATATTATTTGGGTGTCCAGCCATGGAGAAGAGTTTAGACACTAGGAGAAGATAAGGAACACACCCAATATCAAGAAATCACATTAGGATTCTCTTTTTAACCTGTTCCTTAAAACACTAGTGCTTAGGAAATCTATTGGAGGCAGAAGCAGTCAAGGGTAGCTTAGGGTTAGGGTTAGGTTTAGGGTTAGGGTTAGGGTTAGGGTACGGCTTAGGGTACGGTTTCAGGTACGGGTTCGTGTACGGCGTAGGGTATGGGTTAGGGTTAGGGTTAGTTTGAAAGTTAGGGCTCGGTTTAGGGTACGGGTTAGGATTAGGGTTCGTGTTAGGGTTATGGTAGGGGTTAGGGTTAGGGTACGCGTTAGGGTTAGGGTAGTTATTAAACCTATCCCACTCTCTAGATACCCCTTAGCACGTCAAGGAATATTATTTGGGGGTCCAGCCATGGAGAAGAGTTTAGACACTAGGAGAAGATAAGGAACACACCCATTATCAAGAAATCACATTAGGATTCTCTTTTTAACCTGTTCCTTAATACAATAGTGCTTAGGAAATCTATTGGAGGCAGAAGCAGTCAAGGGTAGCTTAGGGTTAGGGTTAGGGTTAGGGTTAGGTTTAGGGTACGGCTTAGGGTACGGGTTCGGGTACGGGTTCGTGTACGCTGTAGGGTATGGGTTAGGTTTAGGGTTAGGGTTAGTTTGAAGGTTAGGGCTCGGTTTAGGGTACGGGTTAGGATTAGGGTTCGTGTTAGGGTTAGGGTAGGGGTTAGGGTTAGGGTACGCGTTAGGGTTAGGGTAGTTATTAAACCTATCCCACTCTCTAGATACCCCTTAGCACGTCAAGGAATATTATTTGGGGGTCCAGCCATGGAGAAGAGTTTAGACACAAGGAGAAGATAAGGAACACACCCATTATCAAGAAATCACATTAGGATTCTCTTTTTAACCTGTTCCTTAAAACACTAGTGCTTAGGAAATCTATTGGAGGCAGAAGCAGTCAAGGGTAGCTTAGGGTTAGGGTTTGGGTTAGGGTACGGCTTAGGGTACGGGTTCGGGTACGGGTTCGGGTACGGGTTTGGGTATGGCGTAGGATATGGGTTAGGGTTAGGGTTAGGGTTAGTTTGAGGGTTAGGGCTCGGTTTAGGGTACGGGTTAGGATTAGGGTACGTGTTAGGGTTAGGGTATGGGTTAGGGTTAGGGTACGCGTTAGGGTTAGGGTAGTTATTAAACCTATCCCACTCCCTAGATACCCCTTAGCACGTCAAGGAATATTATTTGGGGGACCAGCCATGGAGAAGAGTTTAGACAGTAGGAGAAGATAAGGAACACACCCATTATCAAGAAATCACATTAGGATTCTCTTTTTAACCTGTTCCTTAAAACACTAGTGCTTAGGAAATCTATTGGAGGCAGAAGCAGTCAAGGGTAGCTTAGGGTTAGGGTTAGGGTTAGGGTTAGGGTTAGGGTACGGGTTCGGGTACGGGTTCGTGTACGGCGTAGGTTATGGGTTAGGGTTAGGGTTAGTTTGAAGGTTAGGGCTCGGTTTAGGGTACGGGTTAGGATTAGGGTTCGTGTTAGGGTTAGGGTAGGGGTTAGGGTTAGGGTACGCGTTAGGTTTAGGGTAGTTATTAAACCTATCCCACTCTCTAGATACCCCTTAGCACGTCAAGGAATATTATTTGGGGGTCCAGCCATGGAGAAGAGTTTAGACACTAGGAGAAGATAAGGAACACACCCATTATCCTGAAATCACATTAGGATTCTCTTTTTAACCTGTTCCTTAATACACTAGTGCTTAGGAAATCTATTGGAGGCAGAAGCAGTCAAGGGTAGCTTAGGGTTAGGGTTACGGTTAGGGTTAGGGTTAGGGTTATTGTTAGGATATGGCTTAGGGTACGGGTTCGGGTACGGCATAGGGTATGGGTTAGGGTTAGGGTTAGGGTTAGTTTGAGGGTTAGGGCTCGGTTTAGGGTACGGGTTAGTAGTAGGGTACGTGTTAGGGTTAGGGTAGGGGTTAGGGTTAGGGTACGCGTTTGGGTTAGGGTAGTTATTAAACCTATCCCACTCCCTAGATACCCCTTAGCACGTCAAGGAATATTATTTGGGGGTCCAGCCATGGAGAAGAGTTTAGACAGTAGGAGAAGATAAGGAACACACCCATTATCAAGAAATCACATTAGGATTCTCTTTTTAACCTGTTCCTTAAAACACTAGTGCTTAGGAAATCTATTGGAGGCAAAGCAGTCAAGGGTAGCTTAGGGTTAGGGTTAGGGTTAGGGTTAGGGTTAGGGCACGGCTTATGGTACGGGTTCGGGTACGGGTTCGTGTACGATGTAGGGTATGGGTTAGGGTTAGGGTTAGGGTTAGTTTGAAGGTTAGGGCTCGGTTTAGGGTACGGGTTAGGATTAGGGTTCGCGTTAGGGTTAGGATAGGGGTTAGGGTTAGGGTACGCGTTAGGGTTAGGGTAGTTATTAAACCTATCCCACTCTCTAGATACCCCTTAGCACGTCAAGGAATATTATTTGGGGGTCCAGCCATGGAGAAGAGTTTAGACACTAGGAGAAGATAAGGAACACACCCATTATCAAGAAATCACATTAGGATTCTCTTTTTAACCTGTTCCTTAAAACACTAGTGCTTAGGAAATCTATTGGAGGCAGAAGCAGTCAAGGGTAGCTTAGGGTTAGGGTTAGGGTTAGGGCTAGGGTTAGGACACGGCTTAGGGTACGGGTTCGGGTACGGGTTCGTGTACGGCGTAGGGTATGTGTTTGGGTAAGGGTTAGGATTAGTTTGAAGGTTAGGGCTCGGTTTAAGGTACGGGTTAGGATTAGGGTTCGTGTTAGGGCTAGGGTAGGGGTTAGGGTTAGGGTACGCGTTAGGGTTAGGGTAGTTATTAAACCTATCCCACTCTCTAGATACCCCTTAGCACGTCAAGGAATATTATTTGGGGGTCCAGCCATGGAGAAGAGTTTAGACACTAGGAGAAGATAAGGAACACACCCATTATCCTGTAATCACATTAGGATTCTCTTTTTAACCTGTTCCTTAATACACTAGTGCTTAGGAAATCTATTGGAGGCAGAAGCAGTCAAGGGTAGCTTAGGGTTAGGGTTAGGTTTAGGGTTAGGGTTAGGGTTAGGGTTAGGGTTAGGGTACGGCTTAGTGTACGGGTTCGGGTACGGGTTCGGGTATGGCGTAGGGTATGGGTTAGGGTTAGGGTTAGGGTTAGTTTGAGGGTTAGGGCTCGGTTTAGATTACGGGTTAGGATTAGGGTACGTCTTAGGGTTAGGGTAGCGGTTAGGGTTAGGGTACGCGTTAGGGTTAGGGTAGTTATTAAACCTATCCCACTCTCTAGATAACCCTTAGCACGTCAAGGAATATTATTTGGGGGTCCAGCCATGGAGAAGAGTTTAGACACTAGGAGAAGATAAGGAACACACCCATTATCAAGAAATCACATTAGGATTCTCTTTTTAACCTGTTCCTTAAAACACTAGTGCTTAGGAAATCTATTGGAGGCAGAAGCAGTCAAGGGTAGCTTAGGGTTAGGGTTAGGGTTAGGGTTAGGTTTAGGGTACGGCTTAGGGTACGGGTTCGGGTACGGGTTCGGGTACGGGTTCGGGTAAGGCGTAGGGTATGGGTTAGGGTTAGGGTTAGGGTTAGTTTGAGGGTTAGGGCTCGGTTTAGTATACGGGTTAGGATTAGTGTACGTGTTAGGGTTAGGGTAGAGGTTAGGGTTAGGGTATGCGTTAGGGTTAGGGTAGTTATTAAACCTATCCCACTCTCTAGATACCCCTTAGCACGTCAAGGAATATTATTTGGGGGTCCAGCCATGGAGAAGAGTTTAGACACTAGGAGAAGATAAGGAACACACCCATTATCAAGAAATCACATTAGGATTCTCTTTTTAACCTTTTCCTTAAAACACTAGTGCTTAGGAAATCTATTGGAGGCAGAATTAGTCAAGGGTAGCTTAGGGTTAGGGTTAGGGTTATTGTTAGGGTAAGGCTTAGGGTACGGGTTCGGGTACGGCATAGGGTATGGGTTAGGGTTAGGGTTAGGGTTAGTTTGAGGGTTAGGGCTCGGTTTAGGGTACGGGTTAGGAATAGGGTACGTGTTAGGGTTAGGCTAGGGGTTAGGGTTAGGGTACGCGTTAGGGTTAGGGTAGTTATTAAACCTATCCCACTCTCTAGATAACCCTTAGCACGTCAAGGAATATTATTTGGGGGTCCAGCCATGGAGAAGAGTTTAGACACTAGGAGAAGATAAGGAACACACCCATTATCAAGAAATCGCATTAGGATTCTCTTTTTAACCTGTTCCTTAAAACACTAGTGCTTAGGAAATCTATTGGAGGCAGAAGCAGTCAAGGGTAGCTTAGGGTTAGGGTTTGGGTTAGGGTACGGCTTAGGGTACGGGTTCGGGTACGGGTTCGTGTACGGGTTTGGGTATGGCGTAGGATATGGGTTAGGGTTAGGGTTAGGGTTAGTTTGAGGGTTAGGGCTCGGTTTAGGGTACGGGTTAGGATTAGGGTACGTGTTAGGGTTAGGGTTGGGGTTAGGGTTAGGGTACGCGTTAGGGTTAGGGTAGTTATTAAACCTATCCCACTCTCTAGATACCCCTTAGCACGTCAAGGAATATTATTTGGGGGTCCAGCCATGGAGAAGAGTTTAGACACTAGGAGAAGATAAGGAACACACCCATTATCAAGAAATCACATTAGGATTCTCTTTTTAACCTGTTCCTTAAAACACTAGTGCTTAGGAAATCTATTGGAGGCAGAAGCTGTCAAGGGTAGCTTAGGGTTAGGGTTAGGGTTAGGGTTAGGTTTAGCTTTAGGGTACTGCTTAGGGTACGGGTTCGGGTACGGGTTCGGGTACGGCGTAGGGTATGGGTTAGGGTTAGGGTTAGGGTTAGTTTGAGGGTTAGGGCTCGGTTTAGGGTACGGGTTAGGATTAGGGTACGTGTTAGGGTTAGGGTACGCGTTAGGGTTAGGGTAGTTATTAAACCTATCCCACTCTCTAGATACCCCTTAGCACGTCAAGGAATATTATTTGGGTGTCCAGACATGGAGAAGAATTTAGACACTACGAGAACATAAGGAACACACCCATTATCAAGAAATCACATTAGGATTCTCTTTTTAACCTGTTCCTTAAAACAGTAGTGCTTAGGAAATCTATTCGAGGAAGAAGCAGTCAAGGGTAGCTTAGGGTTAGGGTTAGGGTTAGGGTTAGGGTACGGGTTCGGGTACGGTTTCGTGTACGGCGTAGGGTATGGGTTAGGGTTAGGGTTAGGGTTAGTTTGAAGGTTAGGGCTCGGTTTAGGGTACGGGTTAGGATTAGGGTTCGTGTTAGGGTTAGGGTAGGGGTTAGGGTTAGGGTACGCGTTAGGGTTAGGGTAGTTATTAAACCTATCCCACTCCCTAGATACCCCTTAGCACGTCAAGGAATATTATTTGGGGGTCCAGCCATGGAGAAGAGTTTAGACACTAGGAGAAGATAAGGAACACACCCATTATCAAGAAATCACATTAGGATTCTCTTTTTAACCTGTTCCTTAAAACACTAGTGCTTAGGAAATCTATTGGAGGCAAAGCAGTCAAGGGTAGCTTAGGGTTAGGGTTAGGGTTAGGGTTAGGGTTAGGGTACGGCTTATGGTACGGGTTCGGGTACGGGTTCGTGTACGATGTAGGGTATGGGTTAGGGTTAGGGTTAGGGTTAGTTTGAAGGTTAGGGCTCGGTTTAGGGTACGGGTTAGGATTAGGGTTCGCGTTAGGGTTAGGATAGGGGTTAGGGTTAGGGTACGCGTTAGGGTTAGGGTAGTTATTAAACCTATCCCACTCTCTAGATACCCCTTAGCACGTCAAGGAATATTATTTGGGGGTCCAGCCATGGAGAAGAGTTTAGACACTAGGAGAAGATAAGGAACACACCCATTATCAAGAAATCACATTAGGATTCTCTTTTTAACCTGTTCCTTAAAACACTAGTGCTTAGGAAATGTATTGGAGGCAGAAGCAGTCAAGGGTAGCTTAGGGTTAGGGTTAGGGTTAGGGCTAGGGTTAGGACACGGCTTAGGGTACGGGTTCGGGTACGGGTTCGTGTACGGCGTAGGGTATGGGTTTGGGTAAGGGTTAGGATTAGTTTGAAGGTTAGGGCTCGGTTTAAGGTACGGGTTAGGATTAGTGTTCGTGTTAGGGTTAGGGTAGGGGTTAGGGTTAGGGTACGCGTTAGGGTTAGGGTAGTTATTAAACCTATCCCACTCTCTAGATACCCCTTAGCACGTCAAGGAATATTATTTGGGGGTCCAGCCATGGAGAAGAGTTTAGACACTAGGAGAAGATAAGGAACACACCCATTATCCTGAAATCACATTAGGATTCTCTTTTTAACCTGTTCCTTAATACACTAGTGCTTAGGAAATCTATTGGAGGCAGAAGCAGTCAAGGGTAGCTTAGGGTTAGGGTTACGGTGAGGGTTAGGGTTAGGGTATGGCTTAGGGTACGGGTTCGGGTACGGGTTCGGGTACGGCGTAGGGTATGGGTTAGGTTTAGGGTTAGGGTTAGTTTGAGGGTTAGGGCTCGGTTTAGGTTACGGGTTAGGATTAGGGTACATGTTAGGGTTAGGGTAGGGGTTAGGGTTAGGGTACGCGTTAGGGTTAGGGTAGTTATTAAACCTATCCCACTCTCTAGATACCCCTTAGCACGTCAAGGAATATTATTTGGGGGTCCAGCCATGGAGAAGAGTTTAGACACTAGGAGAAGATAAGGAACACACCCATTATCAAGAAATCACATTAGGATTCTCTTTTTAACCTGTTCCTTAAAACACTAGTGCTTAGGAAATCTATTGGAGGCAGAAGCAGTCAAGGGTAGCTTAGGGTTAGGGTTAGGGTTAGGGCTAGGGTTAGGACACGGCTTAGGGTACGGGTTCGGGTACGGGTTCGTGTACGGCGTAGGGTACGGGTTAGGGTTAGGGTTAGGGTTAGTTTGAAGGTTAGGGCTCGGTTTAGGGTACGGGTTAGGATTAGGGTTTGTGTTAGGGTTAGGGTAGGGGTTAGGGTTAGGGTACGCGTTAGGGTTAGGGTAGTTATTAAACCTATCCCACTCCCTAGATACCCCTTAGCACGTCAAGGAATATTATTTGGGGGTCCAGCCATGGAGAAGAGTTTAGACAGTAGGAGAAGATAAGGAACACACCCATTATCCTGAAATCACATTAGGATTCTCTTTTTAACCTGTTCCTTAATACACTAGTGCTTAGGAAATCTATTGGAGGCAGAAGCAGTCAAGGGTAGCGTAGGGTTAGGTTAGGTTTAGGGTTAGGGTTAGGGTTAGGGTTAGGGTTAGGGTACGGCTTAGTGTACGGGTTCGGGTACGGGTTCGGGTATGGCGTAGGGTATGGGTTAGGGTTAGGGTTAGGGTTAGTTTGAGGGTTAGGGCTCGGTTTAGATTACGGGTTAGGATTAGGGTACGTCTTAGGGTTAGGGTAGCGGTTAGGGTTAGGGTACGCGTTAGGGTTAGGGTAGTTATTAAACCTATCCCACTCTCTAGATAACCCTTAGCACGTCAAGGAATATTATTTGGGGGTCCAGCCATGGAGAAGAGTTTAGACACTAGGAGAAGATAAGGAACACACCCATTATCAAGAAATCACATTAGGATTCTCTTTTTAACCTGTTCCTTAAAACACTAGTGCTTAGGAAATCTATTGGAGGCAGAAGCAGTCAAGGGTAGCTTAGGGTTAGGGTTAGGGTTAGGGTTAGGTTTAGGGTACGGCTTAGGGTACGGGTTCGGGTACGGGTTCGGGTACGGGTTCGGGTAAGGCGTAGGGTATGGGTTAGGGTTAGGGTTAGGTTTAGTTTGAGGGTTAGGGCTCGGTTTAGTATACGGGTTAGGATTAGTGTACGTGTTAGGGTTAGGGTAGAGGTTAGGGTTAGGGTATGCGTTAGGGTTAGGGTAGTTATTAAACCTATCCCACTCTCTAGATACCCCTTAGCACGTCAAGGAATATTATTTGGGGGTCCAGCCATGGAGAAGAGTTTAGACACTAGGAGAAGATAAGGAACACACCCATTATCAAGAAATCACATTAGGATTCTCTTTTTAACCTGTTCCTTAAAACACTAGTGCTTAGGAAATCTATTGGAGGCAGAATTAGTCAAGGGTAGCTTAGGGTTAGGGTTAGGGTTATTGTTAGGGTAAGGCTTAGGGTACGGGTTCGGGTACGGCATAGGGTATGGGTTAGGGTTAGGGTTAGGGTTAGTTTGAGGGTTAGGGCTCGGTTTAGAGTACGGGTTAGGAATAGGGTACGTGTTAGGGTTAGGCTAGGGGTTAGGGTTAGGGTACGCGTTAGGGTTAGGGTAGTTATTAAACCTATCCCACTCTCTAGATAACCCTTAGCACGTCAAGGAATATTATTTGGGGGTCCAGCCATGGAGAAGAGTTTAGACACTAGGAGAAGATAAGGAACACACCCATTATCAAGAAATCGCATTAGGATTCTCTTTTTAACCTGTTCCTTAAAACACTAGTGCTTAGGAAATCTATTGGAGGCAGAAGCAGTCAAGGGTAGCTTAGGGTTAGGGTTTGGGTTAGGGTACGGCTTAGGGTACGGGTTCGGGTACGGGTTCGTGTACGGGTTTGGGTATGGCGTAGGATATGGGTTAGGGTTAGGGTTAGGGTTAGTTTGAGGGTTAGGGCTCGGTTTAGGGTACGGGTTAGGATTAGGGTACGTGTTAGGGTTAGGGTTGGGGTTAGGGTTAGGGTACGCGTTAGGGTTAGGGTAGTTATTAAACCTATCCCACTCTCTAGATACCCCTTAGCACGTCAAGGAATATTATTTGGGGGTCCAGCCATGGAGAAGAGTTTAGACACTAGGAGAAGATAAGGAACACACCCATTATCAAGAAATCACATTAGGATTCTCTTTTTAACCTGTTCCTTAAAACACTAGTGCTTAGGAAATCTATTGGAGGCAGAAGCTGTCAAGGGTAGCTTAGGGTTAGGGTTAGGGTTAGGGTTAGGTTTAGCTTTAGGGTACGGCTTAGGGTACGGGTTCGGGTACGGGTTCGGGTACGGCGTAGGGTATGGGTTAGGGTTAGGGTTAGGGTTAGTTTGAGGGTTAGGGCTCGGTTTAGGGTACGGGTTAGGATTAGGGTACGTGTTAGGGTTAGGGTACGCGTTAGGGTTAGGGTAGTTATTAAACCTATCCCACTCTCTAGATACCCCTTAGCACGTCAAGGAATATTATTTGGGTGTCCAGACATGGAGAAGAATTTAGACACTACGAGAAGATAAGGAACACACCCATTATCAAGAAATCACATTAGGATTCTCTTTTTAACCTGTTCCTTAAAACAGTAGTGCTTAGGAAATCTATTGGAGGAAGAAGCAGTCAAGGGTAGCTTAGGGTTAGGGTTAGGGTTAGGGTTAGGGTTAGGGTTAGGGTACGGCTTAGGGTACGGTTTCAGGTACGGGTTCGTGTACGGCATAGGGTATGGGTTAGGGTTAGGGTTAGTTTGAAAGTTAGGGCTCGGTTTAGGGTACGGGTTAGGATTAGGGTTCGTGTTAGGGTTATGGTAGGGGTTAGGGTTAGGGTACGCGTTAGGGTTAGGGTAGTTATTAAACCTATCCCACTCTCTAGATACCCCTTAGCACGTCAAGGAATATTTTTTGGGGGTCCAGCCATGGAGAAGAGTTTAGACACTAGGAGAAGATAAGGAACACACCCATTATCAAGAAATCACATTAGGATTCTCTTTTAACCTGTTCCTTAATACAATAGTGCTTAGGAAATCTATTGGAGGCAGAAGCAGTCAAGGGTAGCTTAGGGTTAGGGTTAGGGTTAGGGTTAGGTTTAGGGTACGGCTTAGGGTACGGGTTCGGGTACGGGTTCGTGTACGCTGTAGGGTATGGGTTAGGTTTAGGGTTAGGGTTAGTTTGAAGGTTAGGGCTCGGTTTAGGGTACGGGTTAGGATTAGGGTTCGTGTTAGGGTTAGGGTAGGGGTTAGGGTTAGGGTACGCGTTAGGGTTAGGGTAGTTATTAAACCTATCCCACTCTCTAGATACCCCTTAGCACGTCAAGGAATATTATTTGGGGGTCCAGCCATGGAGAAGAGTTTAGACACTAGGAGAAGATAAGGAACACACCCATTATCAAGAAATCACATTAGGATTCTCTTTTTAACCTGTTCCTTAAAACACTAGTGCTTAGGAAATCTATTGGAGGCAGAAGCAGTCAAGGGTAGCTTAGGGTTAGGGTTTGGGTTAGGGTACGGCTTAGGGTACGGGTTCGGGTACGGGTTCGGGTACGGGTTTGGGTATGGCGTAGGATATGGGTTAGGGTTAGGGTTAGGGTTAGTTTGAGGGTTAGGGCTCGGTTTAGGGTACGGGTTAGGATTAGGGTACGTGTTAGGGTTAGGGTATGGGTTAGGGTTAGGGTACGCGTTAGGGTTAGGGTAGTTATTAAACCTATCCCACTCCCTAGATACCCCTTAGCACGTCAAGGAATATTATTTGGGGGACCAGCCATGGAGAAGAGTTTAGACAGTAGGAGAAGATAAGGAACACACCCATTATCAAGAAATCACATTAGGATTCTCTTTTTAACCTGTTCCTTAAAACACTAGTGCTTAGGAAATCTATTGGAGGCAGAAGCAGTCAAGGGTAGCTTAGGGTTAGGGTTAGGGTTAGGGTTAGGGTTAGGGTACGGGTTCGGGTACGGGTTCGTGTACGGCGTAGGTTATGTGTTAGGGTTAGGGTTAGTTTGAAGGTTAGGGCTCGGTTTAGGGTACGGGTTAGGATTAGGGTTCGTGTTAGGGTTAGGGTAGGGGTTAGGGTTAGGGTACGCGTTAGGTTTAGGGTAGTTATTAAACCTATCCCACTCTCTAGATACCCCTTAGCACGTCAAGGAATATTATTTGGGGGTCCAGCCATGGAGAAGAGTTTAGACACTAGGAGAAGATAAGGAACACACCCATTATCCTGAAATCACATTAGGATTCTCTTTTTAACCTGTTCCTTAATACACTAGTGCTTAGGAAATCTATTGGAGGCAGAAGCAGTCAAGGGTAGCTTAGGGTTAGGGTTACGGTTAGGGTTAGGGTTAGGGTTATTGTTAGGATATGGCTTAGGGTACGGGTTCGGGTACGGCATAGGGTATGGGTTAGGGTTAGGGTTAGGGTTAGTTTGAGGGTTAGGGCTCGGTTTAGGGTACGGGTTAGGAGTAGGGTACGTGTTAGGGTTAGGGTAGGGGTTAGGGTTAGGGTACGCGTTAGGGTTAGGGTAGTTATTAAACCTATCCCACTCCCTAGATACCCCTTAGCACGTCAAGGAATATTATTTGGGGGTCCAGCCATGGAGAAGAGTTTAGACAGTAGGAGAAGATAAGGAACACACCCATTATCAAGAAATCACATTAGGATTCTCTTTTTAACCTGTTCCTTAAAACACTAGTGCTTAGGAAATCTATTGGAGGCAAAGCAGTCAAGGGTAGCTTAGGGTTAGGGTTAGGGTTAGGGTTAGGGTTAGGGTACGGCTCAGGGTACGGGTTCGGGTACGGGTTCGTGTACGATGTAGGGTATGGGTTAGGGTTAGGGTTAGGGTTAGTTTGAAGGTTAGGGCTCGGTTTAGGGTACGGGTTAGGATTAGGGTTCGCGTTAGGGTTAGGATAGGGGTTAGGGTTAGGGTACGCGTTAGGGTTAGGGTAGTTATTAAACCTATCCCACTCTCTAGATACCCCTTAGCACGTCAAGGAATATTATTTGGGGGTCCAGCCATGGAGAAGAGTTTAGACACTAGGAGAAGATAAGGAACACACCCATTATCAAGAAATCACATTAGGATTCTCTTTTTAACCTGTTCCTTAAAACACTAGTGCTTAGGAAATCTATTGGAGGCAGAAGCAGTCAAGGGTAGCTTAGGGTTAGGGTTAGGGTTAGGGCTAGGGTTAGGACACGGCTTAGGGTACGGGTTCGGGTACGGGTTCGTGTACGGCGTAGGGTATGGGTTTGGGTAAGGGTTAGGATTAGTTTGAAGGTTAGGGCTCGGTTTAAGATACGGGTTAGGATTAGGGTTCGTGTTAGGGTTAGGGTAGGGGTTAGGGTTAGGGTACGCGTTAGGGTTAGGGTAGTTATTAAACCTATCCCACTCTCTAGATACCCCTTAGCACGTCAAGGAATATTATTTGGGGGTCCAGCCATGGAGAAGAGTTTAGACACTAGGAGAAGATAAGGAACACACCCATTATCCTGAAATCACATTAGGATTCTCTTTTTAACCTGTTCCTTAATACACTAGTGCTTAGGAAATCTATTGGAGGCAGAAGCAGTCAAGAGTAGCTTAGGGTTAGGGTTACGGTGAGGGTTAGGGTTAGGGTATGGCTTAGGGTACGGGTTCGGGTACGGGTTCGGGTACGGCGTAGGGTATGGGTTAGGTTTAGGGTTAGGGTTAGTTTGAGGGTTAGGGCTCGGTTTAGGTTACGGGTTAGGATTAGGGTACATGTTAGGGTTAGGGTAGGGGTTAGGGTTAGGGTACGCGTTAGGGTTAGGGTAGTTATTAAACCTATCCCACTCTCTAGATACCCCTTAGCACGTCAAGGAATATTATTTGGGGGTCCAGCCATGGAGAAGAGTTTAGACACTAGGAGAAAATAAGGAACACACCCATTATCAAAAATCACATTAGGATTCACTTTTTAACCTGTTCCTTAAAACACTAGTGCTTAGGAAATCTATTGGAGGCAGAAGCAGTCAAGGGTAGCTTAGGGTTAGGGTTAGGGTTAGGGCTAGGGTTAGGACACGGCTTAGGGTACGGGTTCGGGTACGGGTTCGTGTACGGCGTAGGGTATGGGTTTGGGTAAGGGTTAGGATTAGTTTGAAGGTTAGGGCTCGGTTTAAGGTACGGGTTAGGATTAGGGTTCGTGTTAGGGTTAGGGTAGGGGTTAGGGTTAGGGTACGCGTTAGGGTTAGGGTAGTTATTAAACCTATCCCACTCTCTAGATACCCCTTAGCACGTCAAGGAATATTATTTGGGGGTCCAGCCATGGAGAAGAGTTTAGACACTAGGAGAAGATAAGGAACACACCCATTATCCTGAAATCACATTAGGATTCTCTTTTTAACCTGTTCCTTAATACACTAGTGCTTAGGAAATCTATTGGAGGCAGAAGCAGTCAAGGGTAGCTTAGGGTTAGGGTTAGGGTTAGGGTTAGGGTTAGGGTACGGCTTAGGGTACGGGTTCGGGTACGGGTTCGGGTACGGCGTAGGGTATGGGTTAGGGTTAGGGTTAGGGTTAGTTTGAGGGTTAGGGCTCGGGTTAGGGTACGGGTTAGAATTAGGGTACGTGTTAGGGTTAGGGTAGGGGTTAGGGTTAGGGTACGCGTTAGGGTTAGGGTAGTTATTAAACCTATCCCACTCTCTAGATAACACTTACAAGTCAAGGAATATTATTTGGGTGTCCAGCCATGGAGAAGAGTTTAGACACTAGGAGAAGATAAGGAACACACCCATTATCAAGAAATCACATTAGGATTCACTTTTTAACCTGTTCCTTAAAACACTAGTGCTTAGGAAATCTATTGGAGGCAGAAGCAGTCAAGGGTAGCTTAGGGTTAGGTTAGGTTTAGGGTTAGGGTTAGGGTTAGGGTTAGGGTTAGGGTACGGCTTAGTGTACGGGTTCGGGTACGGGTTCGGGTATGGCGTAGGGTATGGGTTAGGGTTAGGGTTAGGGTTAGTTTGAGGGTTAGGGCTCGGTTTAGATTACGGGTTAGGATTAGGGTACGTCTTAGGGTTAGGGTAGCGGTTAGGGTTAGGGTACGCGTTAGGGTTAGGGTAGTTATTAAACCTATCCCACTCTCTAGATAACCCTTAGCACGTCAAGGAATATTATTTGGGGGTCCAGCCATGGAGAAGAGTTTAGACACTAGGAGAAGATAAGGAACACACCCATTATCAAGAAATCACATTAGGATTCTCTTTTTAACCTGTTCCTTAAAACACTAGTGCTTAGGAAATCTATTGGAGGCAGAAGCAGTCAAGGGTAGCTTAGGGTTAGGGTTAGGGTTAGGGTTAGGATTAGGGTACGGCTTAGGTTACGGGTTCGGGTACGGGTTCGGGTACGGGTTCGGGTAAGGCGTAGGGTATGGGTTAGGGTTAGGGTTAGGGTTAGTTTGAGGGTTAGGGCTCGGTTTAGTATACGGGTTAGGATTAGTGTACGTGTTAGGGTTAGGGTAGAGGTTAGGGTTAGGGTATGCGTTAGGGTTAGGGTAGTTATTAAACCTATCCCACTCTCTAGATACCCCTTAGCACGTCAAGGAATATTATTTGGGGGTCCAGCCATGGAGAAGAGTTTAGACACTAGGAGAAGATAAGGAACACAACCATTATCAAGAAATCACATTAGGATTCTCTTTTTAACCTGTTCCTTAAAACACTAGTGCTTAGGAAATCTATTGGAGGCAGAATTAGTCAAGGGTAGCTTAGGGTTAGAGTTAGGGTTATTGTTAGGGTAAGGCTTAGGGTACGGGTTCGGGTACGGCATAGGGTATGGGTTAGGGTTAGGGTTAGGGTTAGTTTGAGGGTTAGGGCTCGGTTTAGGGTACGGGTTAGGAATAGGGTACGTGTTAGGGTTAGGCTAGGGGTTAGGGTTAGGGTACGCGTTAGGGTTAGGGTAGTTATTAAACCTATCCCACTCTCTAGATAACCCTTAGCACGTCAAGGAATATTATTTGGGGGTCCAGCCATGGAGAAGAGTTTAGACACTAGGAGAAGATAAGGAACACACCCATTATCAAGAAATCGCATTAGGATTCTCTTTTTAACCTGTTCCTTAAAACACTAGTGCTTAGGAAATCTATTGGAGGCAGAAGCAGTCAAGGGTAGCTTAGGGTTAGGGTTTGGGTTAGGGTACGGCTTAGGGTAAGGGTTCGGGTACGGGTTCGTGTACGGGTTTGGGTATGGCGTAGGATATGGGTTAGGGTTAGGGTTAGGGTTAGTTTGAGGGTTAGGGCTCGGTTTAGGGTACGGGTTAGGATTAGGGTACGTGTTAGGGTTAGGGTAGGGGTTAGGGTTAGGGTACGCGTTAGGGTTAGGGTAGTTATTAAACCTATCCCACTCTCTAGATACCCCTTAGCACGTCAAGGAATATTATTTGGGGGTCCAGCCATGGAGAAGAGTTTAGACACTAGGAGAAGATAAGGAACACACCCATTATCAAGAAATCACATTAGGATTCTCTTTTTAACCTGTTCCTTAAAACACTAGTGCTTAGGAAATCTATTGGAGGCAGAAGCTGTCAAGAGTAGCTTAGGGTTAGGGTTAGGGTTAGGGTTAGGTTTAGCTTTAGGGTACGGCTTAGGGTACGGGTTCGGGTACGGGTTCGGGTACGGCGTAGGGTATGGGTTAGGGTTAGGGTTAGGGTTAGTTTGAGGGTTAGGGCTCGGTTTAGGGTACGGGTTAGGATTAGGGTACGTGTTAGGGTTAGGGTACGCGTTAGGGTTAGGGTAGTTATTAAACCTATCCCACTCTCTAGATACCCCTTAGCACGTCAAGGAATATTATTTGGGTGTCCAGACATGGAGAAGAATTTAGACACTACGAGAAGATAAGGAACACACACATTATCAAGAAATCACATTAGGATTCTCTTTTTAACCTGTTCCTTAAAACAGTAGTGCTTAGGAAATCTATTGGAGGAAGAAGCAGTCAAGGGTAGCTTAGGGTTAGGGTTAGGGTTAGGGTTAGGGTACGGGTTCGGGTACGGTTTCGTGTACGGCGTAGGGTATGGGTTAGGGTTAGGGTTAGGGTTAGTTTGAAGGTTAGGGCTCGGTTTAGGGTACGGGTTAGGATTAGGGTTCGTGTTAGGGTTAGGGTAGGGGTTAGGGTTAGGGTACGCGTTAGGGTTAGGGTAGTTATTAAACCTATCCCACTCCCTAGATACCCCTTAGCACGTCAAGGAATATTATTTGGGGGTCCAGCCATGGAGAAGAGTTTAGACAGTAGGAGAAGATAAGGAACACACGCATTATCAAGAAATCACATTAGGATTCTCTTTTTAACCTGTTCCTTAAAACACTAGTGCTTAGGAAATCTATTGGAGGCAAAGCAGTCAAGGGTAGCTTAGGGTTAGGGTTAGGGTTAGGGTTAGGGTTAGGGTACGGCTTAGGGTACGGGTTCGGGTACGGGTTCGTGTACGCTGTAGGGTATGGGTTAGGGTTAGGGTTAGGGTTAGTTTGAAGGTTAGGGCTCGGTTTAGGGTACGGGTTAGGATTAGGGTACGTGTTAGGGTTAGGGTAGGGGTTAGGGTTAGGGTACGCGTTAGGGTTAGGGTAGTTATTAAACCTATCCCACTCTCTAGATACCCCTTAGCACGTCAAGGAATATTATTTGGGTGTCCAGCCATGGAGAAGAGTTTAGACACTAGGAGAAGATAAGGAACACACCCATTATCAAGAAATCACATTAGGATTCTCTTTTTAACCTGTTCCTTAAAACACTAGTGCTTAGGAAATCTATTGGAGGCAGAAGCAGTCAAGGGTAGCTTAGGGTTAGGGTTAGGGTTAGGGTTAGGTTTAGGGTACGGCTTAGGGTACGGGTTCGGGTACGGGTTCGTGTACGGCGTAGGGTATGGGTTAGGGTTAGGGTTAGGGTTAGTTTGAAGGTTAGGGCTCGGTTTAGGGTACGGGTTAGGATTAGGGTTCGTGTTAGGGTTAGGGTAGGGGTTAGGGTTAGGGAACGCGTTAGGGTTAGGGTAGTTATTAAAGCTATCCCACTCTCTAGATACCTCTTAGCACGTCAAGGAATATTATTTGGGTGTCCAGCCATGGAGAAGAGTTTAGACACTAGGAGAAGATAAGGAACACACCCATTATCCTGAAATCACATTAGGATTCTCTTTTTAACCTGTTCCTTAATACACTAGTGCTTAGGAAATCTATTGGAGGCAGAAGCAGTCAAGGGTAGCTTAGGGTTAGGGTTAGGCTTAGGGTTAGGGTTAGGGTACGGGTTCGGGTACGGGTTCGTGTACGGCGTAGGTTATGGGTTAGGGTTAGGGTTAGTTTGAAGGTTAGGGCTCGGTTTAGGGTACGGGTTAGGATTAGGGTTCGTGTTAGGGTTAGGGTAGGGGTTAGGGTTAGGGTACGCGTTAGGTTTAGGGTAGTTATTAAACCTATCCCACTCTCTAGATACCCCTTAGCACGTCAAGGAATATTATTTGGGGGTCCAGCCATGGAGAAGAGTTTAGACACTAGGAGAAGATAAGGAACACACCCATTATCCTGAAATCACATTAGGATTCTCTTTTTAACCTGTTCCTTAATACACTAGTGCTTAGGAAATCTATTGGAGGCAGAAGCAGTCAAGGGTACCTTAGGGTTAGGGTTACGGTTAGGGTTAGGGTTAGGGTTATTGTTAGGATATGGCTTAGGGTACGGGTTCGGGTACGGCATAGGGTATGGGTTAGGGTTAGGGTTAGGGTTAGTTTGAGGGTTAGGGCTCGGTTTAGGGTACGGGTTAGGAGTAGGGTACGTGTTAGGGTTAGGGTAGGGGTTAGGGTTAGGGTACGCGTTAGGGTTAGGGTAGTTATTAAACCTATCCCACTCCCTAGATACCCCTTAGCACGTCAAGGAATATTATTTGGGGGTCCAGCCATGGAGAAGAGTTTAGACAGTAGGAGAAGATAAGGAACACACCCATTATCAAGAAATCACATTAGGATTCTCTTTTTAACCTGTTCCTTAAAACACTAGTGCTTAGGAAATCTATTGGAGGCAAAGCAGTCAAGGGTAGCTTAGGGTTAGGGTTAGGGTTAGGGTTAGGGTTAGGGTACGGCTTAGGGTACGGGTTCGGGTACGGGTTCGTGTACGATGTAGGGTATGGGTTAGGGTTAGGGTTAGGGTTAGTTTGAAGGTTAGGGCTCGGTTTAGGGTACGGGTTAGGATTAGGGTTCGCGTTAGGGTTAGGATAGGGGTTAGGGTTAGGGTACGCGTTAGGGTTAGGGTAGTTATTAAACCTATCCCACTCTCTAGATACCCCTTAGCACGTCAAGGAATATTATTTGGGGGTCCAGCCATGGAGAAGAGTTTAGACACTAGGAGAAGATAAGGAACACACCCATTATCAAGAAATCACATTAGGATTCTCTTTTTAACCTGTTCCTTAAAACACTAGTGCTTAGGAAATCTATTGGAGGCAGAAGCAGTCAAGGGTAGCTTAGGGTTAGGGTTAGGGTTAGGGCTAGGGTTAGGACACGGCTTAGGGTACGGGTTCGGGTACGGGTTCGTGTACGGCGTAGGGTATGGGTTTGGGTAAGGGTTAGGATTAGTTTGAAGGTTAGGGCTCGGTTTAAGGTACGGGTTAGGATTAGGGTTCGTGTTAGGGTTAGGGTAGGGGTTAGGGTTAGGGTACGCGTTAGGGTTAGGGTAGTTATTAAACCTATCCCACTCTCTAGATACCCCTTAGCACGTCAAGGTATATTATTTGGGGGTCCAGCCATGGAGAAGAGTTTAGACACTAGGAGAAGATAAGGAACACACCCATTATCCTGAAATCACATTAGGATTCTCTTTTTAACCTGTTCCTTAATACACTAGTGCTTAGGAAATCTATTGGAGGCAGAAGCAGTCAAGGGTAGCTTAGGGTTAGGGTTACGGTGAGGGTTAGGGTTAGGGTATGGCTTAGGGTACGGGTTCGGGTACGGGTTCGGGTATGGCGTAGGGTATGGGTTAGGTTTAGGGTTAGGGTTAGTTTGAGGGTTAGGGCTCGGTTTAGGTTACGGGTTAGGATTAGGGTACATGTTAGGGTTAGGGTAGGGGTTAGGGTTAGGGTACGCGTTAGGGTTAGGGTAGTTATTAAACCTATCCCACTCTCTAGATACCCCTTAGCACGTCAAGGAATATTATTTGGGGGTCCAGCCATGGAGAAGAGTTTAGACACTAGGAGAAGATAAGGAACACACCCATTATCAAGAAATCACATTAGGATTCTCTTTTTAACCTGTTCCTTAAAACACTAGTGCTTAGGAAATCTATTGGAGGCAGAAGCAGTCAAGGGTAGCTTAGGGTTAGGGTTAGGGTTAGGGCTAGGGTTAGGACACGGCTTAGGGTACGGGTTCGGGTACGGGTTCGTGTACGGCGTAGGGTATGGGTTAGGGTTAGGGTTAGGGTTAGTTTGAAGGTTAGGGCTCGGTTTAGGGTACGGGTTAGGATTAGGGTTTGGGTTAGGGTTAGGGTAGGGGTTAGGGTTAGGGTACGCGTTAGGGTTAGGGTAGTTATTAAACCTATCCCACTCCCTAGATACCCCTTAGCATGTCAAGGAATATTATTTGGGGGTCCAGCCATGGAGAAGAGTTTAGACAGTAGGAGAAGATAAGGAACACACCCATTATCCTGAAATCACATTAGGATTCTCTTTTTAACCTGTTCCTTAATACACTAGTGCTTAGGAAATCTATTGGAGGCAGAAGCAGTCAAGGGTAGCTTAGGGTTAGGTTAGGTTTAGGGTTAGGGTTAGGGTTAGGGTTAGGTTTAGGGTACGGCTTAGGGTACGGGTTCGGGTACGGGTTCGGGTACGGGTTCGGGTAAGGCGTAGGGTATGGGTTAGGGTTAGGGTTAGGGTTAGTTTGAGGGTTAGGGCTCGGTTTAGTATACGGGTTAGGATTAGTGTACGTGTTAGGGTTAGGGTAGAGGTTAGGGTTAGGGTATGCGTTAGGGTTAGGGTAGTTATTAAACCTATCCCACTCTCTAGATACCCCTTAGCACGTCAAGGAATATTATTTGGGGGTCCAGCCATGGAGAAGAGTTTAGACACTAGGAGAAGATAAGGAACACACCCATTATCAAGAAATCACATTAGGATTCTCTTTTTAACCTGTTCCTTAAAACACTAGTGCTTAGGAAATCTATTGGAGGCAGAATTAGTCAAGGGTAGCTTAGGGTTAGGGTTAGGGTTATTGTTAGGGTAAGGCTTAGGGTACGGGTTCGGGTACGGCATAGGGTATGGGTTAGGGTTAGGGTTAGGGTTAGTTTGAGGGTTAGGGCTCGGTTTAGGGTACGGGTTAGGAATAGGGTACGTGTTAGGGTTAGGCTAGGGGTTAGGGTTAGGGTACGCGTTAGGGTTAGGGTAGTTATTAAACCTATCCCACTCTCTAGATAACCCTTAGCACGTCAAGGAATATTATTTGGGGGTCCAGCCATGGAGAAGAGTTTAGACACTAGGAGAAGATAAGGAACACACCCATTATCAAGAAATCGCATTAGGATTCTCTTTTTAACCTGTTCCTTAAAACACTAGTGCTTAGGAAATCTATTGCAGGCAGAAGCAGTCAAGGGTAGCTTAGGGTTAGGGTTTGGGTTAGGGTACGGCTTAGGGTACGGGTTCGGGTACGGGTTCGTGTACGGGTTTGGGTATGGCGTAGGATATGGGTTAGGGTTAGGGTTAGGGTTAGTTTGAGGGTTAGGGCTCGGTTTAGGGTACGGGTTAGTATTAGGGTACGTGTTAGGGTTAGGGTTGGGGTTAGGGTTAGGGTACGCGTTAGGGTTAGGGTAGTTATTAAACCTATCCCACTCTCTAGATACCCCTTAGCACGTCAAGGAATATTATTTGGGGGTCCAGCCATGGAGAAGAGTTTAGACACTAGGAGAAGATAAGGAACACACCCATTATCAAGAAATCACATTAGGATTCTCTTTTTAACCTGTTCCTTAAAACACTAGTGCTTAGGAAATCTATTGGAGGCACAAGCTGTCAAGGGTAGCTTAGGGTTAGGGTTAGGGTTAGGGTTAGGTTTAGCTTTAGGGTACGGCTTAGGGTACGGGTTCGGGTACGGGTTCGGGTACGGCGTAGGGTATGGGTTAGGGTTAGGGTTAGGGTTAGTTTGAGGGTTAGGGCTCGGTTTAGGTTACGGGTTAGGATTAGGGTACGTGTTAGGGTTAGGGTACGCGTTAGGGTTAGGGTAGTTATTAAACCTATCCCACTCTCTAGATACCCCTTAGCACGTCAAGGAATATTATTTGGGTGTCCAGACATGGAGAAGAATTTAGACACTACGAGAAGATAAGGAACACACACATTATCAAGAAATCACATTAGGATTCTCTTTTTAACCTGTTCCTTAAAACAGTAGTGCTTAGGAAATCTATTGGAGGAAGAAGCAGTCAAGGGTAGCTTAGGGTTAGGGTTAGGGTTAGGGTTAGGGTACGGGTTCGGGTACGGTTTCGTGTACGGCGTAGGGTATGGGTTAGGGTTAGGGTTAGGGTTAGTTTGAAGGTTAGGGCTCGGTTTAGGGTACGGGTTAGGATTAGGGTTCGTGTTAGGGTTAGGGTAGGGGTTAGGGTTAGGGTACGCGTTAGGGTTAGGGTAGTTATTAAACCTATCCCACTCCCTAGATACCCCTTAGCACGTCAAGGAATATTATTTGGGGGTCCAGCCATGGAGAAGAGTTTAGACAGTAGGAGAAGATAAGGAACACACGCATTATCAAGAAATCACATTAGGATTCTCTTTTTAACCTGTTCCTTAAAACACTAGTGCTTAGGAAATCTATTGGAGGCAAAGCAGTCAAGGGTAGCTTAGGGTTAGGGTTAGGGTTAGGGTTAGGGTTAGGGTACGGCTTAGGGTACGGGTTCGGGTACGGGTTCGTGTACGCTGTAGGGTATGGGTTAGGGTTAGGGTTAGGGTTAGTTTGAAGGTTAGGGCTCGGTTTAGGGTACGGGTTAGGATTAGGGTACGTGTTAGGGTTAGGGTAGGGGTTAGGGTTAGGGTACGCGTTAGGGTTAGGGTAGTTATTAAACCTATCCCACTCTCTAGATACCCCTTAGCACGTCAAGGAATATTATTTGGGTGTCCAGCCATGGAGAAGAGTTTAGACACTAGGAGAAGATAAGGAACACACCCATTATCAAGAAATCACATTAGGATTCTCTTTTTAACCTGTTCCTTAAAACACTAGTGCTTAGGAAATCTATTGGAGGCAGAAGCAGTCAAGGGTAGCTTAGGGTTAGGGTTAGGGTTAGGGTTAGGTTTAGGGTACGGCTTAGGGTACGGGTTCGGGTACGGGTTCGTGTACGGCGTAGGGTATGGGTTAGGGTTAGGGTTAGGGTTAGTTTGAAGGTTAGGGCTCGGTTTAGGGTACGGGTTAGGATTAGGGTTCGTGTTAGGGTTAGGGTAGGGGTTAGGGTTAGGGAACGCGTTAGGGTTAGGGTAGTTATTAAAGCTATCCCACTCTCTAGATACCTCTTAGCACGTCAAGGAATATTATTTGGGTGTCCAGCCATGGAGAAGAGTTTAGACACTAGGGGAAGATAAGGAACACACCCATTATCCTGAAATCACATTAGGATTCTCTTTTTAACCTGTTCCTTAATACACTAGTGCTTAGGAAATCTATTGGAGGCAGAAGCAGTCAAGGGTAGCTTAGGGTTAGGGTTAGGGTTAGGGTTAGGGTTAGGGTACGGCTTAGGGTACGGGTTCGGGTACGGGTTCGGGTACGGCGTAGGGTATGGGTTAGGTTTAGTGTTAGGGTTAGTTTGAGGGTTTGGGCTCGGTTTAGGGTACGGGTTAGGATTAGTGTACGTGTTAGCATTAGGGTAGAGGTTAGGGTTAGGGTACGCGTTAGGGTTAGGGTAGTTATTAAACCCATCCCACTCTCTAGATACCCCTTAGCACGTCAAGGAATATTATTTGGGGGTCCAGCCTTGGAGAAGAGTTTAGACACTAGGAGAAGATAAGGAACACACCCATTATCCTGAAATCACATTAGGATTCTCTTTTTAACCTGTTCCTTAAAACACTAGTGCTTAGGAAATCTATTGGAGGCAGAAGCAGTCAAGGGTAGCTTAGGGTTAGTGTTAGGGTTAAGGTACGGCTTAGGGTACGGGTTCGGGTACGGGTTCGTGTACGGCGTAGGGTATGGGGTAGGGTTAGGGATAGTTTGAGGGTTAGGGCTCGGTTTAGGGTACGGTTTAGGATTAGGGTACGTGTTAGGGTTAGGGTACGCGTTAGGGTTAGTGTAGTTATTAAACCTATCCCACTCTCTAGATACCCCTTAGCACGTCAAGGAATATTATTTGGGGGTCCAGCCATGGAGAAGAGTTTAGACACTAGGAGAAGATAAGGAACACACCCATTATCAAGAAATCACATTAGGATTCTCTTTTTAACCTGTTCCTTAAAACACTAGTGCTTAGGAAATCTATTGGAGGCAGAAGCAGTCAAGGGTAGCTTAGGGTTAGGGTTAGGGTTAGGGCTAGGGTTAGGACACGGCTTAGGGTACGGGTTCGGGTACGGGTTCGTGTACGGAGTAGGGTATGTGTTTGGGTTAGTGTTAGGGTTAGTTTGAAGGTTAGGGCTCGGGTTAGGGTACGGGTTAGGATTAGGGTTCGTGTTAGGGTTAGGGTAGGGGTTAGGGTTAGGGTACGCGTTAAGGTTAGGGTAGTTATTAAACCTATCCCACTCTCTAGATACCCCTTAGCACGTCAAGGAATATTATTTGGGGGTCCAGCCATGGAGAAGAGTTTAGACACTAGGAGAATATAAAGAACACACCCATTATCCTGAAATCACATTACGATTCTCTTTTTAACCTGTTCCTTAATACACTAGTGCTTAGGAAATCTATTGGAGGCAGAAGCAGTCAAGGGTAGCTTAGGGTTAGGGTTACAGTTAGGGTTAGGGTTAGGGTATGGCTTAGGGTACGGGTTCGGGTACGGGTTCGGGTACGGCGTAGGGTATGGGTTAGGGTTAGGGTTAGGGTTAGTTTGAGGGTTAGGGCTCGGTTTAGGGTACGGGTTAGGATTAGGGTACGTGTTAGGGTTAGGGTAGGGGTTAGGGTTAGGGTACGCGTTAGGGTTAGGGTAGTTATTAAACCTATCCCACTCTCTAGATACCCCTTAGCACGTTAAGGAATATTATTTGGGGGTCCAGCCATGGAGAAGAGTTTAGACACTAGGAGAAGATAAGGAACACACCCATTATCAAGAAATCACATTAGGATTCTCTTTTTAACCTGTTCCTTAAAACACTAGTGCTTAGGAAATCTATTGGAGGCAGAAGCAGTCAAGGGTAGCTTAGGGTTAGGGTTAGGGTTAGGGTACGGCTTAGGGTACGGGTTCGGGTACGGGTTCGGGTACGGGTTCGGGTATGGCATAGGGTATGGGTTAGGTTTAGGGTTAGGGTTAGTTTGAGGGTTAGGGCTCGGTTTAGGTTACGGGTTAGGATTAGGGTACGTGTTAGGGTTAGGGTAGGGGTTAGGGTTAGGGTACGCGTTAGGGTTAGGGTAGTTATTAAACCTATCCCACTCTCTAGATACCCCTTAGCACGTCAAGGAATATTATTTGGGTGTCCAGCCAAGGAGAAGAGTTTAGACACTAGGAGAAGATAAGGAACACACCCATTATCAAGAAATCACATTAGGATTCTCTTTTTAACCTGTTCCTTAAAACACTAGTGCTTAGGAAATCTATTGGAGGCAGAAGCAGTCAAGGGTAGCTTAGGGTTAGGGTTAGGTTTAGGGTTAGGGTTAGGGTTAGGGTTAGGGTTAGGGTTATTGTTAGGATATGGCTTAGGGTACGGGTTCGGGTACGGCATAGGGTATGGGTTAGGGTTAGGGTTAGGGTTAGTTTGAGGGTTAGGGCTCGGTTTAGGGTACGGGTTAGGAGTAGGGTACGTGTTAGGGTTAGGGTAGGGGTTAGGGTTAGGGTACGCGTTAGGGTTAGGGTAGTTATTAAACCTATCCCACTCCCTAGATACCCCTTAGCACGTCAAGGAATATTATTTGGGGGTCCAGCCATGGAGAAGAGTTTAGACAGTAGGAGAAGATAAGGAACACACCCATTATCAAGAAATCACATTAGGATTCTCTTTTTAACCTGTTCCTTAAAACACTAGTGCTTAGGAAATCTATTGGAGGCAAAGCAGTCAAGGGTAGCTTAGGGTTAGGGTTAGGGTTAGGGTTAGGGTTAGGGTACGGCTTAGGGTACGGGTTCGGGTACGGGTTCGTGTACGATGTAGGGTATGGGTTAGGGTTAGGGTTAGGGTTAGTTTGAAGGTTAGGGCTCGGTTTAGGGTACGGGTTAGGATTAGGGTTCGCGTTAGGGTTAGGATAGGGGTTAGGGTTAGGGTACGCGTTAGGGTTAGGGTAGTTATTAAACCTATCCCACTCTCTAGATACCCCTTAGCACGTCAAGGAATATTATTTGGGGGTCCAGCCATGGAGAAGAGTTTAGACACTAGGAGAAGATAAGGAACACACCCATTATCAAGAAATCACATTAGGATTCTCTTTTTAACCTGTTCCTTAAAACACTAGTGCTTAGGAAATCTATTGGAGGCAGAAGCAGTCAAGGGTAGCTTAGGGTTAGGGTTAGGGTTAGGGCTAGGGTTAGGACACGGCTTAGGGTACGGGTTCGGGTACGGGTTCGTGTACGGCGTAGGGTATGGGTTTGGGTAAGGGTTAGGATTAGTTTGAAGGTTAGGGCTCGGTTTAAGGTACGGGTTAGGATTAGGGTTCGTGTTAGGGTTAGGGTAGGGGTTAGGGTTAGGGTACGCGTTAGGGTTAGGGTAGTTATTAAACCTATCCCACTCTCTAGATACCCCTTAGCACGTCAAGGTATATTATTTGGGGGTCCAGCCATGGAGAAGAGTTTAGACACTAGGAGAAGATAAGGAACACACCCATTATCCTGAAATCACATTAGGATTCTCTTTTTAACCTGTTCCTTAATACACTAGTGCTTAGGAAATCTATTGGAGGCAGAAGCAGTCAAGGGTAGCTTAGGGTTAGGGTTACGGTGAGGGTTAGGGTTAGGGTATGGCTTAGGGTACGGGTTCGGGTACGGGTTCGGGTATGGCGTAGGGTATGGGTTAGGTTTAGGGTTAGGGTTAGTTTGAGGGTTAGGGCTCGGTTTAGGTTACGGGTTAGGATTAGGGTACATGTTAGGGTTAGGGTAGGGGTTAGGGTTAGGGTACGCGTTAGGGTTAGGGTAGTTATTAAACCTATCCCACTCTCTAGATACCCCTTAGCACGTCAAGGAATATTATTTGGGGGTCCAGCCATGGAGAAGAATTTAGACACTAGGAGAAGATAAGGAACACACCCATTATCAAGAAATCACATTAGGATTCTCTTTTTAACCTGTTCCTTAAAACACTAGTGCTTAGGAAATCTATTGGAGGCAGAAGCAGTCAAGGGTAGCTTAGGGTTAGGGTTAGGGTTAGGGCTAGGGTTAGGACACGGCTTAGGGTACGGGTTCGGGTACGGGTTCGTGTACGGCGTAGGGTATGGGTTAGGGTTAGGGTTAGGGTTAGTTTGAAGGTTAGGGCTCGGTTTAGGGTACGGGTTAGGATTAGGGTTTGTGTTAGGGTTAGGGTAGGGGTTAGGGTTAGGGTACGCGTTAGGGTTAGGGTAGTTATTAAACCTATCCCACTCCCTAGATACCCCTTAGCACGTCAAGGAATATTATTTGGGGGTCCAGCCATGGAGAAGAGTTTAGACAGTAGGAGAAGATAAGGAACACACCCATTATCCTGAAATCACATTAGGATTCTCTTTTTAACCTGTTCCTTAATACACTAGTGCTTAGGAAATCTATTGGAGGCAGAAGCAGTCAAGGGTAGCTTAGGGTTAGGTTAGGTTTAGGGTTAGGGTTAGGGTTAGGGTTAGGGTTAGGGTACGGCTTAGTGTACGGGTTCGGGTACGGGTTCGGGTATGGCGTAGGGTATGGGTTAGGGTTAGGGTTAGGGTTAGTTTGAGGGTTAGGGCTCGGTTTAGATTACGGGTTAGGATTAGGGTACGTCTTAGGGTTAGGGTAGCGGTTAGGGTTAGGGTACGCGTTAGGGTTAGGGTAGTTATTAAACCTATCCCACTCTCTAGATAACCCTTAGCACGTCAAGGAATATTATTTGGGGGTCCAGCCATGGAGAAGAGTTTAGACACTAGGAGAAGATAAGGAACACACCCATTATCAAGAAATCACATTAGGATTCTCTTTTTAACCTGTTCCTTAAAACACTAGTGCTTAGGAAATCTATTGGAGGCAGAAGCAGTCAAGGGTAGCTTAGGGTTAGGGTTAGGGTTAGGGTTAGGTTTAGGGTACGGCTTAGGGTACGGGTTCGGGTACGGGTTCGGGTACGGGTTCGGGTAAGGCGTAGGGTATGGGTTAGGGTTAGGGTTAGGGTTAGTTTGAGGGTTAGGGCTCGGTTTAGTATACGGGTTAGGATTAGTGTACGTGTTAGGGTTAGGGTAGAGGTTAGGGTTAGGGTATGCGTTAGGGTTAGGGTAGTTATTAAACCTATCCCACTCTCTAGATACCCCTTAGCACGTCAAGGAATATTATTTGGGGGTCCAGCCATGGAGAAGAGTTTAGACACTAGGAGAAGATAAGGAACACACCCATTATCAAGAAATCACATTAGGATTCTCTTTTTAACCTGTTCCTTAAAACACTAGTGCTTAGGAAATCTATTGGAGGCAGAATTAGTCAAGGGTAGCTTAGGGTTAGGGTTAGGGTTATTGTTAGGGTAAGGCTTAGGGTACGGGTTCGGGTACGGCATAGGGTATGGGTTAGGGTTAGGGTTAGGGTTAGTTTGAGGGTTAGGGCTCGGTTTAGGGTACGGGTTAGGAATAGGGTACGTGTTAGGGTTAGGCTAGGGGTTAGGGTTAGGGTACGCGTTAGGGTTAGGGTAGTTATTAAACCTATCCCACTCTCTAGATAACCCTTAGCACGTCAAGGAATATTATTTGGGGGTCCAGCCATGGAGAAGAGTTTAGACACTAGGAGAAGATAAGGAACACACCCATTATCAAGAAATCGCATTAGGATTCTCTTTTTAACCTGTTCCTTAAAACACTAGTGCTTAGGAAATCTATTGCAGGCAGAAGCAGTCAAGGGTAGCTTAGGGTTAGGGTTTGGGTTAGGGTACGGCTTAGGGTACGGGTTCGGGTACGGGTTCGTGTACGGGTTTGGGTATGGCGTAGGATATGGGTTAGGGTTAGGGTTAGGGTTAGTTTGAGGGTTAGGGCTCGGTTTAGGGTACGGGTTAGTATTAGGGTACGTGTTAGGGTTAGGGTTGGGGTTAGGGTTAGGGTACGCGTTAGGGTTAGGGTAGTTATTAAACCTATCCCACTCTCTAGATACCCCTTAGCACGTCAAGGAATATTATTTGGGGGTCCAGCCATGGAGAAGAGTTTAGACACTAGGAGAAGATAAGGAACACACCCATTATCAAGAAATCACATTAGGATTCTCTTTTTAACCTGTTCCTTAAAACACTAGTGCTTAGGAAATCTATTGGAGGCAGAAGCTGTCAAGGGTAGCTTAGGGTTAGGGTTAGGGTTAGGGTTAGGTTTAGCTTTAGGGTACGGCTTAGGGTACGGGTTCGGGTACGGGTTCGGGTACGGCGTAGGGTATGGGTTAGGGTTAGGGTTAGGGTTAGTTTGAGGGTTAGGGCTCGGTTTAGGTTACGGGTTAGGATTAGGGTACGTGTTAGGGTTAGGGTACGCGTTAGGGTTAGGGTAGTTATTAAACCTATCCCACTCTCTAGATACCCCTTAGCACGTCAAGGAATATTATTTGGGTGTCCAGACATGGAGAAGAATTTAGACACTACGAGAAGATAAGGAACACACACATTATCAAGAAATCACATTAGGATTCTCTTTTTAACCTGTTCCTTAAAACAGTAGTGCTTAGGAAATCTATTGGAGGAAGAAGCAGTCAAGGGTAGCTTAGGGTTAGGGTTAGGGTTAGGGTTAGGGTACGGGTTCGGGTACGGTTTCGTGTACGGCGTAGGGTATGGGTTAGGGTTAGGGTTAGGGTTAGTTTGAAGGTTAGGGCTCGGTTTAGGGTACGGGTTAGGATTAGGGTTCGTGTTAGGGTTAGGGTAGGGGTTAGGGTTAGGGTACGCGTTAGGGTTAGGGTAGTTATTAAACCTATCCCACTCCCTAGATACCCCTTAGCACGTCAAGGAATATTATTTGGGGGTCCAGCCATGGAGAAGAGTTTAGACAGTAGGAGAAGATAAGGAACACACGCATTATCAAGAAATCACATTAGGATTCTCTTTTTAACCTGTTCCTTAAAACACTAGTGCTTAGGAAATCTATTGGAGGCAAAGCAGTCAAGGGTAGCTTAGGGTTAGGGTTAGGGTTAGGGTTAGGGTTAGGGTACGGCTTAGGGTACGGGTTCGGGTACGGGTTCGTGTACGCTGTAGGGTATGGGTTAGGGTTAGGGTTAGGGTTAGTTTGAAGGTTAGGGCTCGGTTTAGGGTACGGGTTAGGATTAGGGTACGTGTTAGGGTTAGGGTAGGGGTTAGGGTTAGGGTACGCGTTAGGGTTAGGGTAGTTATTAAACCTATCCCACTCTCTAGATACCCCTTAGCACGTCAAGGAATATTATTTGGGTGTCCAGCCATGGAGAAGAGTTTAGACACTAGGAGAAGATAAGGAACACACCCATTATCAAGAAATCACATTAGGATTCTCTTTTTAACCTGTTCCTTAAAACACTAGTGCTTAGGAAATCTATTGGAGGCAGAAGCAGTCAAGGGTAGCTTAGGGTTAGGGTTAGGGTTAGGGTTAGGTTTAGGGTACGGCTTAGGGTACGGGTTCGGGTACGGGTTCGTGTACGGCGTAGGGTATGGGTTAGGGTTAGGGTTAGGGTTAGTTTGAAGGTTAGGGCTCGGTTTAGGGTACGGGTTAGGATTAGGGTTCGTGTTAGGGTTAGGGTAGGGGTTAGGGTTAGGGAACGCGTTAGGGTTAGGGTAGTTATTAAAGCTATCCCACTCTCTAGATACCTCTTAGCACGTCAAGGAATATTATTTGGGTGTCCAGCCATGGAGAAGAGTTTAGACACTAGGGGAATATAAAGAACACACCCATTATCCTGAAATCACATTACGATTCTCTTTTTAACCTGTTCCTTAATACACTAGTGCTTAGGAAATCTATTGGAGGCAGAAGCAGTCAAGGGTAGCTTAGGGTTAGGGTTACAGTTAGGGTTAGGGTTAGGGTATGGCTTAGGGTACGGGTTCGGGTACGGGTTCGGGTACGGCGTAGGGTATGGGTTAGGGTTAGGGTTAGGGTTAGTTTGAGGGTTAGGGCTCGGTTTAGGGTACGGGTTAGGATTAGGGTACGTGTTAGGGTTAGGGTAGGGGTTAGGGTTAGGGTACGCGTTAGGGTTAGGGTAGTTATTAAACCTATCCCACTCTCTAGATACCCCTTAGCACGTTAAGGAATATTATTTGGGGGTCCAGCCATGGAGAAGAGTTTAGACACTAGGAGAAGATAAGGAACACACCCATTATCAAGAAATCACATTAGGATTCTCTTTTTAACCTGTTCCTTAAAACACTAGTGCTTAGGAAATCTATTGGAGGCAGAAGCAGTCAAGGGTAGCTTAGGGTTAGGGTTAGGGTTAGGGTACGGCTTAGGGTACGGGTTCGGGTACGGGTTCGGGTACGGGTTCGGGTATGGCATAGGGTATGGGTTAGGTTTAGGGTTAGGGTTAGTTTGAGGGTTAGGGCTCGGTTTAGGTTACGGGTTAGGATTAGGGTACGTGTTAGGGTTAGGGTAGGGGTTAGGGTTAGGGTACGCGTTAGGGTTAGGGTAGTTATTAAACCTATCCCACTCTCTAGATACCCCTTAGCACGTCAAGGAATATTATTTGGGTGTCCAGCCAAGGAGAAGAGTTTAGACACTAGGAGAAGATAAGGAACACACCCATTATCAAGAAATCACATTAGGATTCTCTTTTTAACCTGTTCCTTAAAACACTAGTGCTTAGGAAATCTATTGGAGGCAGAAGCAGTCAAGGGTAGCTTAGGGTTAGGGTTAGGTTTAGGGTTAGGGTTAGGGTTAGGGTTAGGGTTAGGGTTATTGTTAGGATATGGCTTAGGGTACGGGTTCGGGTACGGCATAGGGTATGGGTTAGGGTTAGGGTTAGGGTTAGTTTGAGGGTTAGGGCTCGGTTTAGGGTACGGGTTAGGAGTAGGGTACGTGTTAGGGTTAGGGTAGGGGTTAGGGTTAGGGTACGCGTTAGGGTTAGGGTAGTTATTAAACCTATCCCACTCCCTAGATACCCCTTAGCACGTCAAGGAATATTATTTGGGGGTCCAGCCATGGAGAAGAGTTTAGACAGTAGGAGAAGATAAGGAACACACCCATTATCAAGAAATCACATTAGGATTCTCTTTTTAACCTGTTCCTTAAAACACTAGTGCTTAGGAAATCTATTGGAGGCAAAGCAGTCAAGGGTAGCTTAGGGTTAGGGTTAGGGTTAGGGTTAGGGTTAGGGTACGGCTTAGGGTACGGGTTCGGGTACGGGTTCGTGTACGATGTAGGGTATGGGTTAGGGTTAGGGTTAGGGTTAGTTTGAAGGTTAGGGCTCGGTTTAGGGTACGGGTTAGGAGTAGGGTTCGCGTTAGGGTTAGGATAGGGGTTAGGGTTAGGGTACGCGTTAGGGTTAGGGTAGTTATTAAACCTATCCCACTCTCTAGATACCCCTTAGCACGTCAAGGAATATTATTTGGGGGTCCAGCCATGGAGAAGAGTTTAGACACTAGGAGAAGATAAGGAACACACCCATTATCAAGAAATCACATTAGGATTCTCTTTTTAACCTGTTCCTTAAAACACTAGTGCTTAGGAAATCTATTGGAGGCAGAAGCAGTCAAGGGTAGCTTAGGGTTAGGGTTAGGGTTAGGGCTAGGGTTAGGACACGGCTTAGGGTACGGGTTCGGGTACGGGTTCGTGTACGGCGTAGGGTATGGGTTTGGGTAAGGGTTAGGATTAGTTTGAAGGTTAGGGCTCGGTTTAAGGTACGGGTTAGGATTAGGGTTCGTGTTAGGGTTAGGGTAGGGGTTAGGGTTAGGGTACGCGTTAGGGTTAGGGTAGTTATTAAACCTATCCCACTCTCTAGATACCCCTTAGCACGTCAAGGTATATTATTTGGGGGTCCAGCCATGGAGAAGAGTTTAGACACTAGGAGAAGATAAGGAACACACCCATTATCCTGAAATCACATTAGGATTCTCTTTTTAACCTGTTCCTTAATACACTAGTGCTTAGGAAATCTATTGGAGGCAGAAGCAGTCAAGGGTAGCTTAGGGTTAGGGTTACGGTGAGGGTTAGGGTTAGGGTATGGCTTAGGGTACGGGTTCGGGTACGGGTTCGGGTATGGCGTAGGGTATGGGTTAGGTTTAGGGTTAGGGTTAGTTTGAGGGTTAGGGCTCGGTTTAGGTTACGGGTTAGGATTAGGGTACATGTTAGGGTTAGGGTAGGGGTTAGGGTTAGGGTACGCGTTAGGGTTAGGGTAGTTATTAAACCTATCCCACTCTCTAGATACCCCTTAGCACGTCAAGGAATATTATTTGGGGGTCCAGCCATGGAGAAGAATTTAGACACTAGGAGAAGATAAGGAACACACCCATTATCAAGAAATCACATTAGGATTCTCTTTTTAACCTGTTCCTTAAAACACTAGTGCTTAGGAAATCTATTGGAGGCAGAAGCAGTCAAGGGTAGCTTAGGGTTAGGGTTAGGGTTAGGGCTAGGGTTAGGACACGGCTTAGGGTACGGGTTCGGGTACGGGTTCGTGTACGGCGTAGGGTATGGGTTAGGGTTAGGGTTAGGGTTAGTTTGAAGGTTAGGGCTCGGTTTAGGGTACGGGTTAGGATTAGGGTTTGTGTTAGGGTTAGGGTAGGGGTTAGGGTTAGGGTACGCGTTAGGGTTAGGGTAGTTATTAAACCTATCCCACTCCCTAGATACCCCTTAGCACGTCAAGGAATATTATTTGGGGGTCCAGCCATGGAGAAGAGTTTAGACAGTAGGAGAAGATAAGGAACACACCCATTATCCTGAAATCACATTAGGATTCTCTTTTTAACCTGTTCCTTAATACACTAGTGCTTAGGAAATCTATTGGAGGCAGAAGCAGTCAAGGGTAGCTTAGGGTTAGGTTAGGTTTAGGGTTAGGGTTAGGGTTAGGGTTAGGGTTAGGGTACGGCTTAGTGTACGGGTTCGGGTACGGGTTCGGGTATGGCGTAGGGTATGGGTTAGGGTTAGGGTTAGGGTTAGTTTGAGGGTTAGGGCTCGGTTTAGATTACGGGTTAGGATTAGGGTACGTCTTAGGGTTAGGGTAGCGGTTAGGGTTAGGGTACGCGTTAGGGTTAGGGTAGTTATTAAACCTATCCCACTCTCTAGATAACCCTTAGCACGTCAAGGAATATTATTTGGGGGTCCAGCCATGGAGAAGAGTTTAGACACTAGGAGAAGATAAGGAACACACCCATTATCAAGAAATCACATTAGGATTCTCTTTTTAACCTGTTCCTTAAAACACTAGTGCTTAGGAAATCTATTGGAGGCAGAAGCAGTCAAGGGTAGCTTAGGGTTAGGGTTAGGGTTAGGGTTAGGTTTAGGGTACGGCTTAGGGTACGGGTTCGGGTACGGGTTCGGGTACGGGTTCGGGTAAGGCGTAGGGTATGGGTTAGGGTTAGGGTTAGGGTTAGTTTGAGGGTTAGGGCTCGGTTTAGTATACGGGTTAGGATTAGTGTACGTGTTAGGGTTAGGGTAGAGGTTAGGGTTAGGGTATGCGTTAGGGTTAGGGTAGTTATTAAACCTATCCCACTCTCTAGATACCCCTTAGCACGTCAAGGAATATTATTTGGGGGTCCAGCCATGGAGAAGAGTTTAGACACTAGGAGAAGATAAGGAACACACCCATTATCAAGAAATCACATTAGGATTCTCTTTTTAACCTGTTCCTTAAAACACTAGTGCTTAGGAAATCTATTGGAGGCAGAATTAGTCAAGGGTAGCTTAGGGTTAGGGTTAGGGTTATTGTTAGGGTAAGGCTTAGGGTACGGGTTCGGGTACGGCATAGGGTATGGGTTAGGGTTAGGGTTAGGGTTAGTTTGAGGGTTAGGGCTCGGTTTAGGGTACGGGTTAGGAATAGGGTACGTGTTAGGGTTAGGCTAGGGGTTAGGGTTAGGGTACGCGTTAGGGTTAGGGTAGTTATTAAACCTATCCCACTCTCTAGATAACCCTTAGCACGTCAAGGAATATTATTTGGGGGTCCAGCCATGGAGAAGAGTTTAGACACTAGGAGAAGATAAGGAACACACCCATTATCAAGAAATCGCATTAGGATTCTCTTTTTAACCTGTTCCTTAAAACACTAGTGCTTAGGAAATCTATTGCAGGCAGAAGCAGTCAAGGGTAGCTTAGGGTTAGGGTTTGGGTTAGGGTACGGCTTAGGGTACGGGTTCGGGTACGGGTTCGTGTACGGGTTTGGGTATGGCGTAGGATATGGGTTAGGGTTAGGGTTAGGGTTAGTTTGAGGGTTAGGGCTCGGTTTAGGGTACGGGTTAGTATTAGGGTACGTGTTAGGGTTAGGGTTGGGGTTAGGGTTAGGGTACGCGTTAGGGTTAGGGTAGTTATTAAACCTATCCCACTCTCTAGATACCCCTTAGCACGTCAAGGAATATTATTTGGGGGTCCAGCCATGGAGAAGAGTTTAGACACTAGGAGAAGATAAGGAACACACCCATTATCAAGAAATCACATTAGGATTCTCTTTTTAACCTGTTCCTTAAAACACTAGTGCTTAGGAAATCTATTGGAGGCAGAAGCTGTCAAGGGTAGCTTAGGGTTAGGGTTAGGGTTAGGGTTAGGTTTAGCTTTAGGGTACGGCTTAGGGTACGGGTTCGGGTACGGGTTCGGGTACGGCGTAGGGTATGGGTTAGGGTTAGGGTTAGGGTTAGTTTGAGGGTTAGGGCTCGGTTTAGGTTACGGGTTAGGATTAGGGTACGTGTTAGGGTTAGGGTACGCGTTAGGGTTAGGGTAGTTATTAAACCTATCCCACTCTCTAGATACCCCTTAGCACGTCAAGGAATATTATTTGGGTGTCCAGACATGGAGAAGAATTTAGACACTACGAGAAGATAAGGAACACACACATTATCAAGAAATCACATTAGGATTCTCTTTTTAACCTGTTCCTTAAAACAGTAGTGCTTAGGAAATCTATTGGAGGAAGAAGCAGTCAAGGGTAGCTTAGGGTTAGGGTTAGGGTTAGGGTTAGGGTACGGGTTCGGGTACGGTTTCGTGTACGGCGTAGGGTATGGGTTAGGGTTAGGGTTAGGGTTAGTTTGAAGGTTAGGGCTCGGTTTAGGGTACGGGTTAGGATTAGGGTTCGTGTTAGGGTTAGGGTAGGGGTTAGGGTTAGGGTACGCGTTAGGGTTAGGGTAGTTATTAAACCTATCCCACTCCCTAGATACCCCTTAGCACGTCAAGGAATATTATTTGGGGGTCCAGCCATGGAGAAGAGTTTAGACAGTAGGAGAAGATAAGGAACACACGCATTATCAAGAAATCACATTAGGATTCTCTTTTTAACCTGTTCCTTAAAACACTAGTGCTTAGGAAATCTATTGGAGGCAAAGCAGTCAAGGGTAGCTTAGGGTTAGGGTTAGGGTTAGGGTTAGGGTTAGGGTACGGCTTAGGGTACGGGTTCGGGTACGGGTTCGTGTACGCTGTAGGGTATGGGTTAGGGTTAGGGTTAGGGTTAGTTTGAAGGTTAGGGCTCGGTTTAGGGTACGGGTTAGGATTAGGGTACGTGTTAGGGTTAGGGTAGGGGTTAGGGTTAGGGTACGCGTTAGGGTTAGGGTAGTTATTAAACCTATCCCACTCTCTAGATACCCCTTAGCACGTCAAGGAATATTATTTGGGTGTCCAGCCATGGAGAAGAGTTTAGACACTAGGAGAAGATAAGGAACACACCCATTATCAAGAAATCACATTAGGATTCTCTTTTTAACCTGTTCCTTAAAACACTAGTGCTTAGGAAATCTATTGGAGGCAGAAGCAGTCAAGGGTAGCTTAGGGTTAGGGTTAGGGTTAGGGTTAGGTTTAGGGTACGGCTTAGGGTACGGGTTCGGGTACGGGTTCGTGTACGGCGTAGGGTATGGGTTAGGGTTAGGGTTAGGGTTAGTTTGAAGGTTAGGGCTCGGTTTAGGGTACGGGTTAGGATTAGGGTTCGTGTTAGGGTTAGGGTAGGGGTTAGGGTTAGGGAACGCGTTAGGGTTAGGGTAGTTATTAAAGCTATCCCACTCTCTAGATACCTCTTAGCACGTCAAGGAATATTATTTGGGTGTCCAGCCATGGAGAAGAGTTTAGACACTAGGGGAAGATAAGGAACACACCCATTATCCTGAAATCACATTAGGATTCTCTTTTTAACCTGTTCCTTAATACACTAGTGCTTAGGAAATCTATTGGAGGCAGAAGCAGTCAAGGGTAGCTTAGGGTTAGGGTTAGGGTTAGGGTTAGGGTTAGGGTACGGCTTAGGGTACGGGTTCGGGTACGGGTTCGGGTACGGCGTAGGGTATGGGTTAGGTTTAGTGTTAGGGTTAGTTTGAGGGTTTGGGCTCGGTTTAGGGTACGGGTTAGGATTAGTGTACGTGTTAGCATTAGGGTAGAGGTTAGGGTTAGGGTACGCGTTAGGGTTAGGGTAGTTATTAAACCCATCCCACTCTCTAGATACCCCTTAGCACGTCAAGGAATATTATTTGGGGGTCCAGCCTTGGAGAAGAGTTTAGACACTAGGAGAAGATAAGGAACACACCCATTATCCTGAAATCACATTAGGATTCTCTTTTTAACCTGTTCCTTAAAACACTAGTGCTTAGGAAATCTATTGGAGGCAGAAGCAGTCAAGGGTAGCTTAGGGTTAGTGTTAGGGTTAAGGTACGGCTTAGGGTACGGGTTCGGGTACGGGTTCGTGTACGGCGTAGGGTATGGGGTAGGGTTAGGGATAGTTTGAGGGTTAGGGCTCGGTTTAGGGTACGGTTTAGGATTAGGGTACGTGTTAGGGTTAGGGTACGCGTTAGGGTTAGTGTAGTTATTAAACCTATCCCACTCTCTAGATACCCCTTAGCACGTCAAGGAATATTATTTGGGGGTCCAGCCATGGAGAAGAGTTTAGACACTAGGAGAAGATAAGGAACACACCCATTATCAAGAAATCACATTAGGATTCTCTTTTTAACCTGTTCCTTAAAACACTAGTGCTTAGGAAATCTATTGGAGGCAGAAGCAGTCAAGGGTAGCTTAGGGTTAGGGTTAGGGTTAGGGCTAGGGTTAGGACACGGCTTAGGGTACGGGTTCGGGTACGGGTTCGTGTACGGAGTAGGGTATGTGTTTGGGTTAGTGTTAGGGTTAGTTTGAAGGTTAGGGCTCGGGTTAGGGTACGGGTTAGGATTAGGGTTCGTGTTAGGGTTAGGGTAGGGGTTAGGGTTAGGGTACGCGTTAAGGTTAGGGTAGTTATTAAACCTATCCCACTCTCTAGATACCCCTTAGCACGTCAAGGAATATTATTTGGGGGTCCAGCCATGGAGAAGAGTTTAGACACTAGGAGAATATAAAGAACACACCCATTATCCTGAAATCACATTACGATTCTCTTTTTAACCTGTTCCTTAATACACTAGTGCTTAGGAAATCTATTGGAGGCAGAAGCAGTCAAGGGTAGCTTAGGGTTAGGGTTACAGTTAGGGTTAGGGTTAGGGTATGGCTTAGGGTACGGGTTCGGGTACGGGTTCGGGTACGGCGTAGGGTATGGGTTAGGGTTAGGGTTAGGGTTAGTTTGAGGGTTAGGGCTCGGTTTAGGGTACGGGTTAGGATTAGGGTACGTGTTAGGGTTAGGGTAGGGGTTAGGGTTAGGGTACGCGTTAGGGTTAGGGTAGTTATTAAACCTATCCCACTCTCTAGATACCCCTTAGCACGTTAAGGAATATTATTTGGGGGTCCAGCCATGGAGAAGAGTTTAGACACTAGGAGAAGATAAGGAACACACCCATTATCAAGAAATCACATTAGGATTCTCTTTTTAACCTGTTCCTTAAAACACTAGTGCTTAGGAAATCTATTGGAGGCAGAAGCAGTCAAGGGTAGCTTAGGGTTAGGGTTAGGGTTAGGGTACGGCTTAGGGTACGGGTTCGGGTACGGGTTCGGGTACGGGTTCGGGTACGGCATAGGGTATGGGTTAGGTTTAGGGTTAGGGTTAATTTGAGGGTTAGGGCTCGGTTTAGGTTACGGGTTAGGATTAGGGTACGTGTTAGGGTTAGGGTAGGGGTTAGGGTTAGGGTACGCGTTAGGGTTAGGGTAGTTATTAAACCTATCCCACTCTCTAGATACCCCTTAGCACGTCAAGGAATATTATTTGGGTGTCCAGCCAAGGAGAAGAGTTTAGACACTAGGAGAAGATAAGGAACACACCCATTATCAAGAAATCACATTAGGATTCTCTTTTTAACCTGTTCCTTAAAACACTAGTGCTTAGGAAATCTATTGGAGGCAGAAGCAGTCAAGGGTAGCTTAGGGTTAGGGTTAGGTTTAGGGTTAGGGTTAGGGTTAGGGTACGGCTTAGGGTACGGTTTCAGGTACGGGTTCGTGTACGGCGTAGGGTATGGGTTAGGGTTAGGGTTAGTTTGAAGGTTAGGGCTCGGTTTAGGGTACGGTTTAGGATTAGGGTTCGTGTTAGGGTTAGGGTACGCGTTAGGGTTAGGGTAGTTATTAAACCTATCCCACTCTCTAGATACCCCTTAGCACGTCAAGGAATATTATTTGGGGGTCCAGCCATGGAGAAGAGTTTAGACACTAGGAGAAGATAAGGAACACACCCATTATCAAGAAATCACATTAGGATTCTCTTTTTAACCTGTTCCTTAAAACACTAGTGCTTAGGAAATCTATTGGAGGCAGAAGCAGTCAAGGGTAGCTTAGGGTTAGGGTTAGGGTTAGGGCTAGGGTTAGGACACGGCTTAGGGTACGGGTTCGGGTACGGGTTCGTGTACGGCGTAGGGTATGGGTTAGGGTTAGGGTTAGGGTTAGTTTGAAGGTTAGGGCTCGGTTTAGGGTACGGGTTAGGATTAGGGTTTGTGTTAGGGTTAGGGTAGGGGTTAGGGTTAGGGTACGCGTTAGGGTTAGGGTAGTTATTAAACCTATCCCACTCCCTAGATACCCCTTAGCACGTCAAGGAATATTATTTGGGGGTCCAGCCATGGAGAAGAGTTTAGACAGTAGGAGAAGATAAGGAACACACCCATTATCCTGAAATCACATGAGGATTCTCTTTTTAACCTGTTCCTTAATACACTAGTGCTTAGGAAATCTATTGGAGGCAGAAGCAGTCAAGGGTAGCTTAGGGTTAGGTTAGGTTTAGGGTTAGGGTTAGGGTTAGGGTTAGGGTTAGGGTACGGCTTAGTGTACGGGTTCGGGTACGGGTTCGGGTATGGCGTAGGGTATGGGTTAGGGTTAGGGTTAGGGTTAGTTTGAGGGTTAGGGCTCGGTTTAGATTACGGGTTAGGATTAGGGTACGTGTTAGGGTTAGGGTAGGGGTTAGGGTTAGGGTACGCGTTAGGGTTAGGGTAGTTATTAAACCTATCCCACTCTCTAGATACCCCTTAGCACGTCAAGGAATATTATTTGGGGGTCCAGCCATGGAGAAGAGTTTAGACACTAGGAGAAGATAAGGAACACACCCATTATCAAGAAATCACATTAGGATTCTCTTTTTAACCTGTTCCTTAAAACACTAGTGCTTAGGAAATCTATTGGAGGCAGAAGCAGTCAAGGGTAGCTTAGGGTTAGGGTTAGGGTTAGGGTTAGGGTACGGCTTAGGGTACGGGTTCGGGTACGGGTTCGTGTACGGCGTAGGGTATGGGTTAGGGTTAGGGTTAGGGTTAGTTTGAAGGTTAGGGCTCGGTTTAGGGTACGGGTTAGGATTAGGGTTCGTGTTAGGGTTAGGGTAGGGGTTAGGGTTAGGGTACGCGTTAGGGTTAGGGTAGTTATTAAACCTATCCCACTCCCTAGATACCCCTTAGCACGTCAAGGAATATTATTTGGGGGTCCAGCCATGGAGAAGAGTTTAGACAGTAGGAGAAGATAAGGAACACACCCATTATCCTGAAATCACATTAGGATTCTCTTTTTAACCTGTTCCTTAATACACTAGTGCTTAGGAAATCTATTGGAGGCAGAAGCAGTCAAGGGTAGCTTAGGGTTAGGGTTAGGGTTAGGGTTAGGGTTAGCTTTAGGGTACGGCTTAGGGTACGGGTTCGGGTACTGGTTCGGGTACGGCGTAGGGTATGGGTTAGGGTTAGGGTTAGGGTTAGTTTGAGGGTTAGGGCTCGGTTTAGGGTACGGGTTAGGATTAGGGTACGTGTTAGGGTTAGGGTACGCGTTAGGGTTAGGGTAGTTATTAAACCTATCCCACTCTCTAGATACCCCTTAGCACGTCAAGGAATATTATTTGGGGGTCCAGCCATGGAGAAGAGTTTAGACACTAGGAGAAGATAAGGAACACACCCATTATCAAGAAATCACATTAGGATTCTCTTTTTAACCTGTTCCTTAAAACACTAGTGCTTAGGAAATCTATTGGAGGCAGAAGCAGTCAAGGGTAGCTTAGGGTTAGGGTTAGGGTTAGGGTACGGCTTAGGGTACGGGTTCGGGTACGGGTTCGGGTACGGGTTCGGGTACGGCATAGGGTATGGGTTAGGTTTAGGGTTAGGGTTAGTTTGAGGGTTAGGGCTCGGTTTAGGTTACGGGTTAGGATTAGGGTACGTGTTAGGGTTAGGGTAGGGGTTAGGGTTAGGGTACGCGTTAGGGTTAGGGTAGTTATTAAACCTATCCCACTCTCTAGATACCCCTTAGCACGTCAAGGAATATTATTTGGGTGTCCAGCCAAGGAGAAGAGTTTAGACACTAGGAGAAGATAAGGAACACACCCATTATCAAGAAATCACATTAGGATTCTCTTTTTAACCTGTTCCTTAAAACACTAGTGCTTAGGAAATCTATTGGAGGCAGAAGCAGTCAAGGGTAGCTTAGGGTTAGGGTTAGGTTTAGGGTTAGGGTTAGGGTTAGGGTACGGCTTAGGGTACGGTTTCAGGTAAGGGTTCGTGTACGGCGTAGGGTATGGGTTAGGGTTAGGGTTAGTTTGAAGGTTAGGGCTCGGTTTAGGGTACGGTTTAGGATTAGGGTTCGTGTTAGGGTTAGGGTACGCGTTAGGGTTAGGGTAGTTATTAAACCTATCCCACTCTCTAGATAACCCTTAGCACGTCAAGGAATATTATTTGGGGGTCCAGCCATGGAGAAGAGTTTAGACACTAGGAGAAGATAAGGAACACACCCATTATCAAGAAATCGCATTAGGATTCTCTTTTTAACCTGTTCCTTAAAACACTAGTGCTTAGGAAATCTATTGCAGGCAGAAGCAGTCAAGGGTAGCTTAGGGTTAGGGTTTGGGTTAGGGTACGGCTTAGGGTACGGGTTCGGGTACGGGTTCGTGTACGGGTTTGGGTATGGCGTAGGATATGGGTTAGGGTTAGGGTTAGGGTTAGTTTGAGGGTTAGGGCTCGGTTTAGGGTACGGGTTAGTATTAGGGTACGTGTTAGGGTTAGGGTTGGGGTTAGGGTTAGGGTACGCGTTAGGGTTAGGGTAGTTATTAAACCTATCCCACTCTCTAGATACCCCTTAGCACGTCAAGGAATATTATTTGGGGGTCCAGCCATGGAGAAGAGTTTAGACACTAGGAGAAGATAAGGAACACACCCATTATCAAGAAATCACATTAGGATTCTCTTTTTAACCTGTTCCTTAAAACACTAGTGCTTAGGAAATCTATTGGAGGCAGAAGCTGTCAAGGGTAGCTTAGGGTTAGGGTTAGGGTTAGGGTTAGGTTTAGCTTTAGGGTACGGCTTAGGGTACGGGTTCGGGTACGGGTTCGGGTACGGCGTAGGGTATGGGTTAGGGTTAGGGTTAGGGTTAGTTTGAGGGTTAGGGCTCGGTTTAGGTTACGGGTTAGGATTAGGGTACGTGTTAGGGTTAGGGTACGCGTTAGGGTTAGGGTAGTTATTAAACCTATCCCACTCTCTAGATACCCCTTAGCACGTCAAGGAATATTATTTGGGTGTCCAGACATGGAGAAGAATTTAGACACTACGAGAAGATAAGGAACACACCCATTATCCTGAAATCACATTAGGATTCTCTTTTTAACCTGTTCCTTAAAACACTAGTGCTTAGGAAATCTATTGGAGGCAGAAGCAGTCAAGGGTAGCTTAGGGTTAGTGTTAGGGTTAAGGTACGGCTTAGGGTACGGGTTCGGGTACGGGTTCGTGTACGGCGTAGGGTATGGGGTAGGGTTAGGGATAGTTTGAGGGTTAGGGCTCGGTTTAGGGTACGGTTTAGGATTAGGGTACGTGTTAGGGTTAGGGTACGCGTTAGGGTTAGTGTAGTTATTAAACCTATCCCACTCTCTAGATACCCCTTAGCACGTCAAGGAATATTATTTGGGGGTCCAGCCATGGAGAAGAGTTTAGACACTAGGAGAAGATAAGGAACACACCCATTATCAAGAAATCACATTAGGATTCTCTTTTTAACCTGTTCCTTAAAACACTAGTGCTTAGGAAATCTATTGGAGGCAGAAGCAGTCAAGGGTAGCTTAGGGTTAGGGTTAGGGTTAGGGCTAGGGTTAGGACACGGCTTAGGGTACGGGTTCGGGTACGGGTTCGTGTACGGAGTAGGGTATGTGTTTGGGTTAGTGTTAGGGTTAGTTTGAAGGTTAGGGCTCGGGTTAGGGTACGGGTTAGGATTAGGGTTCGTGTTAGGGTTAGGGTAGGGGTTAGGGTTAGGGTACGCGTTAAGGTTAGGGTAGTTATTAAACCTATCCCACTCTCTAGATACCCCTTAGCACGTCAAGGAATATTATTTGGGGGTCCAGCCATGGAGAAGAGTTTAGACACTAGGAGAATATAAAGAACACACCCATTATCCTGAAATCACATTACGATTCTCTTTTTAACCTGTTCCTTAATACACTAGTGCTTAGGAAATCTATTGGAGGCAGAAGCAGTCAAGGGTAGCTTAGGGTTAGGGTTACAGTTAGGGTTAGGGTTAGGGTATGGCTTAGGGTACGGGTTCGGGTACGGGTTCGGGTACGGCGTAGGGTATGGGTTAGGGTTAGGGTTAGGGTTAGTTTGAGGGTTAGGGCTCGGTTAGGGTTAGGGTTAGGGTTAGGGTTAGGGTTAGGGTTAGGGTTAGGGTTAGGGTTAGGGTTAGGGTAGTTATTAAACATATCCCACACTCTAGATACCCCTTAGCACGTCAAGGAATATTATTTGGCGGTCCAGCCATGGAGAAGAGTTTAGACACTAGGAGAAGATAAGGAACACACCCATTATCAAGAAATCACATTAGGATTCTCTTTTTAACCTGTTCCTTAAAACACTAGTGCTTAGGAAATCTATTGGAGGCAGAAGCAGTCAAGGGTAGCTTAGGGTTAGGGTTAGGGTTAGGGTACGGCTTAGGGTACGGGTTCGGGTACGGGTTCGGGTACGGGTTCGGGTACGGCATAGGGTATGGGTTAGGTTTAGGGTTAGGGTTAGTTTGAGGGTTAGGGCTCGGTTTAGGTTACGGGTTAGGATTAGGGTACGTGTTAGGGTTAGGGTAGGGGTTAGGGTTAGGGTACGCGTTAGGGTTAGGGTAGTTATTAAACCTATCCCACTCTCTAGATACCCCTTAGCACGTCAAGGAATATTATTTGGGTGTCCAGCCAAGGAGAAGAGTTTAGACACTAGGAGAAGATAAGGAACACACCCATTATCAAGAAATCACATTAGGATTCTCTTTTTAACCTGTTCCTTAAAACACTAGTGCTTAGGAAATCTATTGGAGGCAGAAGCAGTCAAGGGTAGCTTAGGGTTAGGGTTAGGTTTAGGGTTAGGGTTAGGGTTAGGGTACGGCTTAGGGTACGGTTTCAGGTACGGGTTCGTGTACGGCGTAGGGTATGGGTTAGGGTTGGGGTTAGTTTGAAGGTTAGGGCTCGGTTTAGGGTACGGTTTAGGATTAGGGTTCGTGTTAGGGTTAGGGTACGCGTTAGGGTTAGGGTAGTTATTAAACCTATCCCACTCTCTAGATACCCCTTAGCACGTCAAGGAATATTATTTGGGGGTCCAGCCATGGAGAAGAGTTTAGACACTAGGAGAAGATAAGGAACACACCCATTATCAAGAAATCACATTAGGATTCTCTTTTTAACCTGTTCCTTAAAACACTAGTGCTTAGGAAATCTATTGGAGGCAGAAGCAGTCAAGGGTTGCTTAGGGTTAGGGTTAGGGTTAGGGCTAGGGTTAGGACACGGCTTAGGGTACGGGTTCGGGTACGGGTTCGTGTACGGCGTAGGGTATGGGTTAGGGTTAGGGTTAGGGTTAGTTTGAAGGTTAGGGCTCGGTTTAGGGTACGGGTTAGGATTAGGGTTTGTGTTAGGGTTAGGGTAGGGGTTAGGGTTAGGGTACGCGTTAGGGTTAGGGTAGTTATTAAACCTATCCCACTCCCTAGATACCCCTTAGCACGTCAAGGAATATTATTTGGGGGTCCAGCCATGGAGAAGAGTTTAGACAGTAGGAGAAGATAAGGAACACACCCATTATCCTGAAATCACATTAGGATTCTCTTTTTAACCTGTTCCTTAATACACTAGTGCTTAGGAAATCTATTGGAGGCAGAAGCAGTCAAGGGTAGCTTAGGGTTAGGTTAGGTTTAGGGTTAGGGTTAGGGTTAGGGTTAGGGTTAGGGTACGGCTTAGTGTACGGGTTCGGGTACGGGTTCGGGTATGGCGTAGGGTATGGGTTAGGGTTAGGGTTAGGGTTAGTTTGAGGGTTAGGGCTCGGTTTAGATTACGGGATAGGATTAGGGTACGTGTTAGGGTTAGGGTAGGGGTTAGGGTTAGGGTACGCGTTAGGGTTAGGGTAGTTATTAAACCTATCCCACTCTCTAGATACCCCTTAGCACGTCAAGGAATATTATTTGGGGGTCCAGCCATGGAGAAGAGTTTAGACACTAGGAGAAGATAAGGAACACACCCATTATCAAGAAATCACATTAGGATTCTCTTTTTAACCTGTTCCTTAAAACACTAGTGCTTAGGAAATCTATTGGAGGCAGAAGCACTCAAGGGTAGCTTAGGGTTAGGGTTAGGGTTAGGGTTAGGGTACGGCTTAGGGTACGGGTTCGGGTACGGGTTCGTGTACGGCGTAGGGTATGGGTTAGGGTTAGGGTTAGGGTTAGTTTGAAGGTTAGGGCTCGGTTTAGGGTACGGGTTAGGATTAGGGTTCGTGTTAGGGTTAGGGTAGGGGTTAGGGTTAGGGTACGCGTTAGGGTTAGGGTAGTTATTAAACCTATCCCACTCCCTAGATACCCCTTAGCACGTCAAGGAATATTATTTGGGGGTCCAGCCATGGAGAAGAGTTTAGACAGTAGGAGAAGATAAGGAACACACCCATTATCCTGAAATCACATTAGGATTCTCTTTTTAACCTGTTCCTTAATACACTAGTGCTTAGGAAATCTATTGGAGGCAGAAGCAGTCAAGGGTAGCTTAGGGTTAGGGTTAGGGTTAGGGTTAGGGTTAGCTTTAGGGTACGGCTTAGGGTACGGGTTCGGGTACTGGTTCGGGTACGGCGTAGGGTATGGGTTAGGGTTAGGGTTAGGGTTAGTTTGAGGGTTAGGGCTCGGTTTAGGGTACGGGTTAGGATTAGGGTACGTGTTAGGGTTAGGGTACGCGTTAGGGTTAGGGTAGTTATTAAACCTATCCCACTCTCTAGATACCCCTTAGCACGTCAAGGAATATTATTTGGGGGTCCAGCCATGGAGAAGAGTTTAGACACTAGGAGAAGATAAGGAACACACCCATTATCAAGAAATCACATTAGGATTCTCTTTTTAACCTGTTCCTTAAAACACTAGTGCTTAGGAAATCTATTGGAGGCAGAAGCAGTCAAGGGTAGCTTAGGGTTAGGGTTAGGGTTAGGGTACGGCTTAGGGTACGGGTTCGGGTACGGGTTCGGGTACGGGTTCGGGTACGGCATAGGGTATGGGTTAGGTTTAGGGTTAGGGTTAGTTTGAGGGTTAGGGCTCGGTTTAGGTTACGGGTTAGGATTAGGGTACGTGTTAGGGTTAGGGTAGGGGTTAGGGTTAGGGTACGCGTTAGGGTTAGGGTAGTTATTAAACCTATCCCACTCTCTAGATACCCCTTAGCACGTCAAGGAATATTATTTGGGTGTCCAGCCAAGGAGAAGAGTTTAGACACTAGGAGAAGATAAGGAACACACCCATTATCAAGAAATCACATTAGGATTCTCTTTTTAACCTGTTCCTTAAAACACTAGTGCTTAGGAAATCTATTGGAGGCAGAAGCAGTCAAGGGTAGCTTAGGGTTAGGGTTAGGTTTAGGGTTAGGGTTAGGGTTAGGGTACGGCTTAGGGTACGGTTTCAGGTAAGGGTTCGTGTACGGCGTAGGGTATGGGTTAGGGTTAGGGTTAGTTTGAAGGTTAGGGCTCGGTTTAGGGTACGGTTTAGGATTAGGGTTCGTGTTAGGGTTAGGGTACGCGTTAGGGTTAGGGTAGTTATTAAACCTATCCCACTCTCTAGATACCCCTTAGCACGTCAAGGAATATTATTTGGGGGTCCAGCCATGGAGAAGAGTTTAGACACTAGGAGAAGATAAGGAACACACCCATTATCAAGAAATCACATTAGGATTCTCTTTTTAACCTGTTCCTTAATACACTAGTGCTTAGGAAATCTATTGGAGGCAGAAGCAGTCAAGGGTAGCTTAGGGTTAGGGTTAGGGTTAGGGTTAGGTTTAGGGTACGGCTTAGGGTACGGGTTCGGGTACGGGTTCGTGTACGCTGTAGCGTATGGGTTAGGGTTAGGGTTAGGGTTAGTTTGAAGGTTAGGGCTCGGTTTAGGGTACGGGTTAGGATTAGGGTTCGTGTTAGGGTTATGGTAGGGGTTAGGGTTAGGGTACGCGTTACGGTTAGGGTAGTTATTAAACCTATACCACTCTCTAGATACCCCTTAGCACGTCAAGGAATATTATTTGGGGGTCCAGCCATGGAGAAGAGTTTAGACACTAGGAGAAGATAAGGAACACACCCATTATCAAGAAATCACATTAGGATTCTCTTTTTAACCTGTTCCTTAAAACACTAGTGCTTAGGAAATCTATTGGAGGCAGAAGCAGTCAAGGGTAGCTTAGGGTTAGGGTTAGGGTTAGGGTACGGCTTAGGGTACGGGTTCGGGTACGGGTTCGGGTACGGATTCGGGTACGGCGTAGGGTATGGGTTAGGTTTAGGGTTAGGGTTAGTTTGAGGGTTAGGGCTCGGTTTAGGTTACGGGTTAGGATTAGGGTACGTGTTAGGGTTAGGGTAGGGGTTAGGGTTAGGGTACGCGTTAGGGTTAGGGTAGTTATTAAACCTATCCCACTCTCTAGATACCCCTTAGCACGTCAAGGAATATTATTTGGGGGTCCAGCCATGGAGAAGAGTTTAGACACTAGGAGAAGATAAGGAACACACCCATTATCAAGAAATCACATTAGGATTCTCTTTTTAACCTGTTCCTTAAAACACTAGTGCTTAGGAAATCTATTGGAGGCAGAAGCAGTCAAGGGTAGCTTAGGGTTAGGGTTAGGGTTAGGGTTAGGGTACGGCTTAGGGTACGGGTTCGGGTACGGGTTCGTGTACGGCGTAGGGTATGGGTTAGGGTTAGGGTTAGGGTTAGTTTGAAGGTTAGGGCTCGGTTTAGGGTACGGGTTAGGATTAGGGTTCGTGTTAGGGTTAGGGTAGGGGTTAGGGTTAGGGTACGCGTTAGGGTTAGGGTAGTTATTAAACCTATCCCACTCCCTAGATACCCCTTAGCACGTCAAGGAATATTATTTGGGGGTCCAGCCATGGAGAAGAGTTTAGACAGTAGGAGAAGATAAGGAACACACCCATTATCCTGAAATCACATTAGGATTCTCTTTTTAACCTGTTCCTTAATACACTAGTGCTTAGGAAATCTATTGGAGGCAGAAGCAGTCAAGGGTAGCTTAGGGTTAGGGTTAGGGTTAGGGTTAGGGTTAGCTTTAGGGTACGGCTTAGGGTACGGGTTCGGGTACTGGTTCGGGTACGGCGTAGGGTATGGGTTAGGGTTAGGGTTAGGGTTAGTTTGAGGGTTAGGGCTCGGTTTAGGGTACGGGTTAGGATTAGGGTACGTGTTAGGGTTAGGGTACGCGTTAGGGTTAGGGTAGTTATTAAACCTATCCCACTCTCTAGATACCCCTTAGCACGTCAAGGAATATTATTTGGGGGTCCAGCCATGGAGAAGAGTTTAGACACTAGGAGAAGATAAGGAACACACCCATTATCAAGAAATCACATTAGGATTCTCTTTTTAACCTGTTCCTTAAAACACTAGTGCTTAGGAAATCTATTGGAGGCAGAAGCAGTCAAGGGTAGCTTAGGGTTAGGGTTAGGGTTAGGGTACGGCTTAGGGTACGGGTTCGGGTAGGGTTCGGGTACGGGTTCGGGTACGGCATAGGGTATGGGTTAGGTTTAGGGTTAGGGTTAGTTTGAGGGTTAGGGCTCGGTTTAGGTTACGGGTTAGGATTAGGGTACGTGTTAGGGTTAGGGTAGAGGTTAGGGTTAGGGTACGCGTTAGGGTTAGGGTAGTTATTAAACCTATCCCACTCTCTAGATATCCCTTAGCACGTCAAGGAATATTATTTGGGTGTCCAGCCAAGGAGAAGAGTTTAGACACTAGGAGAAGATAAGGAACACACCCATTATCAAGAAATCACATTAGGATTCTCTTTTTAACCTGTTCCTTAAAACACTAGTGCTTAGGAAATCTATTGGAGGCAGAAGCAGTCAAGGGTAGCTTAGGGTTAGGGTTAGGGTTAGGGTTATGGTACGGCTTAGGGTACGGGTTCGGGTACGGGTTCGTGTACGGCGTAGGGTATGGGTTAGGGTTAGGGTTAGGGTTAGTTTGAAGGTTAGGGCTCGGTTTAGGGTACGGGTTAGGATTAGGGTTCGTGTTAGGGTTAGGGTAGGGGTTAGGGTTAGGGTACGCGTTAGGGTTAGGGTAGTTATTAAACCTATCCCACTCCCTAGATACCCCTTAGCACGTCAAGGAATATTATTTGGGGGTCCAGCCATGGAGAAGAGTTTAGACAGTAGGAGAAGATAAGGAACACACCCATTATCCTGAAATCACATTAGGATTCTCTTTTTAACCTGTTCCTTAATACACTAGTGCTTAGGAAATCTATTGGAGGCAGAAGCAGTCAAGGGTAGCTTAGGGTTAGGGTTAGGGTTAGGGTTAGGGTTAGCTTTAGGGTACGGCTTAGGGTACGGGTTCGGGTACTGGTTCGGGTACGGCGTAGGGTATGGGTTAGGGTTAGGGTTAGGGTTAGTTTGAGGGTTAGGGCTCGGTTTAGGGTACGGGTTAGGATTAGGGTACGTGTTAGGGTTAGGGTACGCGTTAGGGTTAGGGTAGTTATTAAACCTATCCCACTCTCTAGATACCCCTTAGCACGTCAAGGAATATTATTTGGGTGTCCAGCCATGGAGAAGAGTTTAGACACTAGGAGAAGATAAGGAACACACCCATTATCAAGAAATCACATTAGGATTCTCTTTTTAACCTGTTCCTTAAAACACTAGTGCTTAGGAAATCTATTGGAGGCAGAAGCAGTCAAGGGTAGCTTAGGGTTAGGGTTAGGTTTAGGGTTAGGGTTAGGGTTAGGGTACGGCTTAGGGTACGGTTTCAGGTACGGGTTCGTGTACGGCGTAGGGTATGGGTTAGGGTTAGGGTTAGTTTGAAAGTTAGGGCTCGGTTTAGGGTACGGGTTAGGATTAGGGTTCGTGTTAGGGTTATGGTAGGGGTTAGGGTTAGGGTACGCGTTAGGGTTAGGGTAGTTATTAAACCTATCCCACTCTCTAGATACCCCTTAGCACGTCAAGGAATATTATTTGGGGGTCCAGCCATGGAGAAGAGTTTAGACACTAGGAGAAGATAAGGAACACACCCATTATCAAGAAATCACATTAGGATTCTCTTTTTAACCTGTTCCTTAATACAATAGTGCTTAGGAAATCTATTGGAGGCAGAAGCAGTCAAGGGTAGCTTAGGGTTAGGGTTAGGGTTAGGGTTAGGTTTAGGGTACGGCTTAGGGTACGGGTTCGGGTACGGGTTCGTGTACGCTGTAGGGTATGTGTTAGGTTTAGGGTTAGGGTTAGTTTGAAGGTTAGGGTTAGGGTTAGGGTTAGGGTTAGGGTACGCGTTAGGGTTAGGGTAGATATTAAACCTATCCCACTCTCTAGATAACCCTTAGCACGTCAAGGAATATTATTTGGGGGTCCAGCCATGGAGAAGAGTTTAGACACTAGGAGAACATAAGGAACACACCCATTATCAAGAAATCGCATTAGGATTCTCTTTTTAACCTGTTCCTTAAAACACTAGTGCTTAGGAAATCTATTGGAGGCAGAAGCAGTCAAGGGTAGCTTAGGGTTAGGGTTTGGGTTAGGGTACGGCTTAGGGTACGGGTTCGGGTACGAGTTCGTGTACGGGTTTGGGTATGGCGTAGGATATGGGTTAGGGTTAGGGTTAGGGTTAGTTTGAGGGTTAGGGCTCGGTTTAGGGTACGGGTTAGGATTAGGGTACGTGTTAGGGTTAGGGTTGGGGTTAGGGTTAGGGTACGCGTTAGGGTTAGGGTAGTTATTAAACCTATCCCACTCTCTAGATACCCCTTAGCACGTCAAGGAATATTATTTGGGGGTCCAGCCATGGAGAAGAGTTTAGACACTAGGAGAAGATAAGGAACACACCCATTATCAAGAAATCACATTACGATTCTCTTTTTAACCTGTTCCTTAAAACACTAGTGCTTAGGAAATCTATTGGAGGCAGAAGCTGTGAAGGGTAGCTTAGGGTTAGGGTTAGGGTTAGGGTTAGGTTTAGCTTTAGGGTACGGCTTAGGGTACGGGTTCGGGTACGGGTTCGGGTACGGCGTAGGGTATGGGTTAGGGTTAGGGTTAGGGTTAGTTTGAGGGTTAGGGCTCGGTTTAGGGTACGGGTTAGGATTAGGGTACGTGTTAGGGTTAGGGTACGCGTTAGGGTTAGGGTAGTTATTAAACCTATCCCACTCTCTAGATACCCCTTAGCACGTCAAGGAATATTATTTGGGTGTCCAGACATGGAGAAGAATTTAGACACTACGAGAAGATAAGGAACACACCCATTATCAAGAAATCACATTAGGATTCTCTTTTTAACCTGTTCCTTAAAACAGTAGTGCTTAGGAAATCTATTGGAGGAAGAAGCAGTCAAGGGTAGCTTAGGGTTAGGGTTAGGGTTAGGGTTAGGGTACGGCTTAGGGTACGGGTTCGGGTACGGGTTCGTGTATGGCGTAGGGTATGGGTTAGGGTTAGGGTTAGGGTTAGTTTGAAGGTTAGGGCTCGGTTTAGGGTACGGGTTAGGATTAGGGTTCGTGTTAGGGTTAGGGTAGGGGTTAGGGTTAGGGTACGCGTTAGGGTTAGGGTAGTTATTAAACCTATCCCACTCCCTAGATACCCCTTAGCACGTCAAGGAATATTATTTGGGGGTCCAGCCATGGAGAAGAGTTTAGACAGTAGGAGAAGATAAGGAACACACCCATTATCCTGAAATCACATTAGGATTCTCTTTTTAACCTGTTCCTTAATACACTAGTGCTTAGGAAATCTATTGGAGGCAGAAGCAGTCAAGGGTACCTTAGGGTTAGGGTTAGGGTTAGGGTTAGGGTTAGCTTTAGGGTACGGCTTAGGGTACGGGTTCGGGTACTGGTTCGGGTACGGCGTAGGGTATGGGTTAGGGTTAGGGTTAGGGTTAGTTTGAGGGTTAGGGCTCGGTTTAGGGTACGGGTTAGGATTAGGGTACGTGTTAGGGTTAGGGTACGCGTTAGGGTTAGGGTAGTTATTAAACCTATCCCACTCTCTAGATACCCCTTAGCACGTCAAGGAATATTATTTGGGTGTCCAGCCATGGAGAAGAGTTTAGACACTAGGAGAAGATAAGGAACACACCCATTATCAAGAAATCACATTAGGATTCTCTTTTTAACCTGCTCCTTAAAACACTAGTGCTTAGGAAATCTATTGGAGGCAGAAGCAGTCAAGGGTAGCTTAGGGTTAGGGTTAGGTTTAGGGTTAGGGTTAGGGTTAGGGTACGGCTTAGGGTACGGTTTCAGGTACGGGTTCGTGTACGGCGTAGGGTATGGGTTAGGGTTAGGGTTAGTTTGAAAGTTAGGGCTCGGTTTAGGGTACGGGTTAGGATTAGGGTTCGTGTTAGGGTTATGGTAGGGGTTAGGGTTAGGGTACGCGTTAGGGTTAGGGTAGTTATTAAACCTATCCCACTCTCTAGATACCCCTTAGCACGTCAAGGAATATTATTTGGGGGTCCAGCCATGGAGAAGAGTTTAGACACTAGGAGAAGATAAGGAACACACCCATTATCAAGAAATCACATTAGGATTCTCTTTTTAACCTGTTCCTTAATACAATAGTGCTTAGGAAATCTATTGGAGGCAGAAGCAGTCAAGGGTAGCTTAGGGTTAGGGTTAGGGTTAGGGTTAGGTTTAGGGTACGGCTTAGGGTACGGGTTCGGGTACGGGTTCGTGTACGCTGTAGGGTATGGGTTAGGTTTAGGGTTAGGGTTAGTTTGAAGGTTAGGGCTCGGTTTAGGGTACGGGTTAGGATTAGGGTTCGTGTTAGGGTTAGGGTAGGGGTTAGGGTTAGGGTACGCGTTAGGGTTAGGGTAGTTATTAAACCTATCCCACTCTCTAGATACCCCTTAGCACGTCAAGGAATATTATTTGGGGGTCCAGCCATGGAGAAGAGTTTAGACACTAGGAGAAGATAAGGAACACACCCATTATCAAGAAATCACATTAGGATTCTCTTTTTAACCTGTTCCTTAAAACACTAGTGCTTAGGAAATCTATTGGAGGCAGAAGCAGTCAAGGGTAGCTTAGGGTTAGGGTTTGGGTTAGGGTACGGCTTAGGGTACGGGTTCGGGTACGGGTTCGGGTACGGGTTTGGGTATGGCGTAGGATATGGGTTAGGGTTAGGGTTAGGGTTAGTTTGAGGGTTAGGGCTCGGTTTAGGGTACGGGTTAGGATTAGGGTACGTGTTAGGGTTAGGGTATGGGTTAGGGTTAGGGTACGCGTTAGGGTTAGGGTAGTTATTAAACCTATCCCACTCCCTAGATACCCCTTAGCACGTCAAGGAATATTATTTGGGGGACCAGCCATGGAGAAGAGTTTAGACAGTAGGAGAAGATAAGGAACACACCCATTATCAAAAATCACATTAGGATTCTCTTTTTAACCTGTTCCTTAAAACACTAGTGCTTAGGAAATCTATTGGAGGCAGAAGCAGTCAAGGGTAGCTTAGGGTTAGGGTTAGGGTTAGGGTTAGGGTTAGGGTACGGGTTCGGGTACGGGTTCGTGTACGGCGTAGGTTATGGGTTAGGGTTAGGGTTAGTTTGAAGGTTAGGGCTCGGTTTAGGGTACGGGTTAGGATTAGGGTTCGTGTTAGGGTTAGGGTAGGGGTTAGGGTTAGGGTACGCGTTAGGTTTAGGGTAGTTATTAAACCTATCCCACTCTCTAGATACCCCTTAGCACGTCAAGGAATATTATTTGGGGGTCCAGCCATGGAGAAGAGTTTAGACACTAGGAGAAGATAAGGAACACACCCATTATCCTGAAATCACATTAGGATTCTCTTTTTAACCTGTTCCTTAATACACTAGTGCTTAGGAAATCTATTGGAGGCAGAAGCAGTCAAGGGTAGCTTAGGGTTAGGGTTACGGTTAGGGTTAGGGTTAGGGTTATTGTTAGGATATGGCTTAGGGTACGGGTTCGGGTACGGCATAGGGTATGGGTTAGGGTTAGGGTTAGGGTTAGTTTGAGGGTTAGGGCTCGGTTTAGGGTACGGGTTAGGAGTAGGGTACGTGTTAGGGTTAGGGTAGGGGTTAGGGTTAGGGTACGCGTTAGGGTTAGTGTAGTTATTAAACCTATCCCACTCCCTAGATACCCCTTAGCACGTCAAGGAATATTATTTGGTGGTCCAGCCATGGAGAAGAGTTTAGACAGTAGGAGAAGATAAGGAACACACCCATTATCAAGAAATCACATTAGGATTCTCTTTTTAACCTGTTCCTTAAAACACTAGTGCTTAGGAAATCTATTGGAGGCAAAGCAGTCAAGGGTAGCTTAGGGTTAGGGTTAGGGTTAGGGTTAGGGTTAGGGTACGGCTTAGGGTACGGGTTCGGGTACGGGTTCGTGTACGATGTAGGGTATGGGTTAGGGTTAGGGTTAGGGTTAGTTTGAAGGTTAGGGCTCGGTTTAGGGTACGGGTTAGGATTAGGGTTCGCGTTAGGGTTAGGATAGGGGTTAGGGTTAGGGTACGCGTTAGGGTTAGGGTAGTTATTAAACCTATCCCACTCTCTAGATACCCCTTAGCACGTCAAGGAATATTATTTGGGGGTCCAGCCATGGAGAAGAGTTTAGACACTAGGAGAAGATAAGGAACACACCCATTATCAAGAAATCACATTAGGATTCTCTTTTTAACCTGTTCCTTAAAACACTAGTGCTTAGGAAATCTATTGGAGGCAGAAGCAGTCAAGGGTAGCTTAGGGTTAGGGTTAGGTTTAGGGCTAGGGTTAGGACACGGCTTAGGGTACGGGTTCGGGTACGGGTTCGTGTACGGCGTAGGGTATGGGTTTGGGTAAGGGTTAGGATTTGTTTGAAGGTTAGGGCTCGGTTTAAGGTACGGGTTAGGATTAGGGTTCGTGTTAGGGTTAGGGTAGGGGTTAGGGTTAGGGTACGCGTTAGGGTTAGGGTAGTTATTAAACCTATCCCACTCTCTAGATACCCCTTAGCACGTCAAGGAATATTATTTGGGGGTCCAGCCATGGAGAAGAGTTTAGACACTAGGAGAAGATAAGGAACACACCCATTATCCTGAAATCACATTAGGATTCTCTTTTTAACCTGTTCCTTAATACACTAGTGCTTAGGAAATCTATTGGAGGCAGAAGCAGTCAAGGGTAGCTTAGGGTTAGGGTTACGGTGAGGGTTAGGGTTAGGGTATGGCTTAGGGTACGGGTTCGGGTACGGGTTCGGGTACGGCGTAGGGTATGGGTTAGGTTTAGGGTTAGGGTTAGTTTGAGGGTTAGGGCTCGGTTTAGGTTACGGGTTAGGATTAGGGTACATGTTAGGGTTAGGGTAGGGGTTAGGGTTAGGGTACGCGTTAGGGTTAGGGTAGTTATTAAACCTATCCCACTCTCTAGATACCCCTTAGCACGTCAAGGAATATTATTTGGGGGTCCAGCCATGGAGAAGAGTTTAGACACTAGGAGAAGATAAGGAACACACCCATTATCAAGAAATCACATTAGGATTCTCTTTTTAACCTGTTCCTTAAAACACTAGTGCTTAGGAAATCTATTGGAGGCAGAAGCAGTCAAGGGTAGCTTAGGGTTAGGGTTAGGGTTAGGGCTAGGGTTAGGACACGGCTTAGGGTACGGGTTCGGGTACGGGTTCGTGTACGGCGTAGGGTATGGGTTAGGGTTAGGGTTAGGGTTAGTTTGAAGGTTAGGGCTCGGTTTAGGGTACGGGTTAGGATTAGGGTTTGTGTTAGGGTTAGGGTAGGGGTTAGGGTTAGGGTACGCATTAGGGTTAGGGTAGTTATTAAACCTATCCCACTCCCTAGATACCCCTTAGCACGTCAAGGAATATTATTTGGGGGTCCAGCCATGGAGAAGAGTTTAGACAGTAGGAGAAGATAAGGAACACACCCATTATCCTGAAATCACATTAGGATTCTCTTTTTAACCTGTTCCTTAATACACTAGTGCTTAGGAAATCTATTGGAGGCAGAAGCAGTCAAGGGTAGCTTAGGGTTAGGTTAGGTTTAGGGTTAGGGTTAGGGTTAGGGTTAGGGTTAGGGTACGGCTTAGTGTACGGGTTCGGGTACGGGTTCGGGTATGGCGTAGGGTAAGGGTTAGGGTTAGGGTTAGGGTTAGTTTGAGGGTTAGGGCTCGGTTTAGATTACGGGTTAGGATTAGGGTACGTCTTAGGGTTAGGGTAGCGGTTAGGGTTAGGGTACGCGTTAGGGTTAGGGTAGTTATTAAACCTATCCCACTCTCTAGATAACCCTTAGCACGTCAAGGAATATTATTTGGGGGTCCAGCCATGGAGAAGAGTTTAGACACTAGGAGAAGATAAGGAACACACCCATTATCAAGAAATCACATTAGGATTCTCTTTTTAACCTGTTCCTTAAAACACTAGTGCTTAGGAAATCTATTGGAGGCAGAAGCAGTCAAGGGTAGCTTAGGGTTAGGGTTAGGGTTAGGGTTAGGTTTAGGGTACGGCTTAGGGTACGGGTTCGGGTACGGGTTCGGGTACGGGTTCGGGTAAGGCGTAGGGTATGGGTTAGGGTTAGGGTTAGGGTTAGTTTGAGGGTTAGGGCTCGGTTTAGTATACGGGTTAGGATTAGTGTACGTGTTAGGGTTAGGGTAGAGGTTAGGGTTAGGGTATGCATTAGGGTTAGGGTAGTTATTAAACCTATCCCACTCTCTAGATACCCCTTAGCACGTCAAGGAATATTATTTGGGGGTCCAGCCATGGAGAAGAGTTTAGACACTAGGAGAAGATAAGGAACACACCCATTATCAAGAAATCACATTAGGATTCTCTTTTTAACCTGTTCCTTAAAACACTAGTGCTTAGGAAATCTATTGGAGGCAGAATTAGTCAAGGGTAGCTTAGGGTTAGGGTTAGGGTTATTGTTAGGGTAAGGCTTAGGGTACGGGTTCGGGTACGGCATAGGGTATGGGTTAGGGTTAGGGTTAGGGTTAGTTTGAGGGTTAGGGCTCGGTTTAGGGTACGGGTTAGGAATAGTGTACGTGTTAGGGTTAGGCTAGGGGTTAGGGTTAGGGTACGCGTTCGGGTTAGGGTAGTTATTAAACCTATCCCACTCTCTAGATAACCCTTAGCACGTCAAGGAATATTATTTGGGGGTCCAGCCATGGAGAAGAGTTTAGACACTAGGAGAAGATAAGGAACACACCCATTATCAAGAAATCGCATTAGGATTCTCTTTTTAACCTGTTCCTTAAAACACTAGTGCTTAGGAAATCTATTGGAGGCAGAAGCAGTCAAGGGTAGCTTAGGGTTAGGGTTTGGGTTAGGGTACGGCTTAGGGTACGGGTTCGGGTACGGGTTCGTGTACGGGTTTGGGTATGGCGTAGGATATGGGTTAGGGTTAGGGTTAGGGTTAGTTTGAGGGTTAGGGCTCGGTTTAGGGTACGGGTTAGGATTAGGGTACGTGTTAGGGTTAGGGTTGGGGTTAGGGTTAGGGTACGCGTTAGGGTAAGGGTAGTTATTAAACCTATCCCACTCTCTAGATACCCCTTAGCACGTCAAGGAATATTATTTGGGGGTCCAGCCATGGAGAAGAGTTTAGACACTAGGAGAAGATAAGGAACACACCCATTATCAAGAAATCACATTAGGATTCTCTTTTTAACATGTTCCTTAAAACACTAGTGCTTAGGAAATCTATTGGAGGCAGAAGCTGTCAAGGGTAGCTTAGGGTTAGGGTTAGGGTTAGGGTTAGGTTTAGCTTTAGGGTACGGCTTAGGGTACGGGTTCGGGTACGGGTTCGGGTACGGCGTAGGGTATGGGTTAGGGTTAGGGATAGGGTTAGTTTGAGGGTTAGGGCTCGGTTTAGGGTACGGGTTAGGATTAGGGTACGTGTTAGGGTTAGGGTACGCGTTAGGGTTAGGGTAGTTATTAAACCTATCCCACTCTCTAGATACCCCTTAGCACGTCAAGGAATATTATTTGGGTGTCCAGACATGGAGAAGAATTTAGACACTACGAGAAGATAAGGAACACACACATTATCAAGAAATCACATTAGGATTCTCTTTTTAACCTGTTCCTTAAAACAGTAGTGCTTAGGAAATCTATTGGAGGAAGAAGCAGTCAATTGTAGCTTAGGGTTAGGGTTAGGGTTAGGGTTAGGGTTAGCTTTAGGGTACGGCTTAGGGTACGGGTTAGGGTTAGGGTTAGGGTTAGGGTACGGCTTAGGGTACGGGTTCGGGTACGGGTTCGGGTACGGCGTAGGGTATGGGTTAGGTTTAGTGTTAGGGTTAGTTTGAGGGTTAGGGCTCGGTTTAGGGTACGGGTTAGGATTAGTTTACGTGTTAGCATTAGGGTAGAGGTTAGGGTTAGGGAACGCGTTAGGGTTAGGGTAGTTATTAAACCCATCCCACTCTCTAGATACCCCTTAGCACGTCAAGGAATATTATTTGGGGGTCCAGCCTTGGAGAAGAGTTTAGACACTAGGAGAAGATAAGGAACACACCCATTATCCTGAAATCACATTAGGATTCTCTTTTTAACCTGTTCCTTAAAACACTAGTGCTTAGGAAATCTATTGGAGGCAGAAGCAGTCAAGGGTAGCTTAGGGTTAGTGTTAGGGTTAAGGTACGGCTTAGGGTACAGGTTCGGGTACGGGTTCGGGTACGGCGTAGGGTATGGGGTAGGGTTAGGGATAGTTTGAGGGTTAGGGCTCGGTTTAGGGTACGGTTTAGGATTAGGGTACGTGTTAGGGTTAGGGTACGCGTTAGGGTTAGTGTAGTTATTAAACCTATCCCACTCTCTAGATACCCCTTAGCACGTCAAGGAATATTATTTGGGGGTCCAGCCATGGAGAAGAGTTTAGACACTAGGAGAAGATAAGGAACACACCCATTATCAAGAAATCACATTAGGATTCTCTTTTTAACCTGTTCCTTAAAACACTAGTGCTTAGGAAATCTATTGGAGGCAGAAGCAGTCAAGGGTAGCTTAGGGTTAGGGTTAGGGTTAGGGCTAGGGTTAGGACACGGCTTAGGGTACGGGTTCGGGTACGGGTTCGTGTACGGCGTAGGGTATGGGTTAGGGTTAGGGTTAGGGTTAGTTTGAGGGTTAGGGCTCGGTTTAGGGTACGGGTTAGGATTAGGGTACGTGTTAGGGTTAGGGTACGCGTTAGGGTTAGGGTAGTTATTAAACCTATCCCACTCTCTAGATACCCCTTAGCACGTCAAGGAATATTATTTGGGGGTCCAGCCATGGAGAAGAGTTTAGACACTAGGAGAAGATAAGGAACACACCCATTATCAAGAAATCACATTAGGATTCTCTTTTTAACCTGTTCCTTAAAACACTAGTGCTTAGGAAATCTATTGGAGGCAGAAGCAGTCAAGGGTAGCTTAGGGTTAGGGTTAGGGTTAGGGTACGGCTTAAGGTACGGGTTCGGGTACGGGTTCGGCTACGGGTTCGGGTACGGCATAGGGTATGGGTTAGGTTTAGGGTTAGGGTTAGTTTGAGGGTTAGGGCTCGGTTTAGGTTACGGGTTAGGATTAGGGTACGTGTTAGGGTTAGGGTAGGGGTTAGGGTTAGGGTACGCGTTAGGGTTAGGGTAGTTATTAAACCTATCCCACTCTCTAGATACCCCTTAGCACGTCAAGGAATATTATTTGGGTGTCCAGCCAAGGAGAAGAGTTTAGACACTAGGAGAAGATAAGGAACACACCCATTATCAAGAAATCACATTAGGATTCTCTTTTTAACCTGTTCCTTAAAACACTAGTGCTTAGGAAATCTATTGGAGGCAGAAGCAGTCAAGGGTAGCTTAGGGTTAGGGTTAGGTTTAGGGTTAGGGTTAGGGTTAGGGTACGGCTTAGGGTACGGTTTCAGGTACGGGTTCGTGTACGGCGTAGGGTATGGGTTAGGGTTAGGGTTAGTTTGAAGGTTAGGGCTCGGTATAGGGTACGGTTTAGGATTAGGGTTCGTGTTAGGGTTAGGGTACGCGTTAGGGTTAGGGTAGTTATTAAACCTATCCCACTCTCTAGATACCCCTTAGCACGTCAAGGAATATTATTTGGGGGTCCAGCCATGGAGAAGAGTTTAGACACTAGGAGAAGATAAGGAACACACCCATTATCAAGAAATCACATTAGGATTCTCTTTTTAACCTGTTCCTTAAAACACTAGTGCTTAGGAAATCTATTGGAGGCAGAAGCAGTCAAGGGTAGCTTAGGGTTAGGGTTAGGGTTAGGGTTAGGGTACGGCTTAGGGTACGGGTTCGGGTACGGGTTCGTGTACGGCATAGGGTATGGGTTAGGGTTAGGGTTAGGGTTAGTTTGAAGGTTAGGGCTCGGTTTAGGGTACGGGTTAGGATTAGGGTTCGTGTTAGGGTTAGGGTAGGGGTTAGGGTTAGGGTACGCGTTAGGGTTAGGGTAGTTATTAAACCTATCCCACTCCCTAGATACCCCTTAGCACGTCAAGGAATATTATTTGGGGGTCCAGCCATGGAGAAGAGTTTAGACAGTAGGAGAAGATAAGGAACACACCCATTATCCTGAAATCACATTAGGATTCTCTTTTTAACCTGTTCCTTAATACACTAGTGCTTAGGAAATCTATTGGAGGCAGAAGCAGTCAAGGGTAGCTTAGGGTTAGGGTTAGGGTTAGGGTTAGGGTTAGCTTTAGGGTACGGCTTAGGGTACGGGTTCGGGTACTGGTTCGGGTACGGCGTAGGGTATGGGTTAGGGTTAGGGTTAGGGTTAGTTTGAGGGTTAGGGCTCGGTTTAGGGTACGGGTTAGGATTAGGGTACGTGTTAGGGTTAGGGTACGCGTTAGGGTTAGGGTAGTTATTAAACCTATCCCACTCTCTAGATACCCCTTAGCACGTCAAGGAATATTATTTGGGGGTCCAGCCATGGAGAAGAGTTTAGACACTAGGAGAAGATAAGGAACACACCCATTATCAAGAAATCACATTAGGATTCTCTTTTTAACCTGTTCCTTAAAACACTAGTGCTTAGGAAATCTATTGGAGGCAGAAGCAGTCAAGGGTAGCTTAGGGTTAGGGTTAGGGTTAGGGTACGGCTTAGGGTACGGGTTCGGGTACGGGTTCGGGTACGGCATAGGGTATGGGTTAGGTTTAGGGTTAGGGTTAGTTTGAGGGTTAGGGCTCGGTTTAGGTTACGGGTTAGGATTAGGGTACGTGTTAGGGTTAGGGTAGGGGTTAGGGTTAGGGTACACGTTAGGGTTAGGGTAGTTATTAAACCTATCCCACTCTCTAGATACCCCTTAGCACGTCAAGGAATATTATTTGGGTGTCCAGCCAAGGAGAAGAGTTTAGACACTAGGAGAAGATAAGGAACACACCCATTATCAAGAAATCACATTAGGATTCTCTTTTTAACCTGTTCCTTAAAACACTAGTGCTTAGGAAATCTATTGGAGGCAGAAGCAGTCAAGGGTAGCTTAGGGTTAGGGTTAGGTTTAGGGTTAGGGTTAGGGTTAGGGTACGGCTTAGGGTACGGTTTCAGGTACGGGTTCGTGTACGGCGTAGGGTATGGGTTAGGGTTAGGGTTAGTTTGAAGGTTAGGGCTCGGTTTAGGGTACGGTTTAGGATTAGGGTTCGTGTTAGGGTTAGGGTACGCGTTAGGGTTAGGGTAGTTATTAAACCTATCCCATTCTCTAGATACCCCTTAGCACGTCAAGGAATATTATTTGGGGGTCCAGCCATGGAGAAGAGTTTAGACACTAGGAGAAGATAAGGAACACACCCATTATCAAGAAATCACATTAGGATTCTCTTTTTAACCTGTTCCTTAATACACTAGTGCTTAGGAAATCTATTGGAGGCAGAAGCAGTCAAGGGTAGCTTAGGGTTAGGGTTAGGGTTAGGGTTAGGTTTAGGGTACGGCTTAGGGTACGGGTTCGGGTACGGGTTCGTGTACGCTGTAGGGTATGGGTTAGGGTTAGGGTTAGGGTTAGTTTGAAGGTTAGGGCTCGGTTTAGGGTACGGGTTAGGATTAGGGTTCGTGTTAGGGTTATGGTAGGGGTTAGGGTTAGGGTACGCGTTACGGTTAGGGTAGTTATTAAACCTATACCACTCTCTAGATACCCCTTAGCACGTCAAGGAATATTATTTGGGGGTCCAGCCATGGAGAAGAGTTTAGACACTAGGAGAAGATAAGGAACACACCCATTATCAAGAAATCACATTAGGATTCTCTTTTTAACCTGTTCCTTAAAACACTAGTGCTTAGGAAATCTATTGGAGGCAGAAGCAGTCAAGGGTAGCTTAGGGTTAGGGTTAGGGTTAGGGTACGGCTTAGGGTACGGGTTCGGGTACGGGTTCGGGTACGGATTCGGGTACGGCGTAGGGTATGGGTTAGGTTTAGGGTTAGGGTTAGTTTGAGGGTTAGGGCTCGGTTTAGGTTACGGGTTAGGATTAGGGTACGTGTTAGGGTTAGGGTAGGGGTTAGGGTTAGGGTACGCGTTAGGGTTAGGGTAGTTATTAAACCTATCCCACTCTCTAGATACCCCTTAGCACGTCAAGGAATATTATTTGGGGGTCCAGCCATGGAGAAGAGTTTAGACACTAGGAGAAGATAAGGAACACACCCATTATCAAGAAATCACATTAGGATTCTCTTTTTAACCTGTTCCTTAAAACACTAGTGCTTAGGAAATCTATTGGAGGCAGAAGCAGTCAAGGGTAGCTTAGGGTTAGGGTTAGGGTTAGGGTTAGGGTACGGCTTAGGGTACGGGTTCGAGTACGGGTTCGTGCACGGCGTAGGGTATGGGTTAGGGTTAGGGTTAGGGTTAGTTTGAAGGTTAGGGCTCGGTTTAGGGTACGGGTTAGGATTAGGGTTCGTGTTAGGGTTAGGGTAGGGGTTAGGGTTAGGGTACGCGTTAGGGTTAGGGTAGTTATTAAACCTATCCCACTCCCTAGATACCCCTTAGCACGTCAAGGAATATTATTTGGGGGTCCAGCCATGGAGAAGAGTTTAGACAGTAGGAGAAGATAAGGAACACACCCATTATCCTGAAATCACATTAGGATTCTCTTTTTAACCTGTTCCTTAATACACTAGTGCTTAGGAAATCTATTGGAGGCAGAAGCAGTCAAGGGTAGCTTAGGGTTAGGGTTAGGGTTAGGGTTAGGGTTAGCTTTAGGGTACGGCTTAGGGTACGGGTTCGGGTACTGGTTCGGGTACGGCGTAGGGTATGGGTTAGGGTTAGGGTTAGGGTTAGTTTGAGGGTTAGGGCTCGGTTTAGGGTACGGGTTAGGATTAGGGTACGTGTTAGGGTTAGGGTACGCGTTAGGGTTAGGGTAGTTATTAAACCTATCCCACTCTCTAGATACCCCTTAGCACGTCAAGGAATATTATTTGGGTGTCCAGCCATGGAGAAGAGTTTAGACACTAGGAGAAGATAAGGAACACACCCAATATCAAGAAATCACATTAGGATTCTCTTTTTAACCTGTTCCTTAAAACACTAGTGCTTAGGAAATCTATTGGAGGCAGAAGCAGTCAAGGGTAGCTTAGGGTTAGGGTTAGGTTTAGGGTTAGGGTTAGGGTTAGGGTACGGCTTAGGGTACGGTTTCAGGTACGGGTTCGTGTACGGCGTAGGGTATGGGTTAGGGTTAGGGTTAGTTTGAAAGTTAGGGCTCGGTTTAGGGTACGGGTTAGGATTAGGGTTCGTGTTAGGGTTATGGTAGGGGTTAGGGTAGGGTACGCGTTAGGGTTAGGGTAGTTATTAAACCTATCCCACTCTCTAGATACCCCTTAGCACGTCAAGGAATATTATTTGGGGGTCCAGCCATGGAGAAGAGTTTAGACACTAGGAGAAGATAAGGAACACACCCATTATCAAGAAATCACATTAGGATTCTCTTTTTAACCTGTTCCTTAATACAATAGTGCTTAGGAAATCTATTGGAGGCAGAAGCAGTCAAGGGTAGCTTAGGGTTAGGGTTAGGGTTAGGGTTAGGTTTAGGGTACGGCTTAGGGTACGGGTTCGGGTACGGGTTCGTGTACGCTGTAGGGTATGGGTTAGGTTTAGGGTTAGGGTTAGTTTGAAGGTTAGGGCTCGGTTTAGGGTACGGGTTAGGATTAGGGTTCGTGTTAGGGTTAGGGTAGGGGTTAGGGTTAGGGTACGCGTTAGGGTTAGGGTAGTTATTAAACCTATCCCACTCTCTAGATACCCCTTAGCACGTCAAGGAATATTATTTGGGGGTCCAGCCATGGAGAAGAGTTTAGACACAAGGAGAAGATAAGGAACACACCCATTATCAAGAAATCACATTAGGATTCTCTTTTTAACCTGTTCCTTAAAACACTAGTGCTTAGGAAATCTATTGGAGGCAGAAGCAGTCAAGGGTAGCTTAGGGTTAGGGTTTGGGTTAGGGTACGGCTTAGGGTACGGGTTCGGGTACGGGTTCGGGTACGGGTTTGGGTATGGCGTAGGATATGGGTTAGGGTTAGGGTTAGGGTTAGTTTGAGGGTTAGGGCTCGGTTTAGGGTACGGGTTAGGATTAGGGTACGTGTTAGGGTTAGGGTATGGGTTAGGGTTAGGGTACGCGTTAGGGTTAGGGTAGTTATTAAACCTATCCCACTCCCTAGATACCCCTTAGCACGTCAAGGAATATTATTTGGGGGACCAGCCATGGAGAAGAGTTTAGACAGTAGGAGAAGATAAGGAACACACCCATTATCAAGAAATCACATTAGGATTCTCTTTTTAACCTGTTCCTTAAAACACTAGTGCTTAGGAAATCTATTGGAGGCAGAAGCAGTCAAGGGTAGCTTAGGGTTAGGGTTAGGGTTAGGGTTAGGGTTAGGGTACGGGTTCGGGTACGGGTTCGTGTACGGCGTAGGTTATGGGTTAGGGTTAGGGTTAGTTTGAAGGTTAGGGCTCGGTTTAGGGTACGGGTTAGGATTAGGGTTCGTGTTAGGGTTAGGGTAGGGGTTAGGGTTAGGGTACGCGTTAGGTTTAGGGTAGTTATTAAACCTATCCCACTCTCTAGATACCCCTTAGCACGTCAAGGAATATTATTTGGGGGTCCAGCCATGGAGAAGAGTTTAGACACTAGGAGAAGATAAGGAACACACCCATTATCCTGAAATCACATTAGGATTCTCTTTTTAACCTGTTCCTTAATACACTAGTGCTTAGGAAATCTATTGGAGGCAGAAGCAGTCAAGGGTAGCTTAGGGTTAGGGTTACGGTTAGGGTTAGGGTTAGGGTTATTGTTAGGATATGGCTTAGGGTACGGGTTCGGGTACGGCATAGGGTATGGGTTAGGGTTAGGGTTAGGGTTAGTTTGAGGGTTAGGGCTCGGTTTAGGGTACGGGTTAGTAGTAGGGTACGTGTTAGGGTTAGGGTAGGGGTTAGGGTTAGGGTACGCGTTAGGGTTAGGGTAGTTATTAAACCTATCCCACTCCCTAGATACCCCTTAGCACGTCAAGGAATATTATTTGGGGGTCCAGCCATGGAGAAGAGTTTAGACAGTAGGAGAAGATAAGGAACACACCCATTATCAAGAAATCACATTAGGATTCTCTTTTTAACCTGTTCCTTAAAACACTAGTGCTTAGGAAATCTATTGGAGGCAAAGCAGTCAAGGGTAGCTTAGGGTTAGGGTTAGGGTTAGGGTTAGGGTTAGGGTACGGCTTATGGTACGGGTTCGGGTACGGGTTCGTGTACGATGTAGGTTATGGGTTAGGGTTAGGGTTAGGGTTAGTTTGAAGGTTAGGGCTCGGTTTAGGGTACGGGTTAGGATTAGGGTTCGCGTTAGGGTTAGGATAGGGGTTAGGGTTAGGGTACGCGTTAGGGTTAGGGTAGTTATTAAACCTATCCCACTCTCTAGATACCCCTTAGCACGTCAAGGAATATTATTTGGGGGTCCAGCCATGGAGAAGAGTTTAGACACTAGGAGAAGATAAGGAACACACCCATTATCAAGAAATCACATTAGGATTCTCTTTTTAACCTGTTCCTTAAAACACTAGTGCTTAGGAAATCTATTGGAGGCAGAAGCAGTCAAGGGTAGCTTAGGGTTAGGGTTAGGGTTAGGGCTAGGGTTAGGACACGGCTTAGGGTACGGGTTCGGGTACGGGTTCGTGTACGGCGTAGGGTATGGGTTTGGGTAAGGGTTAGGATTAGTTTGAAGGTTAGGGCTCGGTTTAAGGTACGGGTTAGGATTAGGGTTCGTGTTAGGGTTAGGGTAGGGGTTAGGGTTAGGGTACGCGTTAGGGTTAGGGTAGTTATTAAACCTATCCCACTCTCTAGATACCCCTTAGCACGTCAAGGAATATTATTTGGGGGTCCAGCCATGGAGAAGAGTTTAGACACTAGGAGAAGATAAGGAACACACCCATTATCCTGAAATCACATTAGGATTCTCTTTTTAACCTGTTCCTTAATACACTAGTGCTTAGGAAATCTATTGGAGGCAGAAGCAGTCAAGGGTAGCTTAGGGTTAGGCTTACGGTGAGGGTTAGGGTTAGGGTATGGCTTAGGGTACGGGTTCGGGTACGGGTTCGGGTACGGCGTAGGGTATGGGTTAGGTTTAGGGTTAGGGTTAGTTTGAGGGTTAGGGCTCGGTTTAGGTTACGGGTTAGGATTAGGGTACGTTTTAGGGTTAGGGTAGGGGTTAGGGTTAGGGTACGCGTTAGGGTTAGGGTAGTTATTAAACCTATCCCACTCTCTAGATACCCCTTAGCACGTCAAGGAATATTATTTGGGGGTCCAGCCATGGAGAAGAGTTTAGACACTAGGAGAAGATAAGGAACACACCCATTATCAAGAAATCACATTAGGATTCTCTTTTTAACCTGTTCTTTAAAACACTAGTGCTTAGGAAATCTATTGGAGGCAGAAGCAGTCAAGGGTAGCTTAGGGTTAGGGTTAGGGTTAGGGCTAGGGTTAGGACACGGCTTAGGGTACGGGTTCGGGTACGGGTTCGTGTACGGCGTAGGGTATGGGTTAGGGTTAGGGTTAGGGTTAGTTTGAAGGTTAGGGCTCGGTTTAGGGTACGGGTTAGGATTAGGGTTTGTGTTAGGGTTAGGGTAGGGGTTAGGGTTAGGGTACGCATTAGGGTTAGGGTAGTTATTAAACCTATCCCACTCCCTAGATACCCCTTAGCACGTCAAGGAATATTATTTGGGGGTCCAGCCATGGAGAAGAGTTTAGACAGTAGGAGAAGATAAGGAACACACCCATTATCCTGAAATCACATTAGGATTCTCTTTTTAACCTGTTCCTTAATACACTAGTGCTTAGGAAATCTATTGGAGGCAGAAGCAGTCAAGGGTAGCTTAGGGTTAGGGTTAGGTTTAGGGTTAGGGTTAGGGTTAGGGTTAGGGTTAGGGTACTGCTTAGTGTACGGGTTCGTGTACGGGTTCGGGTATGGCGTAGGGTATGGGTTAGGGTTAGGGTTAGGGTTAGTTTGAGGGTTAGGGCTCGGTTTAGATTACGGGTTAGGATTAGGGTACGTCTTAGGGTTAGGGTAGCGGTTAGGGTTAGGGTACGCGTTAGGGTTAGGGTAGTTATTAAACCTATCCCACTCTCTAGATAACCCTTAGCACGTCAAGGAATATTATTTGGGGGTCCAGCCATGGAGAAGAGTTTAGACACTAGGAGAAGATAAGGAACACACCCATTATCAAGAAATCACATTAGGATTCTCTTTTTAACCTGTTCCTTAAAACACTAGTGCTTAGGAAATCTATTGGAGGCAGAAGCAGTCAAGGGTAGCTTAGGGTTAGGGTTAGGGTTAGGGTTAGGTTTAGGGTACGGCTTAGGGTACGGGTTCGGGTACGGGTTCGGGTACGGGTTCGGGTAAGGCGTAGGGTATGTGTTAGGGTTAGGGTTAGGGTTAGTTTGAGGGTTAGGGCTCGGTTTAGTATACGGGTTAGGATGAGTGTACGTGTTAGGGTTAGGGTAGAGGTTAGGGTTAGGGTATGCGTTAGGGTTAGGGTAGTTATTAAACCTATCCCACTCTCTAGATACCCCTTAGCACGTCAAGGAATATTATTTGGGGGTCCAGCCATGGAGAAGAGTTTAGACACTAGGAGAAGATAAGGAACACACCCATTATCAAGAAATCACATTAGGATTCTCTTTTTAACCTGTTCCTTAAAACACTAGTG